>NC_139625.1:32214274-32334274 GCF_964638095.1 Poromitra crassiceps | reverse complement strand
GTCTCTAGCACCGCGCTGTTGATATGAGAATCCTCTGTGTTGACACAGCGTGAGCTTCCCTGCCCCTCTGTCTGCGGTGTCCTTGTAGCTCCATTGGTGAAGGTATAACATTGATCTAACTTCTAACAGTGATGTCCTGGGTTCTTCTAACAGTGATGTCCTGGGTTCTTCTAACAGTGATGTCCTGGGTTCTTCTAACAGTGATATCCTTTTTCTCTTCACTGTGGACTCACTAACAAATGCACACAAATGCAAACAAACCAAAAAAACGCCTAAAACAACGCAACTGGGAAATTAGGCAGATTTGGCAAATATTGAATCAGTTGATTGAAATGTGTGCTGAATGAGAGCTGCACTGTGGCAGGGCATGTAGAGCACTCACTCCTGCTGTAATTCATTCACATCTTGATCATTATTCCTCGCGGGTGAAGGAAACGGCTGTACTGTAACAGAATGTATTAGAGCCAGGATTTTATTTCAGCTGTGCCTGCGCTGCAATCCTCAACCACAACTCTTAAATATGCCAACGTTTACAAGGCAGAGGTAGCTTAGCCAATGAAAGGGCCATCCCACACTGGCTGCTATGTTTTACAGGGCCTGTGAAGTGACATTTTCTGTTGAATGTGACGTACGTTAGCCGCCTGTCTCCCTGCCTGCCTGTCTAACCACCTTGCTGGTCTGCCCACCAGTCTGTCTGTCTCACATGCTGCTAGACAAAGTAGCCTGACTGAGCCCTGTTAAAGTTAATAGCCCTCCACAAGCACAGAGGCCTGCCAGGCCAAAACCAATAAAACTGAAGCAAATTATAACACAGGGAAAGTGGCACCGAGGCTGCCATTTTGTTCTTGCGTTGAGCATTCCTCTGCGTTGGACTCTTGCGTCACACAGATGTCTGGAGGACTGTGAGTGTTGAAGTTGAGGCAGTCTGTGGACTTGGCATGACTAAGACATATGAGAGGGTGAAGAGTGTCCTGGCAGAGACCCTGTATGTCCCTTTAGCTTCTGTCATCAGAATGGGGAGGTGGAGCCAATGCGGTAGCTCCATTTGTGAAAAGTGAAGTCAATGCGGAAGTGCCTATAACCTGCACGATTTCTAATGGCCATCAGGGGACGACTGCACTGGCTGCAAAAATAAGTCAGATTCCATGTAAGTGAATGGGGAAATGACCCTACTTCTAACTTGATTCATGACCTCAGTAAACACTTTCCTAAGAGTTGATGGTCTCAATCGCTAGTTTCAAGTGTTCAACAGCATGATGTTTATTTTGTAAATTATTGTCCCATTTAGAGTCAAATAGACAATAAAGCAGATTATGTTTTGGGGCGTGATTGACAGGTCGCCTGTCCAGTGATCATGCAGCTCGCCAACCAATTATAGACGGTTTTAACTTGACAAAAATAACAAACAGTCACAACCCACCTGAATATCCGGTTTACTAAACCCCAGAGAAGAAGAACAATATCCAGTCTACTTCCTGTATAGCTGAACGCAGGATGATATTCGGCTCATATTAAATGTTAACGTTATGCCGTGTCTCAGACAGACACAGTAACAATGTAGCCTATATTTCGGTCTTTATGTCTTGTAGTTAGTAGTTGTTGTTGTTGTTGATAGTTGCCATAACAACCACCCCTGTTGGAAAGACGTGCACACGCTGGGTAGTAGGAAGCGTTGTTGTCTGGTCCGGAACTAGCCTGAGAGGCTAATAAAAGCTACATGTTAAAGAGTAAGCTGACACGCATAGGCCTATCTTTACATTTAAACTTTTACATAGCAATATATATAATATATATATATATATATATATATATATATATATATATATATATATATATATCTCAGAGGAGGTTTTTCTATTGAGGCACAGGAGGATGGTCCACCTCTATTTTTTAGAAGAGATTGGGGATTTTATATAATCATATATTTTTTAAATAAAATATCAATCAAATGTGTTTTTTCTGATGTGCGGACGCTCATTTTTTCATTCGTTATATTCTTAAAATGCTTCAACAACAGTGACCTGTAGGGCACTGATGGAAAGGAGAGCTCCATGCAGACAGGAGTCTGGCCTGGCCCTCAGGGGGTACGGTAGAAAAACATTACCCCTGAGGGCGTTTATTTCTTTGGTCATTTATCTAATGCAAAAATATGATTGGTTGAAAAACACTTGCAATTCACAGGGAACAGTGAAATGATGTGTTTTTCAACCAATCATATTTAGCTGAAGCCTAAACCGCCCTTACCAATCAATACCAATCAATTAATTTATTCAACCAAATTGGTTGTTGATTGGATAGATCGGTAAGATTGACATTGTAGTGTCCAATGTTGAATGAGTCTCTCAACGCTGAATCCAGTTCACTACGAGGAAGTGATGACATCAATGATGAGCTGACAGGAATATATAGATTTACATGACACTGACGACAGTAGCAGCATATTATATTTCCCCCTTATTTTTATTTACTTTTTATCAAGCAGTAAGTTAGTTCACAAGCCAGACAGTCATTGCATTGCATTACGAGCCAACACGAGTTTCGAGTTGCGGGTCGCGGTACGGAGTGGAGACCGAGAAAACTGGGATATTTGCAACGTCTCGGCTGCATGCGGTTACACTACAGATGGCATGGATGTGCAAGTAAGTCAATTAATTTCAAGTTATCCGGGCCTTCTAGTAAATTCGGCATGCAAATGGTCCACCAAGCAGCGCTATTTTTTCGTATTTATGTTTCATGCTGCATAGCCTGTCATTTTTCCTAATAAAAACCGCAACCTTAAAGCAGCTACGAGCAAAATTTTCGATTGTTATTAAACAGTCTAAATTTAATATCGATGCATCACATCTTACCTCTAATAGTAGACGAGACCAACGCAGAGTAGTCTCGCTTGAACCCCGAGTGAATCGGCCAGTGTTCGTCTGTCTGTGGCCAGGGCAGATCAGGAAGTGAAATGAAACGGTTTGCAGCAGCCACTTCGGCCATAACCACAAAATAACTTCCAAAAAACCTGTTAGAATATAACGAGAGATGTTCGCGAGAGTAGCAAGCCCCTGCATGGCGTTCTCCTTGTTTATGGTCTGCTGCTAGGCAGAGCGAAACGGCGGAAGGCAGGCAGCTGCCGTGAACCATTTCGTTTCACTTCCGGGTTTATCCGGCCCGCCGGTAGACAAATAGAGAGAGAGCCCCCTGGTGACGCGAGGTTAGACAGACACAGACTCTATAAGCATCAAGAGAGCAATCTCCGATTCACACGGCTTTGGTCTCAGCTACTATTATAGGTAAGATGTGATGCATCAATATTGTAATTATACTGTTTAATAACAATCGAAAATCTTGCTCGTAGCTGCTTTAAACTCCCACATTTTTAAACTGAATTTGGCCCATAAATCCATGGCTGACAGCGAGCTCGTTTTTAAAGCGTGAGTGGTGGTGATCTTTATACTAACGCGTTAATCGCGATGCGATTGGGCCGACCATAACGCTTTTTTTTTTAATCGCGTTAATCGCATGCCGCTATTTTGTCCATTCGTCGCACCCGTACTTGTAGTCAAGCAGTTCGCAGCGGTTTCAGGAAGTAAAGCAGAAATAAATCTCCGTGAGGAGCAGAAAAGGAGGAGGAAAAGGGTATTAATGGCATGTTCAGCTTCAAGTAGGGTGAGCAGATGTCGTGAGTAGAAGACGGTAGAAGGGAGCAAAACAAACACTGCGGTGCGCACACGTGTACTACAGTATCTGCACGCCACGTGACGTATGTCGCCATAACAACGACACTCAACAGGCTTGGCTATCCTTCGGTACGTAGGGTACTCGTCTCATCTGCAGAATGAAATGTTCAACAGCTTTCTGCCTCATCTGCTCATATTGGGCACATTCTTGTCAAATATGTATTTGATACACGCCAGCAAAAGTTTCCTCCCTTGCTTTCTAGCTCACCAGCCGCCACTGATATATATATATATATATATATATATATATATATATATATATATATATATATATATATATATATATATATAAAAGATTGTGGTTTTTAATCTAAAATATAATTTAATATACAGTATTGTCTTCTTGTGCCAATATAATGTCAATAGGGACATACGGCAATGCTACTCAACAAGCATGCTGGTGTGTGCGGCTCAGCCTCTCAGTCTGTCTGTGCTTACAGTATATTAAACTGAGGCTGCATGGCACAGCAGACTGGCTCAAATAGTATTTACAGATTCTGTCAATTTTTCTGGTTTGTTTTAACCTATTTAACTGCCAAATGGGTGGAGTCCGCTATATAGGACGATCTTGCCATGAGTGTTAAGACAATCACAGAAAAGTGTCTGAAAGTCAGGTGCGTGTACTTTTCTGTGACTGACAACAGACCTGACACTATCTGATTGTCCCGATGCAGTAAACTCCACCCAGCTGGCACATCAAGTAGGTTAAAGCAAACGCTGTGAATTATTTGCAACTGCTACTTGACCCCGGTCTCTGCGTAGACTGTGTAATGGCAGCTCACTGCTCACCCAGACCCAAATACCTGCCAGGCACTGCCTCTGCCAAACACTGTCAATGTTTAGGGTCACCCGTCGCACAGTGGAAAATGAAAGCCTGAACTTTCACTCAGTGTGTGTGTGTGTGTATGTGTGTGTGTGTGTGTGTGTGCGTGTGCGTGCCCACGTGGGTGTGTGTGTGTGTGCGCGCGTGCATGTGCGTGTGCGTGTGTGTGTCTCTGTGGACGGAAGCCAGTGGCACATACCTGCAAGTGTTTGTGTGAAACCCCAGATTCTCTTTTTACTCTCAGTTGCTCCCCCCAGCCTGGGCTTTGACAGGAGGCAGAAAAGTGTTATCTGTCTTTTGTGTGTGTGTGTGTGTGTGTGTGTGTGTGTGTGTGTGTGTGTGTGTGTGTGTGTGTGTGTGTGTGTGTGTGTGCAGAAAAGTGTTATCTGTCTGATGTGGGCGCCGTGGCATTCGGGGCACCACATTAATCACTGCCCCAGAAAGACTCTCCTCTTAACATAAACAGTGACCGTGCTCCAGAAACACGGCAGGCAGGACCCGACTGCAAGGCCGCGCGCGAAGCAACAACACAGCTCCGCCTTCTCGCCTGTCACTCAACAACACAGCTCCGCCTTCTCGCCTGTCAATCAACATCACAGCTCCGCCTTCTCACCTGTCACTCAACAACACAGCTCCGCCTTCTCACCTGTCACTCAACAACACAGCTCCGCCTTCTCGTCTGTCACTCAACAACACAGCTCCGCCTTCTCGCCTTCTCACCTGTCACTCAACATCACAGCTCCGCCTTCTCACCTGTCACTCAACAACACAGCTCCGCCTTCTCACCTGTCACTCAACAACACAGCTCCGCCTTCTCGTCTGTCACTCAACAACACAGCTCCGCCTTCTCACCTGTCACTCAACAACACAGCTCCGCCTTCTCGCCTGTCACTCAACAACACAGCTCCGCCTTCTCGTCTGTCACTCAACACAGCTCCGCCTTCTCGCCTGTCACTCAACAACACAGCTCTGCCTTCTCGTCTGTCACTCAACAACACAGCTCCGCCTTCTCACCTGTCACTCAACAACACAGCTCCGCCTTCTCGTGGTGCTGTTGTCCAGAGGAACGTGTTAAATGTATTTCTCTAGGCGTTTAGCTGGTGCTGTTGTCCAGAGGAACGTGTTAAATGTATTTCTCTAGGCGTTTAGCTGGTGCTGTTGTCCAGAGGAATGTGTTAAATGTATTTTTCTAGGCGTTTAGCTGGTGCTGTTGTCCAGAGGAACGGGCGCCAAGTGCGACAGTGTGAGCTTCAAATCCTAGATCATCAGTGTGACAAGTGAACAAAAGTGAGCCACAGAATCACAACATCTTGTTTATTAAATGTAAGGTTTGACAGGTCTTTGAACATCAATAGCAATATTTTTTAATTAAAATTTGTTTTTTGCCCTGTTTTATTTGGCCAATTCCCCCTGTCCCTGTCCCGGTTGTTGCTCCACCCACTCTGCCGATCTGGGGAAATTTGTAAGACACTTGCTTCCTCCGATACATGTGCAGTCACCATCCGCTTCTTTTCACCTGACAGACAGTGAGGAATTTCACCGGCGGGAGGATTACGCTATTACCCCCAGTTCCTGTCCCCGCTGAACAGGTGCACCGACCGACCAGAGGAGGTGCTAGTGCAGCGGCCAGGACTCATACCCTTAATCTGGCTTTCCCACCCACAGACACGGCCAATTGTGCCTATGGATGCCCGACCAACTGGAGGTAAAACAGGGGCTTGAACATGCAACCCTCATTTAGTAATGTTTTTAAGACTGAAGTCACCAATAGCCCATATTTTGTGTGACTATTCAATATCTTTGAATAGAGCTCAACAGTCACATGACCCTTGGATCCAGAAGAGTATTTCCCTGTTCATATTCTGCAATGACATTTTGATTAGGCATTCCAATCATGGAAGGTGGAAACCATCATTAGTGTTTTGCTTGCACCTGTGTTTATCCATGCCTTTTCCACACAAAATGGCCACTGTGAAAATGGTCTATTCTCTGGAAGGCCGGTTGGCCTGGTTCAAGGCTTAAAAGGATTTTTTTGTTTACGTGATTGAGAAAAATTAATGAGGAAATACTCTAGCGGAACCCGAGGTGATGTCACAACTGTTGAGCTCTATGTGATGTGAAAAATTCAGATTAAAAGCCCGTCTTTATTTGTCACAAACACATTGTGGCATGTTGCATGCACACACGTGCTTTGGAGGCGCCGGCAAATTTGTCCTCCGTGTTTGACCCATCCTGGCTCGTCCTCCTCCATGGTTCAGGCCAGGAGCGGTGGGCAGCTGCAGTGAAGCGCCCCGGGACCAACTTCTTCCAACCACCATGGCTGCATGTTTTTAGTGGGGGCTTATATACAGTATGGAGGAACCCCAGGGGAGCACGGGGAGAACATGCAAACTCCACACAGAAAGGCCCTTTTGACGAGATAGCCCACCTGGGCAGTATAGGCACTGAATAGATGGAGGGGGCACACCCTCAGCATCCCAGGCAGGAATCGAACCCAGGACCATCTAGCTGTGAGGCGACAGCACTATCACTGCGCCACCATGCCCCCAATATTCAGTGTTTCCAACCATACTTTAATACTTGTCATGGTGGTAAAAACCCTCTGAAACAGCATTCACACCATCACGGGACACTAAAACTCCCCTACTGAAACCCAAACTAATTAAATTCCTTTAGTGTTAGCAGATCTTTAAGAGCTATTTAAGAGAGACTCACCACACCTATTCAATGGAAGGAGAATCTGTGGGATACATTAGGACTTTAAATGAAGAATTAATTGACAGAAAACCCCATAACTGAACAGTTGAATAAAGAAATCAAATTTCATTGCCTGTTTTCCAGACAGTTCCTATGTAGCTGTAGACAGAGAAACCTTCATCATATCAATATTCCTTTTCCTTCAAATGAGCACACATGATGGAGAAGGCCATCATTGAAAGAATTAAGACTGGTGGGTAAAAGGTTTGGAAGGTTTAATATATTAGGCGTAGAGCAAGAATATATATGGGTGCAGTGATTCGGGGGGGAGAAAGGGGGACTTTCAAAATAAAAGCAATGCTGTGTTATTAGGTAACATGGCTACACTAGGAGCATTTACAGGCCCTTTGAAAAGCACCTCAGAGAGCCTGCGACGAAAGGAAAACTAGCTGGAGACACGCGGGATAAATATAACTTTGTGTGTGTGGCCTGTGGTGGACATTCTGACATGGAATATATAGCCTATAGCCCTGTTGGACTGGTACAGAACGGACAGCTTTGCCCTCACAAGAAGGCGCTGACCCGCGCCGCTCGTAACGTTATCATCACTCTACGTTTTTACAAGAGGTAGGACAAGGTTTCCGTGCCGTGTCCGATTGCCTTTTAAACTGAATAAATACAGGGGTGAATAAATATGTGTGTTTGTGGCCTGTGTACCTAACCCTGAATGGCCGGTATTCAGTTGGTCCGCTGACAGGAGGCTCTTGTGTTCTCTGTCCTCGCCACACCCAGATACACTCCCTGACCTGAGCTGCAAAGTAGCCAGTTACAATTACAGTACTTATTGTCAGAGGTGGGAAGTAACAACGTAGAAATACTTTTTTACTGTACTTAAGTCAGTTTTTCAAGTATCTGTTCTTTACTAGAGGTTTTCTTTCACTGGAGACTTTTAAAGAGACAGAGGGAGAAGCAAGATGAAAAGAGAGAAGCAACAAGAGAGAAACGTTCAACAGAAAATTTGAAATGCCTTTTTTAGACTACTACTTAAGTAACTTAAGCCCATATGTACTTTTATATTGAGTAAATTACTTGAAATGGTGCTTTAACCATGAAGATGTACTTGCATTCTCAATAGAGCAAAGAATTTGCGTACTTCTAGATTAGAAGTACGAGTCTCTACGAGTTATGGTTGCGGAGATACGTCCGCCCTGCCTGCAGTCTATTGTTTGTGTGTCAGTACCTAAGGTCTGAGTTTTATATGTTTTATGTGAGATTTTTTTATGCCATCCAGCATGGAATGAGTGATATTTCTCATGAACACTATCTATCCATCAGTCTGTGATCTCTGGAGGACATTTTTATTAGTTTTTATTGTACTGCTACAGAACTTCAATAGTGGCACTGTTTGAGGCCTAAGCCTACCTGGAATCCACCTGCTGGTAGTTAGCCTAGCTACCAGCCTAGCTTCCAGCTCAAACTGCAGCAGCCTAGCTAACTGGCTAGCCCAGGCCACAGCAGTGGCCCAGCTATTAGATCAAGCCCTGGCTCCAGCTTCAGCACAGCTACCACCAAGCCCAAGCCACAGCAGCAGCTCAGCACCATCCCAACTCCTGCTGCGGCGGTGGCTTGCCTTCAGCCCAGGTCCGCAGCAGGTCTACCTGCACTATCCTACAGTGTAGGGGATGCACCAGCAGCAGCTCAGCTATACCACCAGGCCAGACCCAGGCCCCAGCAGGAGCTCAGCTACCACCAAGCCCAGGGCCCCGTTCCAATACCCATACTTCCATACTATTTAGTAGGCAAAAAAAGATTTAGTATGTCCCAATACATAGTATGTCAGATGCAGTATGCCAAGAGTACCAGGATGTTGTACTACATCAGCTCCTATTTCGGAGTATGCATCGATGCATGCTGCTTCAGCCAAACTTCCCCACAATCCTTTGCGCAGCAGGAAGTTATGTCTTCTTCTTCTTCTTCTAATGTTTTATGGCGGTTGGCAAACAACTTTTTGTGCATTACCGCCACCTACTGGAGTTACGTCGCACTGACTGAGCTGCGTGTTCATGAATGAGATAATTAACTTTAAGAAAGCCTTGAAATATGTTAAAACCAAACAAGCATGGTGTGTACCAAAACATGCATATCTTGATTCCTGTTTAGATCTCTGACTTAATGTTTTTGCTTTATTTATTTTATTTTGTTTATTTGATTGTCTGTTCCAATTTTGTAAATGTTTAGTCTGAATTTTTTGTATAATGTACTGTTTGTTACTGCCAGACTTTGTTTATTGAATAAAAAAAAAAAAAACACTCAAATGTGGCGCTGCGGACGTCGGCGGAAGTGAGCAAGAGGTCGGAGTTCAGGAAGCTCACGTGACGACAGATGTAGTGTGTCCCAATTAGAGATGCAGCGGTATGATTTTTTGACGGTATGATAACCTTGGAGAAAATTACCACGGTTTCACGGTATCACGGTATCGCGGACCTTTATGTATTCTTGTCAAATATGGCACAAAAAAAACATTTTTTTTTTTACCATGAACAAAATGATAGTTGAATGGGGACCATGATGACAAAAATATATTTGGCAATGAAGTATGCCACAGCATAATTTAATTATTTGGCATGTTTGGATTTGGGTGCATAGGCAAATGCATGTTGAATTGTTGGCTGGTCTCTGCAGCTGTTGATGTGGATACCCCTCCGCTGGTGCCAGTACTACTGCTAGCCTAAAAAAAGAAAAAATACATGTTAATGTAACCTACATCTGTAATGACAGTTAACTGTTGCGAATGTGTGTGTGCTTGGATATATAACAGTACTATTCTTACTTATCATAAATGACGATTTATTTAATCTAATTTTATGTAAAACTAAAACACATAATATCAAATAGATGCTAATCTTTTGTAAAAATCGGATGGACACTGACTGCACTGGACACAAATGATTGTTTCACGTTGATGGCGCACACCCCCACTCACACACACCCCTCTCACACATTAGCCTCTGCCCCTGTGCTGAGCGCTTGTCTTCTTTTCCCCTTCTCTCTCTCACACACACACACACACACACACACACTGTTTGTGCCTCAATTCACTGGCAGGTTGGAGGAGTCTTAGTTTCTACATTATTGAACGTTACTTCTCTTCAGTTCAATATGTTTTTGATAACGAGGCGCTGGCCAGCCTGGCCTACACAAGACGTGATCACTCAGTCAAGAAGTAACGTTACGTTAACGTTAGTCAGCTGATGCTAATTAGCCATGTTAACGATAGCCTATGATGAGTCATGAGTGTTTATCTTACGTTAATGTTAGCTACTCCTCAAACCTGCCGGTGGAAATGGTTTAGCGTTATGTCCGATGTGATGTATGATGAAGCAAGACAACGTTAAGTACCTTGAATTTTGCAAATGAGGACGGCTGGGGGCTATCATGTTTGAGGTAGGCTATTGCCTCCTAGTGCAGCCACTCTTCGCCTGCATGTCTTGCATGTTGGCTGTCCTTCCTCCTGTAAGCCCTGGCCATCCGTTTTTCTGATAACCAAAATAGTCCCACACTACCGATTTTGTCCTTTTTTGACTGGGGAAAAAGTTCGGGGGGTTCTTCACCTCTCTGGCAACCATTGTCACGCGGCACGCCACTCAAAACAATGATGACTCCTTGATGATGATAGCTGCGGTCTGCCAGCTACTGATTGCTCTACACACACATGCAGCAGGGGGGAGGGGCCGCGTAACTGCACTCTGTCTCTGCAAGGGACCTGGGCACTTTCTCTCAGGGAAACAGCTGATACCGTGGAGAAGGTATGACGGCAAAATTTAGTGGTTTTGATACCGTGGCTTTTTCAAACCGCGGTATACCTTCAAACCGGAAACCGCTGCATCCCTAGTCCCAATAGTATGCATTTTGCATGCATGCTGCACACTACAATCCATACTTTGTGAGGGCAGCGGCAGTACATACTACAAGAAAGAAGTACAAGTATGGGTATTGGAACGGGGCCCAGGTTCCAGCAGCAGCTCAGCTACCACCAGGCCAGGCCTAGGCCCCCAGCAGCAGCTTAGCTACCACCAGGCCAGGCCCCAGCAGCAGCTCAGCTACCAGCAGGCCAGACCCCAGCAGCAGCTCAGTTACCACCAGGCCCTGGCTCCAGCATCAGCTTTGCCACCTCCAGGCCAGACCCAGGCCCCAGCAGCAGCTCATCTATCACCAGGCAAGGCTCCAGCAGCAGCTCAGCTTCCACCAGGACAGACCAGACTCCAGCAGCAGATCAGCTACCATCAGGCTAGGCCAGGCCTCAGCAGCACTGCAGAACTGGTATCTGTTATCGGACTAATTGCCTGATTGCTCTCTTATTGTTATGATATCAGACTATTGTGTTTTAATTATTGTTATTATTATTATTGTGTTTTTGGTTTGTTTCTACTTCTGTCATCTGGTAACATTAAGCCGAATCCAGGCCCGGTGCCTTCCCTGTCTGCCCATAATTACATTCCTCTCTCTTTCGATGACTTCTGTCAAAGAAATACTCGGTTACTTAATACTGGTTTTGCACATATTAATATCCGCAGTTTGCTCCCTAAACTTGACCATGTGAGAGTATGGGCTGATTGTGCTAAACCTGAAGTACTCGCTATCTCTGAAACATGACTTAATAAATCTACCCCAGACAGTGATATTCAGTTAACTGGTTACAATGTGTTTCGTTCTGACCGACTGTCTAGAGGAGGTGGAGTTGCAATCTATGTGAAAGACTCACTCTCCTGCACTGTGTCTCTATCTAAATCCACTCCTAAACTGTTTGAATTGCTGATTCTCAAACTCATATTTGCTTCAAACAAATGTATCACCTTTGCCTGCTGTTACAGACCCCCCTCTGCTCCTGCCTGCTCTTTGAACCTAATTTGTGAATGTGTCGCCCCTTTTCTGTCGTCTGAATTCCTGTTAATGGGTGACCTGAATTGGAACATGCTAACCCCCCCTGAAGCTGTCACTTTGCAATTTGATGCCTTGAACCTAACACAGATCATAACTGCTCCCACTCATATCTCTCTTAAAGATCCTGACCGATCCTCACTGATTGACCTCATTCTAACCAACTCCCCCTCTCTCTATATCCCTGCTGTCTTCTCCCAAGATATCAGCGATCACTGCTTCATAGCCTGCTCCCGCTCTGGTGTCAAAGTAACAACTGCTCCCATGCTAAAAAAAACAGAACTTCAGGAACTTTGATGAGCAAGCCTTTATCCACGATGTCTTCCATTGTAATTGGGAGAGAATTTCTCTCATTCCCTCGGTGGAGGATGCTTGGGCCCTTTTCAGAGACACCTTTAGTGATATTGTAAACAAACACGCTCCTATGAAACAGTATAGAGTGAAGTCTCGTAATAACCCCTGGTTCTCACATGATCTCTCTGACCTCATCATTCTAAAGAATCAGGCCTGGAGAAAGGCTAGGGCCTCTAAGCTCCCTGTAGATTGGCTAACTTTTGTCGCGACAAATCAGAAATAAGTGTACTCAAGCCACAAGGAAAGACAAAGTCACCTACTTCAATAATCAGTTTGCTTCTACAGCTAATAACCCCGCTAAATTCTGGAAGACAATTAAGCATCTGCAGAATAAAGTCTCCACCCCACAACTACCCATCTCCATTACTCTTGATGGCGTGGTTACTACAGACAAAGCCCGTATGGTGGACCTTTTTAACAAGCACTTTATTCCTGCTGGCCACCTGTTTGAAAAGTCCATCTCCAATATCCCTCCCCCTTCTCAGGCTCCACCTTTAAACCCCCCCCCCCCCCCCCCCATTATAGACAGCCATTTCTCACTACAAGCAGTCTCTGAGTCAGAGGTCCTCCGTGCCCTTAAAAGGCTCAATGCAAAGAAACCCCCCAGTCCTGATGGCCTTGGCCCCCTCTTTTTGAAACTGACCTCTCCATTTATCACTCCCCCTCTTACTTACATTTTCAATCTTTCTTTTGAAACTGCAACCATCCCGATGGACTGGAAATCCACTTTTGTCCTGCCGCTTTTTAAAGGAGGGGACAACTCCGACCCGAATTGTTACAGACCTATATCTCTTCTCCCCTGTCTTGCTAAGCTTCTTGAGCAATTGGTCAATAGCCAGATCTGCAACTACCTGCGCGAAAATGGTATTCTCTCGGAATCCCAGTCAGGCTTCCGAAAGAACCATAGCTGTGTGTCTGACACTGTCAAAGTTCTGAATGACTTATACTCCAACCTTGACCAAAAACTCTCATGTGCTGCACTGTTTATTGATCTATCCAAAGCTTTTGACACAGTCGATCACAATATTCTTCTACACAAACTCTCACTTGCTGGCTTCTCCGACCACTCCATATCCTGGTTTTCCAACTACTTCGACGGGCGCTCACAGTGCATCCGTAGCGGCCATCTGACTTCCCAACCCTGCTCTGCTACCAAAGGAGTTCCCCAAGGCTCCTCATTAGGACCAACACTATTCTCCATCTACATAAATAACCTACCTGAAACCATTTCTAACGCATCCATACATCTCTACGCCGATGATACCGTAATATATGCCTCTGCACCCGACCCACTCACCGCCGTATCCACTCTTCAAGAAAACTTCTCCTCCATCCAAAAAAATATTATTTGATTCCAAACTACTACTCAATGCCTCCAAAACCAAATTCATGATTTTTTCACATAAGAAACCTTCTCCAGCTAATCCAACCCAGTTTTCCTTAACCACTCTCAACAACATCCTCATAGAACGCGTCCACTCATACAAATACCTTGGCATCTGGCTTGATGACTCCCTCAGCTTTAACACTCACATCAGTAAACTTCAATCCCACATCAAATCCAAGCTTGGCTTCCTTTACAGAAACAAACTCTGCTTTATTCACTCCTCCAGAATCTCCATTTTCAAATCATGCATTCTTCCCGCCTTTGATTATGGTGATGTCATTTACCAACATGCTTCAAAAACCACGCTTGCCAAACTGGATACCCTCTACCACTCTACATTATATATACACACACACACACACACACACACACACACACACACAGATAGATGAATGTGTATCTCGTAGGCTATGCCCATATTACGCTATTCAAGGAGGTCTCAGGTCCTACGTGTCCATCTGCCCTCCTCTAGCTGCTCATTAATAAGCTTGATCGATTGAGGGATAAACAAGTTTTTATAGCGATTGTGTTTACAGAGAGGGACCCTGTACCTTCTTCCTGAGTTTAGAAGCTCAAATTGGGAATTCAGCACATGCGAGGGGTCATCTAAGATGTCGTTGGCCTGCCGAATAGTAGACTGGACATATAAGTCCTGGGGGGCAGGGGGTGGGGGCTGCCCCATTACCTTCCCTGCTGTCTTGACCAAGTTAAATATATGGGCTTTTGATTTAACCGTTAGGTTCCCAAACCAACTAGTTATACCATAGTGCAGTACTGACTCAATGGTCGCTCTATAAAAGATCATCATAATATTTCTACTGTTATGACCAGCTCGTAGGCTGGACCAGCTCGTAGGCTGGTCATAACAAGAGGGATGTACTCAGAACTTTAAACAATAATCTGAATGTATTATCAAACACAAGAAAAAGTAACAAATAAACTACAAAAAGTACAATGGAGTGTGGTAGTCAGTATCAGTGGTGTCTGGAAGTGTATGGGTGCAGTGGGAAATGTGTGGTGTGTGTTGTCAGTGTAAAACAAAAGACAAAAGGTGAGAGCAGCGTGGTCTCAGGAGGTAAGAGTGGCTCTGGCTGCAGCTCTGCTGACTGGCAGGGGAGGTAGCCCTAAGTAGAAGGCCTGGCAGCAGTGATCAGGTGCGGCCCATCTCCAATCAGGCTAATCAGCCCAGCTCCCAGCTCAACAGCAAGCAACCTGCAATGCAAAGCTGGAACAGTATGCAGGCCAAAGTAAATGACGATAGGCCCTATGGCCGTCACACTACAAACTCCAAAGACTCTCAGACGCCGCAAAAAATGAAGGTGCTGATGAATCCTTGAGCAGATATTTGACACATGCGTCTGCCAGTTAAGCATATTATCGAAGTAGACCCCTAGATATTTAGGTATGCATACAGTTTTACAGTAACACTACTTGTAGATGGAATAGGCTGTACTTTTACTTATGCTTGAGTATTTTCTAATTAATTACTTCATTGTTTAGTTTTACTGTAAGACTTAAATGACCTGTACCTGGGGCACAGACTCAAGCAAGGGTGGCACACTGGCACTGAGTGCGGAATTTAGGAAGGCTATAGACAGGTCCCAGATCAGAATTTAGAATTCCATGTAAAAATTCTGACTTTAAACTCAGAAATCTGAGATTAATCTCAGAATTTAAATACATTTTTCATATGTGACCCTTCAAGGAGCATCATTTTGGAAAAAGAAATTAACTGACTTGATGGTCCCACCTCGAACATGGCCATCAGCCAGTCATAACTCAGGATTTTGGAGTGGCGCTAAGGGGTGGCCAATAAGATTTCAAGGGTGGCCAGTGTCACCGCTGGCCACCGCTGAGACACTCCCCTGGACCTGTATTGGCTATCAGTGAGAATTGCTACAACACTGAAATCTCTGTGTAGCACCCAACCAACCCCATTGGCGCCTGTATTGACACAAAGTCACATGCTTATATTATGTGAGGAGTGATGTATCACAATGCAGAACACTGGAATAATAATACTGCTTTGTCATTAATTTTGCTTCTTTGGATTGAGAACGAGGCTTTTTAGTCTTACTTGAGCCAAATTCAACTGAAGTAGCAAAAGCTCAACCACAATAAAAAATTCATGAATAAGACGATTTCTTGGATTTCCTGGAGGTTCATTCAACTCATTCAAGCTGAATCGCACATTTTGCAACCATGTGCATCCAGATCCAGGTCATGACCTTTATGGTAGGTCACCCCCTCTCTTTCTCCCATCTTCCCTGCCACTCCCTGCTGTATATCATCTTATAACGCATAAATGCATACAATAAATTATCTATAATCTCCACATTTCTTTGAGCCACTTGAATACAGATGTTGTCATTCGGTATATATACAGTAGTTGCCAGACAACTTTCAGAGATCTGAGAATGACTATGACATAAATATTTAACCCTGAAATCCTAAATTAGAGACGGATGGAGATGAATGTGTGGTGATTTTGAGCACACTTAGCCATGATTAGACCATCCCACGTCATGTTAACAGATCGCAGGGGAGATCCCACAGCAGGGTCTGTCAGCAGCTTTGTCAACAGTACCCCGAGGCCGACAGGATGGCTGGCAGCTCTGATGCTCGATTTGGTTCTGAAGTCCTGTAGTGTACGTCCAGCCTTGGCATGATGGGAAGAGAAGGAGAAGACTTTGACAGTGACTTTGTAATGACTTATTTTCTCCAGACATTGATGTGATGTGGAAATTCTCACCGGCCATCCATCACCATGCTTGATTCCCGTAATGAATCCTCCTCTTATCCAGATTTATTTGCATGCAAATTCACTGAAGGGAAAGGCAAGCAGCTGTTAGCATGAGCGCTATATATCGCTGCTCATGCTAAACTACCCAGCTCTCCTTCTGTTTGTTCCAAACAAACCGCTGCTCCTGCTGGAGGAAATGTGACTAAGTAAAAATGTATTTATGTAGTGACTTTTTAAAACACACAGTTTACAAAGTGCTTCACAATGAGAGGATAGTAGATGGAAAGAACATAGAGGCATAAAAATACCTTCAAGAGAAAGGAGAATACATTTGTAAACCTGCACCCTATTTTCCTATCTTTTTGTGTCGAAGTGACGAATCGGGACAGCATTTTTGATTGTATTTGTTTTTATTTTATTTTTGTTTTTATCCCGTATTGAGTGAGAGCGTGTCAGCTGGCCCCGGCTGCACAGGCTGCAATGTAATCAGGGTTACATGCTGCCACTCCGACGTGCTGCCACTCCGACGTTCTGCCACTCCGAAATATCGGCACTCAGAAAGGGGGTCTATATTCCCCGTTTTTCACTAACCTCTCCCAGCCCCCACGCCAAACCTAACCTCCCCCCATACCTAAACCTAACCTCCCCCAGACCCTAACCCAAAACCTAACCTCTCCCACCCCCACGCCTAAACCTAAGGTCGGCATTGCGGCTTCTAAGGTGAACGACCGCCAGTCCGAATAATGGAAGTTAACGTTCGGAGTGGCAGGGCTTCGGAAAGGCAGAGGAACCCCTGTAATCAGACAAGACCGGCCGGCACACAAAACTGTCACTGTACGATCATTACAAGTGCTTACATGCAACAAACACACCAGATCAAGAGAAAGGTAAAGAAACGCGTACAGTATAAACACGCATTTATTTATATGAAAAGATACTTTAACAAGGGCAATGCATGTGCTAAGCATGTGCACAGCCTGGTAATCCATCAGCAACAATCAATCATTTGAGCCTTTATTTAATAGCAAAATCCATACAACCTTTTGTACAGAACTTTCCTTCACCAAGTCAAAGTGCTGCAAATAAGTGTGCTTGCAGTGGAGGATGAGCAGGCTGTGCACTTTTTGATGGTAAATCTAATCAGCTCTCCTGTGCCAGACAGGATCGATGAATCCAGGTAAAGAGAAAATATGTATTTGAAATAGTAATATTGGCCCACAGCTGCCCTTACACATTGCTAATCTTCACCACATCTTTTAAGGGCCAGACATGGGTCAAATACATTTGTGGATACTCCCCAACCCCCCCCCCCCCACACACACACACACACACACACACACACACAAAATTTATTTTCTTTCTGTAAACTGCTTGCAGTACCAGAGAGCGGTGAGGTTTATAAATTAAGAGTTCTGAAACTCACTTTTCCAGCCTGTAGCTACTCTGCTTTGGAACAAAAACCAAATGGATTTTCAAGACTCTCCCATCATATATATATATATATATATATATATATATATATATATATATATATACAGTATAGATATATATAGATATATATATAAATATAGATATATCAGTGGCGGCTGGTGAGCTTGGAAACAGGGGAGATACACTAGATAGATTGATTGATTGATTTCTCAGTTCAGTGATCATAGAGGTGCAACATCAGGCCATGTGACCTATGGGAAACCGCACATCATGGAACCAGTCCTCATACAAAAAAACGTCAAAAAATAATTCCTAAAAAAATGTGGCGTTTTTTTTCTTCTCTTTTGTAGTTTGAAGACAGATTTAGAGGAATATCTCATTTTAAATTACGGTAGCATTAGGATTAGACTGTTGTTTGGTTTTTTGTCAATTATTTGTGCTGTTATGGTTATTATATTAGCCTATTTACTCACTTCTACACTAGCTTAGATTGTGTTACTTATGGATGGCATGGAATTATAGTGAAAATAGATTATCCCCCCTTTTTGCTGGGGACCCCACTTTCATAACCACTGGCTTTAGGCTACAACTGTTGCGAGAAGGTGTCAGGATTTATCTCTATGCATTAGGCTGTGATGACTATTTACATAAATATATTTATTCACATAGATTCATGATATATTATGGTATACAGCCTACCTGTGACATCAATGTTTTGATTAATCTGCGCCAGTACCGAAAATGTAGCCTATTACTGCATGACTGATCCTATGTCATTGTAGGTGTGCTTTCACAAGACAGGTGTTGTCCATTCAATCAGCCCACCTGTCTTTATAATGGCTGTCTTGCACTGTGTTTGTATGAGACTTGACAAAGTATATGGCTGAAACTGTTGTCAAATAGCGTTAAATTACACTTTATTGCATCTGGAACCAGAGTGTGCCTTCCCCTGCACTAGTGTCCTCTAGTAAGAGAGTGGCGTCAGCGGAGGACCAAAATGCAAGACTCATTAGCCAATGAACAGCCAGGAATGGGTCTCGCGCTACTTTTGCATGCTAAAATAAAGCTGATAATGTAGAATTTGATTAAAGGGATGAAAAACCCTTTCAAAGTACAACACAAACTGTCTATTTTGCTGCAACTCGACAGTGCTGCTTTTTTTACTCAAGAGTTCCACTTTCTACTTCCTGGAAAAAAACCTGGTCCATTGGAGTGAATGGATATGTCGGAACTCTTCTATTATACGGCTCTGCCCTGCACTATCAACATACTCGTTTAGTTACATTCCAATTCATCAACTTTGGAGCATTATTTACCCCCCCTTCCTGACATGCTAGGTTGACATGCTTCGTCCCAATCGATTCCTTATTTCTTCTACTTTCCTATGGTATTGTAGTAATTGTTTGGTTTAGCTGTAAGCCAGCAAGGGCTACCAATTGTACCAAGAATGAATGTGGGATACAATGTCAATCCGGAGAACAAACACGCAATCACAGGAGTAACAGTACAAAAGGACAATCTTTATTTCATTTAAGCTAGTACAGTTTAAATCAGGGTGCTTGGGGTTGCTAAGTGAGGCGGGGACCGCTGCCTTTCAGGGGGAACTTCAAGCGCGTCGATTTGGGTAGGGTTGGTCGGGACAAGTCACAACCAACATTTCAGGGTGTCCAATTGTCCCTACCAACTTTTAAGCAACCTTATTTGCATTATCTTTGGAGTGCAGTTATATAGGTCATTTAGATTGTCTTCCCATATTTTGCAAGGATAGAATTGACCCGACCATTATTGAGTGAAATTAGTTTGCATGATGTTCAAAATTACATTTACCCCTGTTTTTCACAACTGAATGGGCCAGTCAAATTTCTTTTCCCCCAAACTCACTTTGATTGGCTCATTTGGCTGATGACCAAACAAACGCCCACCCACACACAGTTTTCCGGGTTATAGAAATCATGCGCAGCAGACAGACCCTCCTGTTAGCGACAAATCTGGAGACTTTTTCTGACATGGGATTAACATTACCAGCAAGTGTTAGGATGACGTCATCATTCCTACTTTGACGTCGTCACCCCGACTATGATGTCATCGATCACTGATGATGTCATGGTTCATAAGTGTCTTTCATGCCTTTCGCTAGTGATGTCATAGCACAGGTGATGTCATGTCTCTGATGATGCCACAAACGGTATGATGTCATAGCACAGGTGGTGTCATGCTCGGATCTATAAAGGCCTGTTCCGGCAGGCTCTGGCCAGTGATTCATAATCTAAACTAGGATCATACCAATCTCAAGCAACGTCTGCAACCTGCAATTCCTGCAACCAGCAACTTCTGCAATCTCTCTGCAACCGTTCCCAAAACCTCGAACAGTGCACCCCCAGCTATCAAGCCATCAAGTTCCACAACACCCCAGCTTCTCCAGACCTACCAAGTTTCCCGTGGTCATCAACTACCCGCGATTAGATCCACACGTCTAACCCCGATCCTGACAGTATGAATCACTCAGAAGTGGATTTAGCGGGCCAATTTAGCCGTTTAGCGGTCAAGGAGGACCCACTAGGCGACTCAACGAAGGGTCTTGTCATCGAGAAGATCTTACAAACCGTGGTTACCATGATGTCAGACCTGCTTGACACCCAGAAAGTTCAGGCTTCCAAGGCCGAGGATCGGTACGCCCTCTTGATTGGCCGGCTAGATCGTCTCGAAGGGCTAGGCCCCCAGGGTGTCACCCCGCAGCCTCCGCAAGACCTCGCACTCGAGTCAAGACGCCTGATTGCCCACCAGGAAAAAGCAATCCAGGCTCTGGCTTTCGAAGCCACTGATCGGCACGCCCAGCAGGAAAAAGCAATCCAGGCTCTGGCTTCCGCAGCCGCTGATCGGCACGCCCTCTTGATTGGCCGGCTAGATCGTCTCGAAGCCCCAGCTTCCGAGCGCACCGCCGTTCCGGAGGTTTCCAGACCTGCCACTCCCCCGTCTACAGCGGCCGTTGCTTTTAGCTCTGCCTCTCGACCGCCTCCAGCTGCTAAGGGCATATTCTGGGGGGGAGTTCGCGTCATCCCAGAGCAGGGGCAGCCACATTCGAGTCCCAGCAGCCATCTGTACCGTGATCTGACCGGCAGGGTTCGCATCACACCAGAGGAGAGGCAGCGCCGTTTGGACACCCGGAGCTGCCTGTACTGTGGCCGAGCCGGGCATTACCTCTCCTCCTGCTCCCGGCGTCCAGTAAGTGGTCCCACCGCTCGCCGGCCCGTGGTACTCTCAGTGGATCAAGACTCTACGTGTCCAGCCGAAAGATCTGTACGGTTGGGTAGCGCTCCCTGCAGGACCCAGGAGTGGCAGTGTGTCTCCAAGAGGGTTAACGAGTTGGAGAGGACTGTCGACCGTCTCATTGGGAAGTTCAATCGCTGCCTGCAGATCGGCTCCGTCCCCCCGCAGGGGGCCTCCGAGTCTGCTGGCCCTGAGGCACAACCTGAGGCGCAACCTGTGGACCTGCCCCTCGCCGAGTCTGAACCCGCACCTGAGGCACAACCTGTGGACCTTCCCCTCGCCGAGTCTGAAACCGTACCCCAGCAGCAGCCAATTCCTGTCCTTGACCAACACGTAGGTTCCAGCTTCATGCTGGGAGGTTCCCGTAGTGTCGTCAGCCCTCGGTCAAGAGCAAGAAGAAATAAGAGGCGTTTAAAGGGGGAGACGGTGGGTGTCCTGCCCAAACTACAGGTCGGGAGGGCAGGCCTCGCTGTGTCAGATCCCCCTGCGGCTCTACCTTCGGAGACGGCGGCATTTGACCCTTTTGATGGTCCCCAGCCTCCCATGTTTGGATCGTGCCCCGGGGGATGGCCGGCCCCAGAGGACCCACCGGACCCGGTGGAAGTTCTGTCTACGTATCGGTCCATCTATGGCTTCGATATCCTGTATTAGGGAGGAGCACCTCCACTGTCCCTCACCCCCTTTGGGGCCTAACCACCTGCGTCTAACCACCTGCGGAAGAGCACCTCCACCAGAACCTACGGATTTTTTGTCTCCCAGATGCCATCCTTGATGGCCTCATTGGACGCCAGGTGACGTCCGTTGAGGGGAGGGTACTGTTAGGATGACGTCATCATTCCTACTTTGACGTCGTCACCCCGACTATGATGTCATCGATCACTGATGATGTCATGGTTCATAAGTGTCTTTCATGCCTTTCGCTAGTGATGTCATAGCACAGGTGATGTCATGTCTCTGATGATGCCACAAACGGTATGATGTCATAGCACAGGTGGTGTCATGCTCGGATCTATAAAGGCCTGTTCCGGCAGGCTCTGGCCAGTGATTCATAATCTAAACTAGGATCATACCAATCTCAAGCAACGTCTGCAACCTGCAATTCCTGCAACCAGCAACTTCTGCAATCTCTCTGCAACCGTTCCCAAAACCTCGAACAGTGCACCCCCAGCTATCAAGCCATCAAGTTCCACAACACCCCAGCTTCTCCAGACCTACCAAGTTTCCCGTGGTCATCAACTACCCGCGATTAGATCCACACGTCTAACCCCGATCCTGACAGCAAGCAGCAGTGATGCAGCAGTGCAGCAGTGCAAGCAGCAGCAAGCAGGCAAGTCCCGCTAGCATCGATGCTAATTTAGCAAAGTACAGCGTGCAGCTGAAGCACATGGCTATAATATGGATGTTAACGTCCATATTAAGTAGCCATGTGCTTGCGCGATGACAACAGTGTATTGGCAATGTCAAATGGTGGCAATTGACATCTGACTGAAGATCGTGCAACTCTTAGGAGGAAGAAATGTAGGATGTATGATGTGTGGGATTCAGTGGCAATTTTTTCTTTCCAAACCGGCTGTTTGTGAAAGAACATGATTAGATGGCTAAACCTACAGTTTGTGTTTGTTAGTTACAATTATGCTGACAGGAGAGCTGAGCAGGTGGTGACATGAAAGTTAAGAGAAAAGGAGAAGATACTGAATAATGACATCACAACAGTATAATCCTAATGTTGATTTAAAATGAGATATTCATCTAAATATGGCTAAAAAAGGGATCATGTCTATGTTCCCCGGGTTCTATATTCCCCGTTTTTCACTAACCCTAAACCTAACCTCCCCCAGACCCTAACCCAAAACCTAACCTCTCCCACCCCCCACGCCTAAACCTAACCTCCCCCAGACCCTAACCCAAAACCTAACCTCTCCCAGGGAACATAGCGGGGAACATAGGACCCTATTTGGGAAAAGTGGGGAACATAGGACCCGGGGAACATAGGACCCGGGGAACATAGGGATGACCCCCTAAAAAAGGTAAAACAAAAACCTCAAAGACCTCCCCTCATGCCGTCCTCGACCCTACCAACTTTGACACCAAAACGACGCCCTTGGGGAACTTAGACTGGTCACATACATTACACACCACCATCAAAGGATGCAAACCACATCATGCTAAGAGCACTTCAAATAAATGTGCTAATAAAAGCACATCACTGTTTAAGAGCACATCACTGCAAATAAGAGCACGTCACTGCAAGTAAGAGCACGTCACTGCAAGCCACTGCAAATAAACCCCGTCACACTGCACACAGAGGGTCACATGACACATCTAAGTTAGGGAGATAAGAGTGAGCACAATACATAGCCCCCCCCCCCCTTCCTGCAAGCTCCTCAACCCCACTCAGGTTCCCTCTGTCCCCTCTACAAAATACATAAATACAATAATCAATATACTATAATTACAAAAGGTTAAAAACGTAGTTACGTAACTTGTGGTCACCAAGACCCCCCCCCTCCCCCGGAGTCAAGGCTTGGGCACCGTCCAACTCCCCGGGGGAAACAGCTTCGCTGGATGGTACAGCAATCAAGTCTGTGATTGGCAGGTAGCAGGATGCCAGCGGCGGCAGGCCGAAGGCGGACAATAGCTGGAGAGCGGCGGTGAAGCTAACGTTCCTATAGAGAGCCCTATCTAACCCTCTCCTAACATGGACAGGACTCTGAACCAACGCTTGCATATGCTGTCTTCACACCGGGAGCCCTAATCAGCTGCGAATGCCCCACCCGCCTGAACGTAGCCGCACAGGACGTCTGCACGCTCCCCAGAACAAAATCACACTCCCTGGCTCTCTCCTTTTGTCAGAGAGACCCACGGCTGGATAATCAGTCACACCTGACGCTCATCAGTTCATTACCTGCGCCCGGTGCGATGACGTAAGTCTCTGTTTACATCACACTCCCCCCTCCCCGAATGAAAGACTCGCCCTCGAGTCACTGCCATGACATCTGAAAATCACGAGACCAAGCAGGTGGCCTCCGATGACGTAGGGGCCGACCACTGGAGTCACTCCAATCATTGAGCACTGGCCTGTCTCCTTGACTGGAGTAGGCCGCAGCTGCACCCTCCGTGGGAGGATTCACAGATGCAAGGGACTCAGGATGACCTCCTCTGACCCCTGAAGACAGGAGGACCTGGTGGTTGTCGTGATGATCTCTGGGCGACGTCCTCTCTCCTCCCCTGGCTCCTGAAGACACGGGGCCCTGGTGGTTGTCGTGATGATCTCTGAGTGAAGTCCTCTCTCCTCCTCTGGCTCCTGAAGACACGGGGCCCTGGTGGTTGTCGTGATGATCTCTGGGCGAAGTCCTCTCTCCTCCTCTGGCTCCTGACGACATGGGGCCCTGGGTCACACCGCCCCCCGGTGGTAACCTCTCCCCTTCTGACGTCCCCAGGTCAGCTGAGCGGTGATGATGGACCCAGCCTGCACCAAACTGGACCTCTGGCTGTTGTCGTCCAGATGGTCTGGCTGGCTGAAGGTCACACTGATCATAGTCAGCCCCCCTGGACACTGGATCACTTGGAACTGCCAAAGGAGAGTTATAGGGCTTAAGTCTATTGAAGTGCACCACACACTCAGGGCCTCCCTCCACTAGCACCAGTCTATAGAGGACATCCGTTACTCTCTCAACCACCCTAAAGGGACCTTTATACCGTCTGTACCTTAGGACACAGCCCTCGTTTCCTAGCCTTATTCCGCACCCAAACCAACTCCCCCTCAGAGTAGTACTGGAAATTTGCCCTAAAGTCATACAAGTTCTTCTGTTTCTCTGAGGCCCTGTCTTGGTGTCTTTTGACCGCCCCACAACTGTAGACAGTGTCTCACCAAGCTTGGACACAATCATTTACTGAAGAAAAATGCTCCTGAGTCTCTAGGTTTAACATGATGTCGACAGGTAGAACAACTTCCCTGCCAAATAAGACTTTGTAGGGAGTGAATGCTGTACTGGCATGAACACTGCTCCTATACGCCAACATCACAAAGGGCAACAAAGTGTCCCAATTCAGCTGGTTGTCCTCTATAAACAGTGACAACATGGACAACAGAGTATGATTGAAGCGCTCTATAAGCCCATCTGACTGGGGATGGTAAGGGGATGTACGAGACTTGTGAATATGTAAGAGCCTGCACAACTCCCTAAACAGTATAGACTCAAAATCTCGGCCTTGATCTGAATGCAGGCTACGAGGGACCCCGAAACGACACACCCACTCTTCTGTCAACACTCTAGCAATGGTACTAGCTTCTTGGTTGGGAAGGGGAAAAGCCTCGGTCCACTTTGAGAAATAATCACCAACCACTAAGATATACTTATTCTTCCCCGGGGTTTCTGGGAGGGGGCCCATTATTCCAGTGCCACCCTTTCAAAGGGTCTGGATGTAATTGATGGCTGCAAGGGAGCACATGGGGCCTTACCCTGGGTTTTACGGGAGGAACAATCCGCACACTCTCTCACCCATTGCTTAACGTCCCCAAACCACCCCGGCCAATAAAAACGATCCTTTACCTTCCCTTGCAACTTCTGCACTCCCAAATGCCCGCCTGTAGCATCATCATGTAGCTGTGCCAAAACCTTGGATACCAAAGAACGAAGGAGAACCACCTGTATTTGAGATGCAGCATCAATGGGCGGGGGGAAGCCTCACTAACCTAGACCCTTGTATATGTAACTGATTCCAGACAGGAGCATACTTCTGTAGTTCAGGAGCCTCTGTCATATGACACTCATCTGTCTGCTTTTTACAGTCTATTATCTGCCGTAATTCGCTGTCATCTATTTGGGCTTGGGCTAGCTCATCTAGCTCTCTCTCTTTGCTAGGGGGCACCTGGGGAGCCTCCTGTACAGCACACACTTTGGGGATGTTTTGCCCTGCCTTTTTAACAGCTGGTGACTCCTGACCCAGTCCTCCCCCATCAAAACAGGCAGGCAACCTCGAAAGAGCGTCAGCATTTGTGTGTAGCTTGCCTGGGCGGTGTACAATCTTATACTGGAAGTTAGGACAAAAAATCAAAGCCAAGCAGGATTTCTTCCGATGGTATGTCTGACACCAGAAAATCAACAACCAAGGCTAAGGACTCTAACTGACACACTGTACGGCGCGTACTAATCAGCTGCGAATGCCCCACCTGCCTGAACGTAGCCGCACAGGACGTCTGCACGCTCCCCAGAGCAAAGTCACACTCCCTGGTTCTCTCCTTTTTTCAGAGAGACCCACGGCTGGATAATCAGTCACACCTGACGCTCATCAGTTCATTACCTGCGCCCGGTGCGATGACGTAAGTCTCTGTTTACATCACAGTATAAAGATTACCACTCATGCTTTAAAAACGGGCTCGCAGGCAGCGATGGATTTACGGGACAAATTCAGTTTAAAAATGTGGGAATTTAAGGTTGCGGTTTGTATTAGGAAAAATGACAGCAGGAAACTAAATACGAAAAAATAGCGCTGTTCGGCGAACCATTTCCACGCCGAATTTAATAGAAGGCCCGGATAACTTGAAATTAATTGACTTACTTGCATATCCATGGTGTTTGTAGCCGGTGCACGTGCAGCCGATGAGGTTGCAGTATCCCAGTGTTTGCTTCTGAGCCTCCGTGTACCACGCTGCCCTCTCTAGTCGTGTTGGGGCGCTCGCGCAATACGATGCAATGACTGTCTGGCTTGTGCGCTAACTTACTGCTTGATATTAAAAAAACAGGAAAAGAGAAAGGGGAAAGTATAGGTGCTACCGTCTGTAAATCTATCTATTAGGCTGTCAGGTGGTCACAGCAAAGTGGAGGTCATCATTTCCTACTGACAATGGAGCTGGATTCAGGCGTATTCAGCTTTGGGCAATACAATGTCAATCTTAGCAATCTATCCAATCAACAACCAATTTGGTTGGATAAATTAATTGATTGGTATTGATTGGTAAGGGCGGGTCTAGTGTCCTCTAGTAGACTGCCAGCTACAATGGCATGTAATAAAATACAAATAAACAAATGAGGTAAAACAACAATAAAAAAAAGCAATCAAACCAAAATGGCAATTCATTGGTACCTAATGTTCAAGAAATAGAAGAAGCATGTAGCATAATTTGAAGAAGTTGCAACTCAGTCAATATAATAAATTCATGACAGGATTGGACCGGTTTCTGATCTATTCTACAAAGTACTGTGGTTTGAGCACTTTCAAATACAAATACTGCTGTCAAAAGTATCTTGATACACATTACATCTTGTTTTTTGAACCCCAGACAAATACAAATACCTAATTCTGCTGCAATTCTCTCTGTGCTATTACAAAATTAGAGCAAATATTGGTTTCATGTTGGCTATCAGCAGCTTCAATTAAAAAAATATCAGTATTGATATCGGCCTCAACAACCCATATCAGACTAACCCTAATTGATACCATGCTACAGTCCATTGACAAAGACAGCATAACATTTTGATTCATGGATTATCTGAATGTTTTGAATGGGAATCTAATCCTAATTTGTCCCTTCCTGTTTTTTCTCCCCATGAGCCCGCCCCTGCTTCCCCATGTATACGTACAGGATGCTGCTGCTATACTGGATCCTGCAGGGATCTAAAGTTAGTGTGTTTTTCTGTTCTTCGGCAGCACAGCTTCTCCACTCTCTCTCTAAGTTTTACTCTCTGGAAGCACACTATATAATTTTCTCTAAGCCAGCCGAGTCTCTATTTTTTCCAACCACTAATTAATTATAATTCAGCACAGTTTGATGCAGTCAGGCCAAAGGAATGCCGGAGCCTGTGAGTCGAGCATAGAGAGGAGGGACTCAAGGCAGAGGGCTTGTGGTTTGTGTCGAGCTCGTAGGCCCGGCCCATCCGAGGGATTTAATCACTTTGTATGACCCGACTCTCAGAGGCAAAGACGCGCTCGAGGTGTGACAGATCGCGCCATAGACGATTACTGAAGGAGTGGTCTAACCTCTAACAGTTTATCACCCCTGTCTCGCATTAGCGTAAGGATACACCAAGAGCCAAGACGCTGTCTTGTAACTAAAGGCCGCGGGTTCAACCTCTGCAACAGCCAAGTGTCCTAAAGTAAGACATTGAGGCACAGATTTACGTTTGCAGTTCCGTTAATGCAGTTGCATGCGTAAAAAGTGCAAATGTACCGGTTACGGTAGCCAGCAGGTAGCGCTGTGCAGCGAGTAAACCTTACTCCCTGAGGCCTCAAGAGACGCTCTAGCAGTTTTAGATTATGGCGATGTTCTTTACATGAATGCCTGCTCCACCTCACCTCATATACTGGACACTACCTACCATGGAGCTTTAAGATTCATTACCGGCTGTAGATCACTCACCCATCATCTCATCTCGATACGATACGATATACTTTATTGTCAGTTCACACTGAAATTTGTCTTGCAAGACAGCGGCAGTCCCATGCACAAACACATGACAAAGAGAACAAAACCAAAAAATACAAAGATACATACACACATACAGCACACAGAGAGCACTGGTCACTGCTCCACTGACCCTCGGCCATGTTCTTGATTAAGCCTCAGGATCGACTGATGTATAAAGGACTTTCTTAGTCTGATCTTCTTGAAAGTTGGAATTAGGTATCTCCTGCCAGAGGGCAGGAGTTCATATTCTTCATGTAACACATGATTAGTGTTTGAGGCAATATTTCTGGCTAACCTCAATACGCTGTTGACATATGTAGACTCAAATAGACTATGCAGTGGTTTACCTACAATTTTTGAACAAATATTCATCTGTCTAAGTAGTTGTGATTTTAAGGTAACAGACAGGCATCCATACCAGGTGGTAGGGGAGGTCCGGGACGAATGAAGCACTTTTTGTTTTTTTTGTCATTGTGTAAAGATTGTTTCAGCTGGAGTTATAATATTTTCATGTAAGCAACCTACACATGTCCTCTGGCAATACCAACCGTAGTTTCATTCCATGGGTCAATACATCAGACGTCATCAGATGGCAACCAGAAGCTGCGCAATGCTTAATTTGTCCCACAGTGAAGGGACAAATAAAGCACAGGCGGGGGACTAATGTAGCGGTTGTGAAAAAGGCACAAAAACAGCCAGGTAACAATTTTTTTCTGGCATTAATTCCTTCATCTTTTGGTCATCTAAGAAACTAAGTATTATGAAATACATTTTAATATGTTATATATTGCAAATTAATATAATTATAACGTCTATCTATATATTTTGCTGATGTGATGTGATCAATATTTTACCTCCCTTAAATGGCTTATCCAAAGAAATATTTGAATGTGTGCATTTTTTTGCCCTCTGTCCGTGGTCCTCTTCCTTATGCGAGGCATTGTCCTGCAAGCACAGATAAATGCATAGCCTATTCAAGGCAATTGGAGCAAAGTGCTTTATTTGTCCCCCGTGCGTTTCCCTGGATGAAAGCTAAGCTAGCACAAAGGATATGCTAACATTACACACAAAACAATCATTGAGCTGTAGTCTACCGATAGGTCTAACAGATGAATAGCGTTAGCAGCATTAAATAAATAAATTCCAACACGCTAATAGAAAAATACACAGTTTGCAATATTTTACTCGCGTTTGAAAATAAGACGAAAAGGCAACGTTTTTGCGGATATCTCCGCCATCCACTGACTGGCCGAGCTGAAACTTCACAGGAAGTGAGGTACCAGGAAGTGTAACATGGGGGGAAAGAATCGTCTTCCTGGGTTTTGTCAAAGATAGTATATGAGGACAAGCTAATTCCGTCCCCCTGCTTAATTCGTCCCGGACCTCCCCTACTGCAGTACTGTAAAACACTCATAATCACTGAGGTAAAAAATAATAGAAGAATCTGTTTACTAGCACCAAAAGATCTTAATCGGAGAAGAAAGTATAGTCTTTGCTTCGTTTTTTTACACAGAGAGTCTACGTGGTCTTTCCATGACAGCAGGTGGTCTATTGTTACTCCTAGGTATGTGAAGGAGCATACCTGCTTGATCTGTTCGTTGTGGATAGTAACAGAGGTGCTGTGTGTGTCAGGTGGAGACCCAAAAACAACAATCTCCCCTTTTTCTTAACTGCTCCAACCCACATTCAATTCTCCTCATGACTGTATTGCCTTTTATGTTCTTGTTGTGCTTGCGTCTTGTTTTTTTTGTTCTTATGGATGTTGCCAGGGGCGGTTCTAGGCCTTTTTTAGGCTTTAGCCCACCCAAAAATAGTCTCAGCCCACCCCAAAAAAAAAAAATTTTCCCTCTCCAAATCCATGGTGGTCATTAGTAGCAGTTTCTGTTAAAATTATCTTTATTTATTATTTATTTTTGCTTTAAAACTATTTTTAAATTTTCTGCTTAAAGTTCATGAAAAAAGTGGCATTCTTGTTTTTTCACACAATAATTGTATAATACCATTTGTAATGCCACCGTTGTAGTGCTGTTGTTCAAAATTAAAGTACATTTTCTCAGATTTATTGGTGTCTTTCTAGTCACACAATTTAATAGTCAGTGTTTCCCATACACTGATCTATTTGTGGTGGTACACCCTACATAGATTTTGACCCCCACAAATACTGCCACATATTAATTTCAACTAGTTGACTGCAAACTCCTGCTTTAGTGCTTACAGTATATTATTATCTTGTCGGAATATTATTCCAGCCAATAAGTTAGGAAGTTCCCTTTTGATTAAATTTGACTTTTGTTTTGCCTACAAAGCAAAATGTTACTTTACTTGAAACTCCCCTGAAGTGATTTTGGTATTATTTATGCAAGCATAATTCTACCATATAGTAACCTGTATGCAGAATATATATAGTATATATAGGGAAACAATTATTTTTTCATCGCTGTAAAACCACAGAACGGTAAAGAAGATATTGATGTGTGTAGTTCTTCATAGATCTAGTCTCTTCATTTTGATCTCAAAGTGCGCCAGAAACTGTACAAAATTTTCTTCCGGGGGGGCATGCCCCCAGACCCCCCTAGGGGTTCAGTGGTCCATGACCTTCAAAGCTCTGATGCTAAAACCGCCCCTGGATGTTGCCATTTTGGCCAGGTCTTACTCGAAAAAGAGATCTTGGATCTCAAGTAATTTTCCTGGTAAAATAAAGGTGAATAATAATAATAATAATAAATAATAATAATAGCAACAGACGCTAGAGCCAATGGGTTTTAGCCTCCTCGCTAGAGTTTCCACCTTCCATGCCAGAGGTTCAGTTTTTTTTACATATGTGCACAAGCATCTTCGTTTTAACAGTATTTTATTGAAAATAAATGTAACAGTACATGACACACAGGTAGACAGAAGAACAAGCTGGGTTTAAGCTTTTGCAAAAACAACCTAAACCTCCTTCAACTCAGTGCAACTTAAACCCACCAAATAACCCTCATCACCCTTTTCTATATGAGAAGCACAGTGAGAAAAAACACAAAAGAAAAGAAAAACCAAAGGAGTTCAGTAGTCATTGACACCCATGCCATTATACAGGGCTGTGGATAACCTTTTTTGTTTTGAGCGTGATTGACAGGTCGCCTGTCCAGTGATCGCGCAGGTCAACGATCATGGACCAATAGCAGGTGGCGCTGTGACTGTGCGAGAAGGCAGCGGCCAAAATGTCAAACTGGAGGCTTCAAAGCGGGGTTCCACAAACCAATGAGTAACATGACACTCACTCTGTCCATCTCTTTATACAGTCTGTGCTTCTGATTCAATGTTCAAATGACTTGGCGTGCATGTCTCACCTGGTAGACATGCACACTCAGTAGGCTTTACCGTAAATTCCGGACTATAAGCCGCGGCTTTTTCCCCGTTTTTTGGCCCTGCGGCTTATATAACGGTGCGGCTTATCTATGGATTTTTTCAGAAAAAAAAAAAAAAATACAAATAAAATCTCTCTTTTTTAGCACTCTTTCTAACTATAAATCCACTTCTGTTTTAATTTCCTCTCTTGCCCTCTTTTCACCACACCGCGGACACTGTGTGCACTGTAAAAATAAACAAAGGTGGTGTTGTGTTATGTTGTTTTGTTGAAATGTTACGGTAATACGGTAAATGGGAGCTTCCTCAAACAGCCAACAATCCCCTCTGTGCGTGAACCCTTACATATGGTAATTACGGTAAGCAAACGGCCACTCGGTGACCTCCAAAATCGATGGATTTTACAGGTTACACAGCTTCATCAGCACATTTTATGTGCATTGCTTTGCTGCTTGTTTTTTCGATTATTTTTTTGTAAAGCACCTTGAATTGCCTTTGTGTATGAAAGACTTGACATCATTGGCGGAAATCAACCGGTTACTCCTACCGGTTCAAAGTTCATCAGCAGCCCGGAATCACAACAAGACGAGCAGTAGAAGCAACTCTCTCTCACTTACCATGGGGAAGGTACGCAGAAATTCACACGACGCAGCTTTCAAGTTGAAAGCAGTCAATCTCGCATTAAAAGAGGGAAATAGAGCAGCAGCGCGTAACCTGGGCATCGACGAGTCAATGGTGAGGTGTTGGAAGGTGCAGCAGGAGGAACTGTCTCAGTGCAAGAAGACCAAAAAGTCCTTCAGAGGTCATAAAAGCAGATGGCCCGAACTTGAAGATTCCCTTGAAGATTGGGTGTTGACCCAGAGAGCAGACGGCCGAGGCGTTTCCACGGTGCAGATCCGACTGAAGGCCAAAACAGTCGCCACCGAAATGAAAATTGAACATTTCATAGGTGGCCCATCTTGGTGCTTCCGATTCATGAGACGAAAGGGACTGTCCGTCCGGGCGAGAACTACTGAACAACTCCCTCCCGACTACCAGGAGAAAATCACAAACTTCGGCGAATTCACACAAAGGAAGATCACGGAATATTATAGGAGTGTGAAAACATCCACAATCACCAACGGGTTCCAAAAGGCTGGACTGCTGCGGGATGAAGAGAATGACGCCGCCACAGCTGGCGCTGAGGGCCGTCAGAGGCTTCAGAGGCTGTTCGATGCCGACACCGACAGTGACGAAGAGGAGTTCGTTGGTTTTGAGTGACAATGAAGGAGAGAGGAGAGTGGTTGACGAAGCCACCCTGAACCTGTTCGTTTCCGACACTGAAGATGAGGACTTTGGTGGTTTCAGTACGCAGGAAGAAGAGGAAGACGAGGATTAGTGACTTGACTTCTCTGGTTACAGCCGTTTGCTGCACATATAGCCTATTGTTGTGTGATTTTGTCTGGGGATTAGTGACCTGACTTTTGTTTTGTTTTGTTGAAATGTTAATAAATGGGAGCTTCCCCAAACAGCCATCTCTTTCCCGACAATCCCCTCTGTGTACGAACCCTTACATATGGTAATTAAACATCAAAACGCCCGCGGCTTATAGTCCGGTGCGGCTTATATATGTAAAAAACAGTCAATTTTGCTGCTGCGGCTTATATACCGGTGCGCCTTATGGTCCGGAATTTACGGTACTTACATTCAGGTGTTCTAATTGAAAACGTGTGACTGATGTAACTTGCACAAGTGGTCTTAATAAATCAGGTGATAAACTGGAGAAAGCTGTGCACTCCTGAGGTGTGCATGTACTAATTAGCTGACATGCTTGTACAGTAGATGGGCCCTGCAGCCCTCTGGATGCTCTGGACGAAAGCGTCAGCAAAAATGCCAAGAAAGTGAAAAGTACATGTAAACTTAAAGAGGCAACATCATTTCATGCATCAAGCAAACTAGAAAGGTCTGTCTTCAAAAGAGTGTGCTTAATCAATCATTCAGGATGTCAAAGCCTTCAATTTGCAGCTCCATGCTTTGGGACTTGAAAGATGGAAAATCACAAGTCTCTCATCCACAGCAGAACCAAAAATATAAGTCTGTGCTATGTTCCAGTGTTTACTGCCAAACAAATGCGACCCAAAACTTTTGGAACTTCAAAGCAGTTCTGATTTAAATATACACTACACTGCACTCTGTCAAGCTGCGAATCATTTTGAGAAGCAAAAAATGTTTCCTATGTTTAAGATTTTTGCGGCAATGCTACCCTTTTGTTTTTCGTGGCTTTAAAAAACCACCTCAATGAAAAACTCCCTCATCGATACTGCAGACCGCTCTCTGCCCTTCAGTCTGCAGTATCAGAGAGCTGAGCTTACGTGGAGAATGTGTGGGTGGTCCTCTGTTCTGTCATACAGACCGGCTTGTTCTGCAGGCATGTATGTCATCAAGGCTGTGTCTGTATCAAATCCACACACATACACACACACACACACACACACACACACACACACACACACACACAGTCACAGACAGACAGACAGACACACACACACGCACACACATGGACTGGTGGCTAGAGGGAGGGTGGGGTGATTTATGAATAGCTTAAAACATGTTCCAGACAAGCCTTTTTTGTAGTTTTGCACAGTGAGAAACATCAGCTCCTTCACCGCTAGCGACTGTAGTGCATTCAAGCTTTGCGATGCGTGTTATGCATCCTCGGTCTACTTCTTGAGAGAGCGAGAGGAACACCAAAAACCAAACCCAGAGCTCGACCACGGGGCACTTTGGTCGCAACGCCGCGGACTTCAAATTGAGCGGAAGATTCTGTTATGCAAATATTTAGCGATGCCGAAGTGTGTTTTAACGAGAAGCCTGAGGAGCTCTGCTTAGCCTGGCTGCGTGTGTCTGAGAGGCTAAAAAAGGCCTGGGAGGAACAGAGAAACCAAGACGAAGGCAGATGTGGCAGGGCATCCCTGTAGGAATGCCCAGCGCGTATAGAACCTGAAAGGATAAACCAGAGATGCAAACTTGTCACCTTTCGGCAAAATTCGCCGTTTTGAATCCAAAATAGGTCATTTGTGTGATTCGTGTAGATCGATGTAGAGATGCACATTGCACACAGAGAAAGACAGGGAAATACCAAAAGAAAATGTTTTCAATGGCTTCTGTGTGCTTTATACTTGTGCAGAATCATTTTATTTTGAAAATATCCGACTGGAAGTCGTATTGTTATTATTGCTAACTACACAGGAGTGCGTCTTTGTTTCGTTAGCTGGTTTAGCTCGCTGGCATGACCAGATGGACCAGACTCACAAACAGATGGCGCGGTGGCGGCGCTGTTGCCTCATAGCTAGAAGGTCCTGGGTTCGATTACAGCCTGGGACCATCGACATATAATAGATGGACTGAGGAGCTGGTCCCGTTCAGTGAAGCCGCTGCATGTTAGATCACAAGGCCCGCCTCCCAGTGTTAGTGGATGGGGAAATGCACAACCGAAACAATCACAGTACACGTCAGATAATGTTTTCCCAAAGGTGGTTTGTATCATTTTAGATAGTTCTTATCACACTAATTCCTGTGCAAGTGGTAATTTTTCTGATCAGTTTGTTTTTAACACATTGAGTGCCAGCCATTTTTTCAATCCTGTAGGTAAGTTGTGCCAGGGTTTTTTTTGAGGATTCTGGCTCATTTTACAACAGCCGAGGATCTGTTTTCTGTTAAGACTTCGTGAACACCAATCATCTAAAAATAACTAATAGAATGTGTGCTTTCTCTGTCTAAAAGAGTTAGTTTGCAGAGTTAGTAGTTATGTAGATATTAGCCGTTGAGTACAGCATGGTTTTAGCGTATGAGACAGCAAGCTGAGATAATCGCAGTTTTGTGAAATTCAGCAGAATAGTCACCTGCCTGTGATTGTGGGTGCCTTTGGGCGAGTCTGTATACTGTATTGTGTGTGTGTGTGTGTGTGTGTGTGTGTGTGTGTGTGTGTGTGTGTGTGTGTGTGTGTGTGTGTGTGTGTGTGTGTGTGTGTTCGCGCGTTGCTCCGCGGCTCTGGGGGGAGGGGATCTCTGTCCGTTCTGTGTGTGTGTCTCCGGGCTCCTCCCTCCGTCTGTGCTGCTGGGAGTTTCCAGCGAGTTGAGCAGCCTCTCCCTGGCAGCGAGTGTGGATAGGTCTCACTGTCTCTTGGGTTTGAGAGCCCCGATTAAGCCCCGTGCGACTCTAGGCTTTATGCTGCTCACCCAGTCCATTTCTGGAACCCCCCACCGCAGCAGCGCGAAGCGTCCCCGCCTACAGTATGAGAATGAGGCTCCTTCGTTTCTGACTGTAAAATCGCCAAGCCATTTCCGCGGGAGGCGGCTGCTTTTGGTCCACGGGTCCGTGGCTGTGGCTTTCTCTCTGTCTCTGTCGCCACTTAGTGGTCGGTAAAATAGATTATACACATTCTCTTGCTCCAATAGTTATCTCGAAGATGTAAAAGGGGTTGATTGATGTCCCACCGTCAAAATTTTTTTTTTTTTATGTAAGACGAGTTAGCTCGTCCTTGGCACTCAAGCGCTGGATTATGTAAGACGAGTTAGGTCGTCTATGGCACTTAATGTGTTAATTAGTTATTTGACATATAAGCAAGCAATATCACACGAGAGGGAGTGCTGTTGTTGGCTAATATCGTCACTGCCGAGTGCCGAATTAACTGCAGTTAATCTGCAGTTTGTCTGCAGCTAATCAGCCTAATTAACTGCAGGCTGTCTACTTTGTGTCATACGCATTGATTTGCACGTTTCCATTGTTTGCCGCACAGTGTTCGTACAGTTGCATCGTTTTTGTTTTTCTCCAAATCGTCAAGTTCTGCAGGTGAAATATGAGCAAACCTGGAGGTTTCCGCAAGAGAATGTTGCTCCCCCTCGTCCTCTTCTGACGAGCATTCATAGTTTAAGTCAAAAGTTATGTTAGGAAATAAATCCATCTTTGCGCTCTCGGTATCCTAACTGTGTTATGCTTTGTGAATGACGTTCAATGTAATGTGGCTGGTGTTTGTTTTGTTGATTAGAGCAGCTGTGAAGCGTTTTGTTGATTAGAGCAGCTGTGAAGCGGAGTGATCTACACACAGTGAAGCGCCAGTGCGTTATCATGAAATATCAGCACTGGTAGGATCCCTCTTGTCCAATCAATTTGCTCGGCCGGAACTACCTATTGTATAAAAAGGGATGAGTGACAGCTGTGGCAGCCAGTTTCAAGCCGTCATTGGCTGGACAGGCTCTTCACCTTATAGATCTAGTTTACATAGAGAAGACACTGCTTGATCTGTCTACCAGAATGTATATCGATGGACCGCAATAAAAAGGACATTGTTTTGAGAAAGGTGCGCAAGGAAGTAACGTTGGTTGGGGACTGAAGTAAGTTCAGAAAATATGTATTTTATGAGTTACTCCAGCTACGTTATCGGTTATTTTAATATACAATGGTTTTAACCGATGAAGGCTATTAGCCGCTTGTGTTTTACCCGGCTGTTTTCCATTATTTGTCGGCTTAATATTACTATAACCTAACAACCGATAACGATAGCTGGAATAACACAATAGACACATATTTACCAGCAAACTGGTAACTTACCAGGTTGTCCAACTGCCAGGAAATGTGTTTTATAACGTTACAACTCCCGGGTATAAAATGAGGCCTACACAATACCAGCCATTAGCTAATAGCTAACGGGTTAGCCTGTCGCAAACAGACACTAGGTTTTATTTGGGGTGAAGCACGAGGAGAGTATTTAGCCTATATTATGGATATCTCTGGGAAGTGCTTTTACTATGGGGATGTTGGCAAGCTCCTCTCCTCGTAGCTGTTGTATAACGATACAGTCAGAAGAGACAGGCAGCTGGATAACGTTAAAAAAGGACCCGACTGAGAGACAGCAGCACTGGGCTGCCCAGTCAGTAAACGTAAGTTACAACGTAGCCAAAAGTTCAGTCCGATTTCACCTGTTAAACCAACATTTGTAATCAAATATATAATCAAATGCTACGGAAACATTAGCTAATCAACAGAGCTGCAAAGATCAGTTAATCAGATAATAATTTCCCCCTGTATGAGTGTTTGTTACCCAGAGCCCCCGGAGTCTGGCTGCTAGGAGCAATCTCCGACAACAAAATTCAGATTTCCGTACAGGCGTCATTTTGATAAACTGACCTCGTAGTGGGACTCTACATGGTTACTTTTGGCGAGACAAAAAATATTAGAACTTAAAGTGCCATATTTACAGAGCTAGAGAGGATTGACTACACAACGCACTGTGCGCAAATCTAGAAACAGCAGCTCTACATAAGAAAGTTTAGAGGGCATAGATGGGGGGGGGGGGGGCTCGCAGTCAACCCAAAAGAGCTACTGCGCAGACTCTGGTTCTCTGATCTCAGAAGATTTTGGCTTCAATAGACCATACAGGGAGGAGATAGGCATGCTTTCTCCATTCATATATATCTCAATGCCTGGGACGCTGCGGGCGCTGAGGGGGTGTGTCCCCATATCCTCAGTGCCCACGGCCCAGGTGGGCTATCTCGTCAAAAAGGGCCTTTCTGTGTGGAGTTTGCATGTTCTCCCTGTGCTCCCCTGGGGTTCCTCCATACAACATCGGTATGGACCCCTACCAAAAACATGCAGAAGATCATCACCTGACCATGACGACAAAGTTGGTCCCCGGGCGCTGTACAAATTTAAGCTGCCCACTGCTCCTGGCCTTCCCCCCAGAGGAAGGACAAGCCTGGATGGATTAACAGTTTGGCTGGCAGCATGTGTGTGTTGGGTTGTCGTGTGACAATAAAGACGGGTTTGTCCGTCCAACTTTTAACTTAAAATGTGTCAGACAATGGTTTTGTACGCAGGAGACAAGCCTACAGCTGCAGCAGACAAGAGTTCTCACGTTAGCTGGCTGGCATGACAATGACATCCTAACGTGAAGTTAACATCTAATGTCAGCAACGCTAACATTAGGTAGCATCCCGCTAACAAGACTAACAAGCAGATTCTGCTACGTTACCTAGCCTAGCCTCATTCTTCAGGTTGAAGTTGCCTGAAGAATGAAGTCTCGTGTTGAAGCTATTACGTTATCCAACATGGAATTCAAGATCGCTAAAATGTGTTGTTGACAATCTGGCGATGATGTCTGTTAGCTAATGTTATACCATCTAAGAGCAGGTTTGGGTTTGGCTATGGTTTCAACTTAAACAGAGCAGCAGTGCAATGTTAGCTGGATGGATACTCAACACCATTGGCTGTTCAGTGATTTTCACTTTGAAAGCATTTAGTGCATTTAGTCACTAATCACAGTAACGTGAATCTTTCACAATCACAATCCTTGATGTCAAGTGCCCTTTTTGTCCGCAGCTGATATTACTGTCTTTCAGAGTCTGTAGCAGGCAAATTTTTAAATAGAGCGAAGATACTGATATCATTGTTACATTTTGGCAAGGGAAAAACTGGCATGGCTATTTTCAAAGAGGTCCCTTGACCTCTCACCTCAAGATATCTGAATGAGAATGAGTACCCACAAGTCTCTTTTTTGCAAAAAGTGTTTTGCATGCCGTATACGTAAATGTGTTATTTTCGCTTATTCTATTTCCGCATACTGTGGCCCCTAAACAATCTTGGAATTGCATAAATTGGGTATGAATGGAAAGCTGAGACTCTTGTGGATTCAATTAGCCCAATTGTATTGATGTGTGATGATATTAGTCCCCATAGTAGTAATTTCATTCTAGTGAGACAAACATTTTTGAAACTTGAAAACCTTGACACAACGTTCTGCACCTCAAATTAACATTCAGATTCCCAGCTTCCAGATGATGTGTAGGCTAGTGTGTGTAAAACTATAGCCTATCGATCTACATGTGTGTGAGAGATTAGTGCCGTAGAGACCAGGCATACAATATGTTCGACAAGTGGTAAATAAACAGTGCGTGTGTGAAATCCCACAACTGCCATGGCTTTGAGTCTGTCATGTTAGCTGGCTATCCAGGAGGCTAATAACAGAAGCTACACAAGTTACACCAGCAAACCTGTTACACCTGCTATCTTACCCTCAATTCGCCAGTCCCCCTTAAAAAAAGAAGACAAAAAATGGTCTCTGATAGGGAGGGGTGGAGTAGAAGATGTTAAAGGAATTTTTCTCAGGGGTATAAATGATGATTGTATTGTTTTCTTCATAGCCTATATGTTGAATAACTTGATGATATGGCGGGGATAATGGCCATAGCAAACTAAGCGAAACTAAAGCCCCAAACGCACAGGGAGCGTCAGATGCCAGCGTTTGGAAGCCCACCCATTGTTTTAAACAGCCGAACACGCACCAAGAGTGTTCGGTAACGCTTTACAATACTGGTGCAAACATGTGCATGAATGCATGCTTAACTCATGATGAATTAAGCCATTAATTGATGCTTACCGCATCATCAACTAATGAAAGGTATGTTTGATGAACACACCGAGTCATATATGAATTACTATTAATTAAGTAGGCTATGCCTATATCATCATAGTTAATTCCTCATCAACACATACATTAACACACTGTGTTCAATAATACCGTAATTCATGTGTTAATTACCACTATTAATGTCACTTTTCCCCAACCAATCTGCATTTTCCTTCCTTCTTAGCTATGTTTTATTCCTGCTGTAATTTGCCCTGTTTTTAATATATGTTCTTATTACGTGAAACTGTTTTTATATGCACTGTAAGGCGACCTTGGGTGTTCTGAAAGGCGCCTCCAAATAAAATGTATTATTATTATTATTAGCCTACTATCGACATCCAGCTCCCTGCAACCGGAACTTTAGCGTTACCAGACCGCAATGCCGATAGCCCACATCAGAACCAGCTGAGCGAGGCGGTGTGCAGCGTGTCAGGGACCGGCTGGATCTAACCTCTCCCAGCCATTAGCTTGTTCATCATGGGCATTCCTTCCTCTTCGAAGCTTGGTCCACTGCAGGGACGCAGAACATGTGGCCGGTGTTTTGTGCCTATCTTACCGGGTGTCTACCGCGTTGATACCAGCGGTGGAAATGGGCCATGCACGACCCAGCAGGCCAGCCACCCTCTACCACTACCCAGGCTAAGAGCCTCTCTCCCGGCCCGACACCCAGGGCAGCCCCCCTACTACCACCACCCATCCAGTCGCCTGCACCCGGGAAATCGATTGAGTTTCCCCCGTTGCATAACGAAGACGGGATGCGCTAGCCACGCTCCTCCTTGTCCGAGCTAGCCTGGTAAACCAAATGAAATGTGAGTTCACGTGACGGGCTGGTTTACCAGGCTATGTCCGAGCGACATCTCAGGGAAAACATACTCGACTTCGGGGAAAGAGAGTTCTCTTTGTTTGACCGGTGCCTAGCTGGCTGGAAAGAGAGGCGTTCGGGGTGCAGCGGAGTCGCCTCTGCTGTTTACGGTAGTTTGTCAGTGGTGGTGGCCTGGCGGAGACACTGGCGCTATATGTATGACTGGGAAGCGTGTGTTTATGGGCGAACTGTGCTGTAGTCTATGATACTATCAGTAGGCTATCATTCTGATTACTTGTTACTAGTGTAGTAGTGTAGGCTACGCTATTTTATGGAGGTTCCTCTCGTGGCTCAGGCTGATCGAGTGATTGATGCTTGGTGCTCACGGGTAAACTCAAATTGACAGTAGCCTAAAAGAGCCCATGTGTTTACCCAATCTGTCATCCGCTGCATGTATCTTTGGGATTTGCCCCTGGTAATCCGAAATAGGCTAAAAGCGCACTGTGAGCGTGCTATTTGTTTGACATCCTGACCTGCAACATGTTCTCATATCAGACACCATTGTAGCTGGGCCACTGTCAAGGTAACCACGAGAAAACATATTGTTTCCGGCCAAGACTTTCAGAATAAAAGTCGAAATTCATGTTGTAACCAGCTACGCAGTACTGAGCTCTGCGTGCTTTTATTTTTGATGGCAGGCTGAGGCAACGGAAGTAATTGTTTGTGTGCCATGTCTTTCTTGACACTTATCCTCGTGGTCGAGAGCAACTAGCTGGGTTGCACAAGGTGGTGTTCGTTTTGCAAATATCAACAGCTGCCTCCGTGTTCTTATTCTACAAAGAGTACAAACTGCAAAGAGTCGGTCACAGTGGTGGTGGCAGTGTCGAATGGATACCAATCGCAAGAGGAACGAGCGGGTTTGTTAGAGTTTCAGGTAGCTAGCCGTAGCAATTTAGCTAGCTTGTGGCTTGCTTAGCTAGCTTGTTTGTTGTGTGTGCGTGCATGGTGGAGACCTGTCGCTACAGTCACGTTGGTTCGGGAAGTGAAGAGCAACACAAGTGAAAAAGGACGAGAGCTGGACCCGCCGGAGAGATCGAGCAACGCGGGCCGTGGGGAGGAGAGGGGAGAGGCCAGACTGTTTCCCCCAGCTGATACAGACAAGGGGCACTGGAGAGCGAGTCCTTGCTCCAGGGCAGACTTTGGGGGGACATGTTCACAAACTTGATAAATAAATGTGCTTTTATAACTCCAATGATGGTCTTCACTGATTACCTATATATTTTGAATTGTTCTCATGACTATACTGTATAAAAGTGATTTCATGATCAGCATCAGCTAATGATTTGTGAGGATATCATTATGTCGTGACTTTACAATATGTGGCACAAAACTATTAATTAATACATAAGTATGTTGTGACTTTACTATTTGTGGCACATAACAATTAATTAATACATAAGTATGTCGTGACTTTACTAAATGTGGCACATAACTATTAATTCATACATAATGATATAGGCACTTGTGAGGCACAACACTTAACTCATACATATATATGTGGTTCTTGGCATATAGAGCCTACAAGACATACATCCAGTGTTTGATGTCTGTTGGAGATGCACAGTGGATACAACGTCAGAGAATGTGTTGGAGTTGGTCTGGTTCGGGGCTACTACACGCATAGCCTATATCAGAGCAGCAACATCGGAATGATAGCTACTACAGCTGCTGAAATAGCCGTACCCGGCTAAGAGGTTCTGAAGGGGTCTCGGCCGGAGGTGTGGGACCCAGGCAAGGTGAGGGGCAGGGCGGGTAGGGGTTGGGTGGTGGTAGCCTGGGTAAACCCAGCCCCCAGTGACCTCGACCTGCTCTCAGACAGACCCTGGGCTGCCCTGGGTGTCGGGCCGGGAGAGAGGCTCTTAGCCTGGGGGTGGCTGGCCTGCTGGGTCATGCATTTAGACACCCGGTAAGATAGGCACAAAACACCGGCCACATGTTCTGTGGACCAAGCTTCGAAGAGGAAGGAATGCCCATGATGAACGAGGTAAAATGGCTGGGAGAGGTTAGATCCAGCCGGTCCCTGACACGCTGCACACCGCCTCGCTCAGCTGGTTCGGATTGTGGGCTATCGGCATTGCGGTCTGGTAACGCTAAAGTTCCGGTTGCAGGGAGCCAGATGTCGATAGTGGTAATTAACACATGAATTACGGTATTATTGAACACAGTGTGTTAATGTATGTGTTGATGAGGAATTAACTATGATGATATAGGCATAGCCTACTTAATTAATAGTAATTCATATATGACTCGGTGTGTTCATCAAACATACCTTTCATTAGTTGATGATGCGGTAAGCATCAATTAATGGCTTAATTCATCATGAGTTAAGCATGCATTCATGCACATGTTTGCACCAGTATTGTAAAGTGTTACCGAGTGTTCTGACGTGCGTCAAACTGCCTTGACGCCCGTACTCCGAACCTGTTTCGATTTTGGAGCGTCAAATGAGGTTCCAGCAGCGACCAAAGTGCTCTGGAGCCCCCCCCCCCCCCCCCCCCTCTCTGCCCACTTCCATCCCCGTGTCATCTCTGTCTCGATAAGTGCTCCTCAAACAAATCTAAATATTAAATTTAATTAAATTTAAATACAGCAGGCATTAATACGCTACACTAGCAAGACTACAACGTGACAAGAATGTTTTAAACACATCGGCTAGCAAAACATAGCCTGTCATGAATGATGAGATTAGATTAGAATAAGTTTGGACAGAATTGCATCATTTTCCCCCGCAGCGCTGCCTTTTTTCTCTCCCTCTCTGCACAGGAAACAGGTAGGATGATCCAACAGCCTGTATCCCAACTAAGCTTGCCCAGAATGACGTGCCGAACAAAATAGGCTATATTTCCCGCTGCAAAGTCGATCTCTGAGCAGAATACTAGAGGAATAAATGCATTCAAAACATATATATTGATCCAGAGGAGAGAATTGTAGCCTATTCTGTAACCTACCTTTCCTCTGCAGTAGCCAGGCAGCTGTGCTCCAAACTGCGCCGGAGCTTCTCCCCATGTTTAGAAAGTGATTAAGCGCTTTATTGAGTCATGTCTAGCAGGGGAACTGCGGCGGATAGTCGGACCTGATTCTACGGTTATAATCCGCAGTTCATGTTTAGAAGAGGCTTATGATAGGGGCTCAAAACCAGTGGTGTAGTACAAATAAACTTTGTTACTGTACGTAAGTATTTTTTTTTAGTATCTGTAGGCTACTTTACTTGAGTATTTATTTTTCTTTCAACTTTCACTTTTACTCCACTACATTTTTATAATAAAATCGATACTTTTACTCCGATACATTTACCAAAAGCATCTTCGTTACTCGTTACTATAAAATAAACAAACAGCTTGTGTTGTGGCGAATCAGTAGCCTGGCTAGTGGCTAGCGAATCAGTGCTTCTGTGTTGCAAGTTGCGTTTGCCAGTCGCTTACCGTCAGTGCTTCCCAAGTCTTTTCATCCATGTTACAAGTTCTCACAGGCTGAAATCCGGCGGTTAATTACTTTAAATTGTCTTTACATTCTGTCCAATAGACCCTTTTCATGGGGGCCATTTTGTGTCGAAGAGGCAGGATAAACACAGGTGCAAGCAAAACACTAATGAGGGTTTCCAACTTCCAATCATGGTAGAAGGAAACCCTCATTAGTGTTTTGCTTGCACCTGTGTTTATTCTGCCTCTTCGACACAAAATGACACAAAATTGAACCACAATGATGGAATATGCTACCAGAAAACAAGAAACCAAGCGTCTCTTGGGGTAAGCTTCAAATTGGTCAAGCGTCCACGCAGCCAGAACGTAAAAGTATAGGTCTTCCGCTTAAGGATTTCAAAATAAAATCCTAAGTGCTTTATTTGTTTCTCCAAAGGTGAGAAGCAATTTATTCTGAAAGTAAATCGTGGTATTTCCGTTGCTAGTCTGGTGTAACTGTCGCTATTTTGTCACAGCCCAATAATACTGTTGTGTTTCAGAAGAGGAGCGTCTGGCTGCAGACAGTAGGAGAACCTCACGCCTCCGCAACTGACAGGAAGTCACATGACCTCCGCAGCGGAAGTTCTTATTCGTGTTGATAGCATTAACGTCTCTCTTTTTTTTTTACCTCCAATGCTCCAATGCCAACTGCCGAAACTCCAGTAGATGGCGGTAATGCACATACATATGTTTGCCAACCGCCATAAAACTCAAAAAGAAGAAGAAGAAGCCAACCACCGTAAAACAGAATAGTCAGCTGCAAATATGGTTTGACCCTAAAGAAATTGGAACAAAAGGTTTCTCAATGGTTTATTGTAGTATCAGGTGTACTTAATAACATATCAAAAGTCTACCAAAATCTGACCACTAGAAAGGTCTAATTTTCAAGATGGCCGCTGCCAGTTCCTTAAAAGACCATTACTCCTTCATATTCATCCTAGACAAGTAATTTTGGTGCCTAACCCTATGTTTTGGTGATCTACGAATCCAATTAGCATATATAAATTATAGTGAAGTGATTACAAGTACAAGTATATATTAAAGCAATTCGTTATAACCATATTTATGTTAAAAGTGAAGAAAATGTTCCAATATAATTGGACATTTCTCCTTTTTCCACGTGCCATAATGCATAATGGTGATTTCACTTATAATTCACATTCTGTTGAAGCTTTCAGGGGATTTCTTTTGATACCAATAAGGAATAAATTAATTATTACTGTGTGGTACTGTGAAATTAGTCAAAACAGGGCCACCATTGATCGAACTTAATAATGGGCTGAACATGGTGTTTGATAGCGAGATCACAAATGAAATTCAGCGTGGACAGAATGCATGTCTTGTCCCCAGAGTACAAGTCAATCATAGACATAACACATACATAAACACAACAGATGATTGGCCTGGGTGCTCTAATCCTTGATGAATGATATGCATCATTCCCTGCCACCCAGGGGTTTCTTGTTTGAAGTTTAGTGAGAGCTCCCACATCAACTGTCCTATCACAGTCGATCAATGCCGGGGTAGTTTGAACACGATGGTTTGGCACACGTTTCGCAAATGATTTTGCGATATTCGGTGATTGGAATTTTACTTTGCAGTGAAAATTCCTGGGTGGTAACGTGTCTCATTGGAATGACACAATCCTTCTTTCGCCCTGGAGTGAGCAGGGCCGTAGCCAGGGTTCCGAAATAGGGGAGGTCCAGCAAGGGGAGGCGGATTCGGCGGCGCCCTAATGGGCGCCGCCGAAAAAAAATTGAGCTTTTTTTTCCCCCTTTTTAAGCCATATTTAGAGTAATATATCATTTTAAATCAACATTAGGATTATACTGTTGTGATGTCATTATTCAGTATATTCTCTTTCATGTCACCACCTGCTCAGCTCTCATTTGGGGCGTTTGAAGCTCAATTTGGGGCGTTTGAAGCCCAATTTGGGCCGTTTGAAGCCAGATTTGGGCCGTTTGAAGCCCTATTTGGGTCGTTTAAAGCCAGATTTGGGCCGTTTGAAGCCTGATTTGGGCCATTTGAAGCCCAATTTGGGCCAAGTCCAATTTTACAATGAGATGCACCCACTTTAAACCTGAATAAAGTAATAAAACCACTAGTAAACCAGTAGGCGGCGCCTGGCCTGCTGTTCAGTGAGTGGCCTGGCCTGGCCTGCAAAAAAAAAAATTTTTTTTTTTTTTTTTTGGCAGGCTGAAATATTAGGGGAGGTCCGGACCTCCCCGTCCTCATAGCTAGCTACGGCCCTGGGAGTGAGTGCTGCTATATGATACCCATTCAGTGGGAGGTCCCCCTGCCATCGATAGTAAGGATATTGTGGTCAAGATTGTCACCAGCAAAAAGAAGAGCCATGTCCTCCGTTAACATATCTGGGGCAACTGAAGCTGCTGCATTATTTTCAAAATGCAGACTTCTTCATAAGATGAACTAAATCACATCCCATGAAGGGTATCCACAAGGAATTGTGACTGATATAAATAATGTCCCTGCACTGCAAGGCCAACTTAAGGGAGCTAACAACGGCACGTCGGCAAACTGCTTGGACAATTGGCTGTTGAATTGCTGCAACCTTTCGGCTTATCTCCTTACCCACAAAAAGACAATTTAACAATGTCTGCAGAGTGTCAGAACAAACAAAAGGGCAGAATCAAGCTCAAGAGACTTTGCACTTGGATACTGATTTGTAAGGGACGGGACATTGAACTTTATATAACTTTTAATCAATCCCGCCGCTGTTTCAATGGTCACTTGTTTCTGTGATTCTTCGTCCTTTGCTTGGATTTTGAAATAAGATCTCAGTATCTGTGATGTTCTTTCCCTCATTGTCACTGTCTTGGAGGCCTGCCTTCTCCTTCAGCAAAATGTACACTGTCCCCATACTTTTCTTTTCTTTTTGTCTTGAGGTAGGCCTTTCAAAATGGTTCGGATTTGTCAGAAATTCCTCCATTTTATCTCGTAAATGTGTAACTGTCAACTGTTCCTCTTCAGTATTCTCAAGGTAAGAGCAAACCTTCACGAATGCTGCTCCTGATCTTTGTTTTTGGGCTGGCCAGACTTTCTGCGCTTTGCCTCTGGGACTTTGTGGAACTGTAGTGGCACATTACGGAAATGAACACTGCATGTGTGATGGTAAATCCACTCCACAGCATGTAGATCACAGCAATAATATTCAATCCTGCCATTCACGGTGAAGGCCTATTCATCTGAACGATTGTCACAACACTCAAGAATGGACTTCACGAACGTATCAGTCTTTACATAACTAGAGTCTGCACTTCCATAGACAATCGGTTTTGCTGTTGAAAGGACTAGTTGCTACTCTGGCACTTCTCTTTGGTGGCTCAACTTTCTTTTTGATGGCTTTTAATGTCTTTTAGATTGATGTACTGCTTTCAACATTTTGAGTATACTTTTTCACCAGCTGAAATGACTATGTCATCCCCTCTTTGCACACTTGCACTGTTGATTCCATCAGCTCCCTTCTGATAATAATAATAATAATAATAATAATGGCTTTAATTTATATAGCACACTTTAAAATGTAAAACAAATCTCAAGGTGCTTTACAGTAGCTAGAATAAAAAATAAATAAAATAAAAACAAGCTAAAAACAGCTAAAAGCTCCGAGCTAGTAAAAAGCAGAGCGGAACAGGTGGGTTTTAAGGTTCGTTTTAAAAACAGCGAGGGATTCAGAGGCCCGAACAGTTCCTGGGAGCTGGTTCCACAGGCGTGGCCCCAGAGTGGAGAAGGCTCGGTCACCCATGATGAACTTCAACCACATCAGAATCATCTCCTAATTCTTCATGGCAGATTTAGCAAGTCTCTTGGTTTATGACACCAGCAGTCATGGTCAGGCTCAAATTGTATAGGGTGTATAGTCAAATATGAATTTTGTTTGAGCCAAATTTGATCCACAGAGCTATCCACAACTTTTCAATAATGCAAGCAATATATCTATCGACTGCCAATATTCTCTGCCACCACCTTCTGAATTGCTGAACATTGTGACAATTAGTTTTGTTCTATTTAGCTGTTTTTGAGGATACCATGAAGCCTTGTTCCAGTAAAAAACAAAAAACAAAAAAAAAAGATATTTATTACATATTACGTTTTAACTCATTGAGTGCCAATGACGACAATCGTCGTCAATTGCTTTAGTGACGTAGAGTGCCAATGACGACGATTGTCGTAAATTGCGTTTTTTGACGGTGGGATGTGGATCAAAGCCAGATCCATCTCCTGTAAAATTTTGGGGCATGTTGAATGTGTAAAACCTATTTTACCGACCCATTAGGTGGTGACAGTGCTCTCCAGATTAGAGAAAGTTGAGGAAAAAAAGCAGAAAAATCCCCGTGATCAAAGAGAAACCGATGCATGAGCCAGAGCGGCACAGATTGCTCTGGCTGCCTGGAGCCAACTTTAGCTGCGAACAGCAGTCAATCCGCTCCCACAAATGTCTCTGTCTCTGCTGCATAGCTTCTCCACACGATTAGCCACCAGAAAATAAAACCAAAGCCAAACCATGAGAATGGTTTGGCTTATACAGTGTCGCGCTGGGAGCCACAAGGCTGAACGCTCCGAAAATAGACTGGGTGCAGCGCACTTTGAAACGCGCAGCAGAAAGCCTATAATAGGACGCAGCTTCATCCCAGCTCACAACCGAAACCCCAGAAACGCAGACGAACGCGAGCCCCATCCAGACTCCCCCGACGAGCGGCCGCCATCTGAACGTGGATCCGTGAGGCAGCAGAGCCTGCCATAGCAGGAGGCAGAGACTCGCTTGCAGACACACGCAGCAGCCAGCACAGCGAGCAAAGCCACCAGAGACACTCCCACGGAGGAGGAGTTTGGAGTTGAGGGGGGTGTGGGTGCTGTTTATTGAAGGAAATTACTGTTCAGATGTTTCAGGTCAGAAAATATTAGTTTCAGAGTCAGTGATTTGCTTGAAATGCTTCATTTCACAAAAGGCTCAATATCTCAGCTCCTAGATGGAAACGTCATTTTTTGCTGTTTTTGACCTATCTTCTCCGGCTGATAACTAAAGAACGGAAAATGATATCAATAAACTTTTTTTTGCTGCTGATACAATAGAGTCTCATCGTTCTTTGTGCATGTTCGGTGTTTACATAGTAATATCACACAATATTCTGTGGGCCTCGAGAAATCACTGAAAACGCTCTGAAACTCTGGCACTGGGCACCGTTCTCCAAAAGTGGCTGGCACTCAATGAGTTAATAGAGTCACACACAAAATATTGGATTTCACAGTTATGTAATTGTATCTCTGCAATTTGGACAAGTCCAATGGATTTCTAGGCCCCAAGAACATAGAGTTAGACACAAAAATTACTTGTCTAGGATAAATAATGAAGGAGTTAGGGTATTTTAAGGAATTTTTGCCCATCTTGGACGCCATCTTGAAAATTACACCTTTCCAGTGGTCAGGCTTTGGTAGACTTTTAGTATGTTATTAAGGACAATACAACAATTGTACAATACAATACTACAAAAAACAATTGAGAAAGCTTTTGTTCCAATTTTTTAGGGTAAGGTGTTATTTTTCCATATATGCAGCCGCCTAGAAGAAGAAGATTTTGACAGTCGCTGACTGTCGGAAGAAGAGGATTTTGGTTTACTTTGTTGGCTGCCTGAATAAATAAGTAAAGTTTTATTGATTTGTGTGTGGTGGTGGTGGTGGTGGTGTTACTTTTAACCCCCCCCCCCCATTGACTAACTGCCATGTATTCTTTATTGATGTTCTGAAAATAATATAGACTGTAGGCTACAGTATATAAATATAGACTGCAGGCTACAGTATATAAATATAGACTGCAGGCTACAGTATATAAACTGTAGGCTACAGTATATATACTGTAGGCTAGAGTAGCTATTTGAATATAGACTGTAGGCTACAGTAGGCCTATATACATAACGGCCCCTATTCTCCCACAGGCCTTCGGCGCTAAAACGGGCCTTCGGCGCTAAAAAACGTGCCTTGCGCCTGTCTCGGGAAGATATCAACATGGCTTTAGGCTGGTAAATGCGCTTTACGCTGAATGGGCGTGGCGCACTCCCTCTCTGAAACCAGGCCTATTCAGTGCGCCAGTTGCGAGGAACGCTCTTCTGCCTCTCCTCTGTCACCCTTCTCTGTCTCTCTCTGACTCCCTCGCTCAGACAGACACAACACACGTCCCATAGGAAAAAGAAGTTGTAAGTTCACTGCCTGGCATGTCCCAGCATGCATTGTGCTACTCCATTTAGCTACTAAATAGCAACCAAATGAGCCGAAATAGATATAAAGGTAGATCTAAATAATGTGTAATGGTAACACAACCTGCAATTGTAGAACATTTCAATATTGGACCAAATAAAACAGAAATGAAAACACCACCCTATGTGAAACATATATGTCATCCTGGGCCTATATATATATCCCTCGTCGATTTAACGTGATTTAGATAAGTGACAGCGTAACACGCTTCTACTGTCATGTCCTACTGTGATGTCCGCTCCAATAAATTGGCTCTACTTCACATTTTAGTCTTACAATAAAAACACATTTATGCAATGACTTTACATAATGTAGGGTATATTTATGTGCATCATCCTACCTGCAGCAGGGGAGAGAAAACGATATCTTTCTGGACAAACTTTCACCAATCTAATTAATCTCATCATATAGGGATAGGCTATATTTTTCTAGCTGATGCCTTTAGAACATTCTTTTCACTTTGATCTTGCTATAGTGTAGCGTATTTACATGCTTGCAGTATTTAAACTGCAGTTAGATTGGTTTGAGAAGCATAATAATATGGAATAATAGCCTATATATGGAGACAGACAGACGGGATGAAGGGAGGGGGGGGGAGCAGAGCGCTTGGCTTTGTCTGGTTTTACCGGATTTCTCCTGGAATTGGAGCTTAAAAGGCAAGCTTGTGACTCTTTACTGCACTTCACCAATGAGCTGATGGTGCATAATTTTACGCTTAAAAGGCGTGGTTATAATGGTTGAGGCCGCGTGTAGCGCCGACACCAAGATATCGAGTGCGCTGGTCCACACCCACTAATCTGCGCTGCGCCAGGCCTTAAACGCAGTTTCTACGCCGATTGCAACGATAGGGCCCGTTGACTATAGGCTACAGTATATAGACTGTAGGCTACAGTACATAGACTGTAGGCTACAGTATATAGACTGTAGGCTAGAGTATTTAAATATAGGGACCTATTCTCCCACAGGCCTTCGGCGCTAAAACGGGCCTTAAACGCAAAAAACCGTGCCTTGCGCCTGCTTCGGGAAGATATCAATATGGCTTTACGCTGCCAAATGCGCTTTATGCCGAATGGGCGTGGCGCAGTCCCAGAATGGGCGTGTCGGCCTTAAATCTCGGCGTAATGATATCTTCCCACCTGGCGTAAATTTAGCGCTTTGCGCTTTTGAAAACCAGGCCTATTCAGTGCGCCAGTTGCGCGGTGCGCTCCCCTCTGGCTCTCTCCCTCCCCTCTGGCTCTCTCCTCTGTCACCCTTCTCTGTGTCACTCTCTCCCTCTCTCCTCAGTCTGACAGGCACAATACGACTGTCTCTCTCTGACTCCCTCGCTCAGACAGACACAACACACGTCCTATAGGAAATAGCAGTTGTAAGTTCACTGCCTGTGAATGTCCCAGCATGCAATTGGGTACTCCATTTCGCTACTAAATAGCAAACAAATGAGGCGAAATAGATATAAAAGGTTGATCTAAAATAATGTGTAATGGTAACACAGCCTGCAATTGTAGAACATTTCAATATTGGACCAAATAAAACATCGAAATTAAAACACCACCCTAAGTGAAACATATATGTCCTCCTGGGCCTATATATATCTCTTGTAGATTTTACGTGATTTAGATAAGTGTCAGCGGAACGCTTGTGAGGTCTCTAGACCATATTTCAAGCAGAAGGCCATTCGTGCATAATCTAATCCGATCACCCCTGACGTCAGTCAAGTTCTAGTATGACGTGGTCAGTCAAAGTCTTAGTATGACGTCAGACGTCAGATATGACGTCAGTTAATCCTCATATATATAGCAAGGGTTCTACGTCACCTCTCTCTCTCTGGCCGATCATAACAGCAGCTAGCTTCACGGCAGTCCATCTCCCCTGAAGCCGTCCTCCGAAGCGTTGTTTTGCGGCTGTTTTGCACCACATCTGCAGACCGAATCAGCACCCCCAAGTCCTCTTTACCCGTGGATAATCCCTGCGGATCTCTCAACGCTCCCCACCCCACTCCTGGCATGTCGGATCCCGAGCCAGAGCAGTCCATGGACAGACAGTGACGACAGCTTAAACAACGATACCCTGTTCCGGATCAGCCACGGAGCGTATTTGCCCTCCGAGACGCCTGACGACACCGGCGAAGCGGCCGTGCCACAGGCCGCCGACGTATGCCACGACGAGAAGGCACGGGGCGCGCCACTGCGACGGGCCGCGCCACAGCTCAGCAGCCGATCCTGTCCCGGGTGTTCAGCTGCGTCCGCACCCAGGCTCCTCCAAGCAGGCATCACAGGCCGTTCCATTCCACGTCGCTTGTGGTCAGTTGCACAGCAGGCGCGGATCCCTCTCACCGGGCAGTTAAGTCTTTACTTTAACCGTAAATAAACGGGAGGTTGCGTGAGTAAAAGATGTCACGTCGCTGCCTGATGACGGTGACGTTATCACCGCACATTGTATATTTCATCCATAATTCCGTCAGCATGTTGTTGAGATCATCAAAAAAAAAAAAAAAAAAAAACTTGGCTCATGGAGCACGTCTGGGCATCAGTTTGAGTGTCATAACCTTAAGACCGAAGTCAGACGGCCCAGGGGATGTTGACAGATCATCATCATTTTTCTTAACAGCAAAGCTTGAAACGTTGCATTGAGGCCGTGTTGTTTATCACCACTCTGACAGTAACAGCGTCATCGTTTACATTCACGCTGGCTGTCTCATTTCACGTTTTTCCGCGTCAAGCTACCCAGTCCTAACTCACCACTTCCTGTTAACAAATTTCAAGGTAAAACGCCTTTGGCGTTCCTGTTGACCATAAATAATACCAAAAGCTAAAACAGTTAATACAGTGACATGCTAGTCATGTAACAAGAGGCTGCGAAACCCACCGCTATATAACCATATAACCAACCATAACATATCACTGCGAGTTGCAAACTAGCAGTATGTGGTGCATTTGCAAGGGGGTGAAACTATTTTATTCGTTTGTTAACCAGTTTCTTTATATCTCATGCATTAAGCATTTCATTTCAGCTCTAGGGTTGTGCCAGAATGAACAGTTTGCCCCATGGATCTCTTGGTCTGCCCAGAGCGTCCGAGATGATATGGCACTCCCGCATCAGTGCTGCAGGCCGGGTCCCGTCAATCACCGTGAATCTGCCCAGACTTCCCCATGGTCTGGCCTCAGCTGCGCCAGCAAGGCTATGAGCAGTCCGTAGCAAACAGGTGTTTGTTGGAAAAAAAAAGAAAAAAAAAGATGGTCGCTATCTGATGACATCATCACCGGCCGTCACCGTATCTTTTTCATGCAATAGCTACTAATAATGCTTGCATTCCCATGAATTATTGGCATGTAATCTTGAAATAATTTGTCCTTGAAAGGGTAAAAAAAAAAAAAAAAGTGTTGAAGCTACTATTATAAGAATCTCGCGTCGGGTGAATCATGTCTGCCTCTCCACCTAGCGATCCTGTCCATGTGTCATATTTATTTTCAGCTCATCAATCTCATCATGTGATGACTGCTCCGGATTCGGATTCTGGACTCCTCATCGCACAATTCGGTTCACCAGACAAACCACTAAGTAATCCAAGTCCAGCGCCAAGTCAAGTCATTAAGTCACCCAGGCCACAACCCCTAAGTCATCCAAGTCCAGCGCCAAGTCGGGAAGTCACTAAGTCACCGAGGCCAAGCTGGGAACCCCTAAGCCACTAAGTCACCAACCCCTAAGCCACCAAGTCACCAACCCCTAAGTCATCCCCTAAGCCACTAAGTCACCAACCCCTAAGTCATCCCCTAAGCCACTAAGTCACCAACCCTAAGTCATCCAAGTCCAGCGCCAAGTCGGGAAGTCACTAAGTCACCGAGGCCAAGCTGGGAACCCCTAAGCCACTAAGTCACCAACCCCTAAGCCATCCCCTAAGCCACCAAGTCACCAACCCCTAAGTCATCCCCTAAGCCACTAAGTCACCAACCCCTAAGTCATCCCCTAAGCCACCAAGTCACCAACCCCTAAGCCATCCCCTAAGCCACCAAGTCACCAACCCCTAAGTCATCCACTAAGCCACTAAGTCACCAACCCCTAAGTCATCCCCTAAGCCACTAAGACACCAACCCCTAAGCCATCCCCTAAGCCACCAAGTCACCAACCCCTAAGCCATCCCCTAAGCCACCAAGTCACCAACCCCTAAGTCATCCCCTAAGCCACTAAGTCACCAACCCCTAAGTCATCCCCTAAGCCACTAAGTCACCAACCCCTAAGTCATCCCCTAAGCCACTAAGTCACCAACCCCTAAGTCATCCCCTAAGCCACTAAGTCACCAACCCCTAAGTCATCCCCTAAGTCACTAAGTCACCAACCCCTAAGTCACTAAGTCACCAACCCCTAAGTCATCCTAACTCCTGGAAACAATCTACTCCCCATGGCTCGCTACATCAGGCTCAGGCCTCAGACTGGCCCCGGCTCCCCTGTTCCTCATCGCACCTCGTCACCACACGTCAAGATCCTGGTTCATCCTGTACCTCAAGCGGACGCTCCAGAATGGCAACCTCCCGATGAAGAACTACTCCAGCCACTCCTTCGGGATCGGGGCGGCCACCTCAGCCGCCGTGCAAGGAGTGCCCTCCGACTAAGTCACCCAGGCCAAGTTGGGAACCCCTAAGTCACTAAGTCACCAACCCCTAAGTCATCCAAGTCCAGCGCCCAGTCGGGAAATCACTAAGTCACCCAGGCCAAGTTGGGAACCCCTAAGTCACTAAGTCACCAACCCCTAAGTCATCCAGCACCTCAAGCGGACGCTCCCGCTGGTCTTCATCAGCTCTCCAGCTACACCCGCCCGGAGCAGGCGGCCATACCGTGGCCCAAAGAACCCTCCTTCCTCAATCGGTGAGCATGGCAACAAACAGTGTCCCAGGCTCCGTGCCAAAATGTCTCGTTGGTGGTGGCTCCCCGAAAAGCACAGCGCCCAGTAGGCGCAGTAAATCTCCCGGATCATTTTTGGGGGAGAGAGAGAGTCGAGAGAGAGAGTCAGGGTCAGTCAGAAGGCCAAGTCGTGCGGCGCGCAAGGCCCGACCGAGCTGGGAAGCGCCAGCCGCAACGCAAGTAGGGGGATCAAGATCGAAGGCCCGACCGAGTTGGGAAGCGCCAGCCGCAAGTAGCCATAAGTCGTTAAAAAGGTCGAAGGCCAGAAAAGTACAATCAATTACTAATGTACCAAGATCGAAGGCCCGACCGAGTTGGGAGCGCCAGCCGCAAATAGCTGTAAGTCGCTAAAAGGTCGAAGGCCAGAAAAGTACAATCAACTACCGGTGCCCGTAGATCTCAATTAACCTCCGGTAATCAGATCTTCCTTTTGGGGGATCTCCTAGCCTATGCAGATGCCCTCCTCTTGCCTCAAGAGCAGCGCCACTGGCTAATGGAGTCATGCGCCAAAGTATTTGCCATGCATGCCGATTGCTAAATAAAGTTAGTTAAATCCTACCAACTGGCCTCTCATGATTGAAGTGAGGTCTCTAGACCATATTTCAAGCAGAAGGCCATTCGTGCATAATCTAATCCGATCACCCCTGACGTCAGTCAAGTTCTAGTATGACGTGGTCAGTCAAAGTCTTAGTATGACGTCTGTAATGACGTCAGATATGACGTCAGTTACCGTAATCCTCATATATATAGCAAGGGTTCTACGTCACCTCTCTCTCTCTGGCCGATCATAACAGCAGCTAGCTTCACGGCAGTCCATCTCCCCTGAAGCCGTCCTCCGAAGCGTTGTTTTGCCCCACCCACCTCCCCAGTCCGCCACCAACGAGTCGTGACTCCTGATCCCCCACGGGGGGGGGGATCTCCTAGCCTATGCAGATGCCCTCCTCTTGCCTCAACCTATGCAGATGCCCTCCTCTTGCCTCAAGAGCAGCGCCACTGGCTAATGGAGTCATGCGCATGCAGATGCCCTCCTCTTGCCTCAAGAGCAGCGCCACTGGCTAATGGAGTCATGCGCCAAAGTATTTGCCATGCATGCCGATTGCTAAATAAAGTTCGTTAAATCCTACCAACTGGCCTCTCATGATTGAACTACTGTCATGTGCTATACTGTGATGTCCGCTCCAATAACTTGGCCCTACTTCACATTTAGTTTTACAATAAAAACACATTTATGCAATGACTTTACATAATGTAGGGTATATTTATGTGCATCATCCTTCCTGCAGCAGGCGAGAGAAAATGATATCTTTCTGGACAAACTTTCACCAATCTAATAGGCTATATTTTTCTAGCTGATGCATTTAGAACATTCTTTTCACTTTGATCTTGCTATAGTGTAGGGTATTTACATGCTTGCAGTATTTAAACTGCAGTTAGATTGGTTTGAGAAGCATCATAATATGGAATAATAGCCGATATATGGAGACAGACAGACGGGATGAAGGGGGGGGGGGGGGGGGGGCAGAGGCTTGGGTTTGTCTGGTTTTACTGGACCACTGGAATTGGAGCTTAAAAGGCAAGCTTGTGATTCGTTTATTGCACTTATCCAATGAACTGACGGTGCATAATTTTACGCTTAAAAGGCGTGGTTGTAATGCGTTAGGCTGAGTGGAGCGCTAGCACCAAGATATCAAGTGCGCTGGTCCACGCCCACTGATCAGCGCTGCGCCAGGCGCTCGGCCTAGAAACTACGCCGATGCAACGATAGGGGCCATAGACTGTAGGCTACAGTATATAGCCTAAATATAGACTGCAGGCTACAGTATTGTGGTAGAAAATTGAAGTTCCATTCGCATTTCCTAATCAATAAGTTATAAGCTATAATTGCATACACATAATTAATGCTATGAGTCATTAGTCATAAGACATCTCACAAATGCATATTTGCACTATGCAGAGACACATAACAAGCAGGAGATTTCTCCCCTTTGCTCTGGCCTTCAGAGGGCTCAGCATGACAATGGCCATGAGACAGGAACACTTGCTGATACAGACAGGAGCCCTGTAGGCTCCAAGTCAAGTCATTACCCCTCCTCTCTCTGTTTCTCTCTGCCTTCCTTTGCAGTATAAAGCATATGTCAAACTGTCAGTCATCACTGAATATTTGGACTCTGTACATTGATCAGATGGTACATTGAGATTCAGTCACTCCTATAATGCAGTTTATAGGAGAATGTTATGGCTTTAAATGTACTTTTATAAGACATCTTTCTGGCTCTTGGTTTCAATTCATTTGGTTTATATAAGCTGTTATATTTATCATATTGCGGATGAGGAGTGGTAAATTCCATTCTATAACAAGTATAGACTGTAGGCTACATAGGCCACAGTAGGCTATATAAATATAGACTGTATGCTACAATAGATCAATATAGACTGTAGGCTACAGTATATAAATATAGACTGCAGGCTACAGTATAGACTGTAGGCTACATAGGCCACAGTAGGCTATATAGACTGTATGCTACAGTAGATCAATATAGACTGTAGGCTACAGTATATACTGTAAATATAGACTGCAGGCTACAGTATAGACTGTAGGCTGAACTGCCGACGTCATGTAGGCTACTTCATTGGCAAAGTTGCATTTATGTTGGTTGTGTGTCTGTTAAACTTCAATATGTCAATAAAGATTACAAAAAGACGAACTTCCGCTGCCGAGGTGTGAGGTATATGTCAATAAAGATTAAAAAAGATGAACTTCCGCTGTGGAGGTCATGTGACTTCCTGTCCGTTGTGGAGGCGTGAGGTCCGCCCACTTGTCTGCAGTCAGGTACTCTTGCTTCAGAAAGGTAACGTCAGTTTAAATTTCTATAGAGTGATTACATTGATTAACTGTTTATCTGGCCGTGACAATATCCAGGCATATAGCTATGGAGGAGATGTCCATGGACGGTGATTATGATGATGATGATGATTATTATTATTATTTTATTATGATTATATATTTCCCCTTGACATGGAGATAGAATAAAGCTAAAAATTCTGAAAATCCGGACCGCTTGCTTTCTTATAAACAGGATTTACTTGTACGTTTACTTTCAATACTTTTAAGTACATTTAATATAAAAAAATACTTTTGATACTCAAGTACAGAAAATATTAGCTACTTTAAGACTTTTACTCAAGTAATATTTTAATGGGTTACTTTGACTTTTACCCAAATCATTTTCTGGTAAAGTAGCTATAGTTTTACTCAAGTATGGATTTTGAGTACTTTATACACCACTGCTCAAAACTACGGTAGGCTATAACAACTTTTTTTAATCGGTCAATTGTGCCTGATTACATATAAATTATTTGCCTTTTCCCCCAAATAGTGATGGTTCTGTCATTCTGTGGTGTATACATTTCAGATCTGATGCTTGCAGTGCGCTATAGGGGCAGATCTTGACGCGCGTCAAGATTCGCTCCCTGTGCGTGTCGGGCTTAAGTGTTTGTGTAATTTCTTGACCCCCTCCTTCACGCTATGCTATTGTCACATTACTCGTGTCCACAACACATCATCTCATGTCCCAGAGACTTATGAGACTGCATCCAACAGCCGTCTCCTGTGCTGCGACCGTGTTGCCATGGTAGATCATGCAGTGTCCTGTCTATACCTTCTAATTCTATGGCGGAGTGGCAATAAGAGTGGGCTGAGTCCAGTAAAGTCGAGCCAATGTTTTGGTCAGAGGTTACGGTAAGGAGTGCTCTGAATTGCTGTCCAGTTATAGCTTATCAAACCAGAATAACACGCTGCCCACATACCCCAACACACACACACACACACACACACACACACACACACACACACACACACACACACACACACACGGGCGCGCGGGCAGGCTTGTGCAAAACACATGGTTAGCATCTTGACTAAGAGCTACAGTATATACTTTACCCATGTGAGCTTTTTTACGCTCTCATTTCGGGGAACGGCAGCTGTGGCACGGGTCTCTCCACCGCAGGCAGGCCTGTTGTTTGCTCAGACCAGTTTAGGCCTGTTTGTCTCCAGCATACGTCTCCCTGGTCGCTCTTCCCTCTGGCCCTCTGAGCTGCTCTCTCCTGCAGCTCGCCCTACTGCTGCTGCTCTCCCCGTCAGAGGAGGTCGATCTCTCTCCTGCTGCTGCTGCTCTCCCCGTCAGAGGGGGTCGATCTCCCTCCTCCTGCTGCTGCTGCTCTCCCTGTCAGAGGGGGTCGATCTCCCTCCTCTTGCTGCTGCTCCCCCCGTCTAAGGGGGTCGATCTCCCTCCTCTTGCTGCTGCTCCCCCTGTCAGAGGGGGTCGATCTCCCTCCTGCTGCTGCTGCTGCTGCTCCCCCTGTCAGAGGGGGTCGATCTCCCTCCTCTTGCTGCTGCTCTCCCCATCAGAGGGGGTCAATCACTCTCCTGCTGCTGCTGCTCCCCCCGTCAGAGGGGGTCGATCTCTCTTCTGCTGCTGCTGCTGCTGCTCCCCCCGTCAGAGGGGGTCGATCTCTCTCTCTCCTTCATAATAAGAGGGAAAAACAAATTCAGCACGTCTTTGGTATCCAACGTTAAAATTACCCTGCAAAGAAAATCATGCGATGACACATAACCTCCGCCAAGGAGGTTATGTTTTCGGTGCCGTTTGTCTGTTTGTCTCTCTGTTAGCAGGATTATGGAGAACTACTAGGCCGATTTTCATGAGACTTGGTGGAAGGGTGTAGTATGGGTCAAGGAAGAACCCATTTAATTTTGGAGCAGATCCGATCCGACTCACACAATTTGCATATCATAGCAGACTGGACTAATTGGCCTTGGCAGAGGTCTGCGCTGTCCGAATGCACTTGTAGTTTTATCTTGTTTCCAGAAATATCAAATTTATGTCATGATCATTTTTAGTAAACTATAGAGTTCTTCACACACCTGTAGCAGGAAACAGGTGGGTAGGAGAGAACAGAAAATATCAAAAGACTCCTGCACACTGTGAAAAATAACTGTTTCAGGTCTCAAACATTATTCTTCAATAAAATGTAATGTCAGTCGAATGTTTTAATTGCAAGTATAGATACTGTGCAAGAGTCTCTTTGGATGTTATGATATTTTTAGTCAAATTATCTCACTACTGACAGATCATCTTGCTGGTTTCAAAAAGTCCATGCCAAGATCAAGATGACTACTTATAAGAAATCATGATAAAACAATGAAGAAAATCTTAACCTCCTACTGTCAACCAATGGATGGACATCATAAAAAATATTCAATGTATGGAACGTAGACCTTCAGTCTAAGGCTGCAAAAGGACAAAGGTGATGCTCTTTGGGAAAAGTGGGAAACATACCTCACACAAATCTACAGTATGCTGACGTAATGAAGAACTATCAAATCTCTACCCCATTTCAACCAATCATATCATGACATGGCAGCTGTCAATCAATCTTCATTTCGAGGAGAACATTCTGCAGGCAAGATGGCCACGTAGTGCCTGTAACCTGGGCAGAATTTCTAGCCCATAAACTAACTAATAACTTGGCCAATAAGTATGTAACATACAAAATAAAGCAAACGGTAATGTCTTCATTTGATCTAGAATGTATAGGACATGTAACTGGTTCATTAAACTCGCATTCCAGGAATATTGTATTTACCACGGCTCTTTACTGTGGCGTGGCTAGTCGATGCGCCAAGCCGGCAGGCAGCACTCTTCCCTCGGCGTGTCCGCACCAGTCCGCATGGAAGGAGACGCTGCCCGGTTCTCTCCGGATCCCACTCGTGTAGCACCAGAACACGCTCGATTTGGGGGTGGAACACACCAGGATTGGCCACGCCAACTCCAGTCCCCAGAACTGTCAAATAAAATCATTGACACGCTATGGCCCGCCTCTCAACCCTCTTTCATCTCAGGCAATATCTGTTTTCAGTCTGATACATTACCGACCCCTTCTGAGACCCGGTTCATGTGGTCTTTAACCCTAAACCTTTAACCTTCGTCTCCATTGGCAATTACACATCTGACCTAACTAGTATGACTTGTGGGGTGCCTCAAGGATCCATTATGGGGCCCGTTCTCTTCAACCTTTATATGCTCCCTCTAGGCCTAATTATGCAAAAAAACAAAGTAGCTTATCATAACTACGCAGACGACACTCAGCTGTATATAACTCTTTCCTCAGCTGACTATGCTCCCATAGAATCATTGTGCCAGTGCATTGACCAAATAAATAACTGGATGCACCAGAATTTCCTACAGCTAAACAAAGACAAAACAGAGGTGATCGTCTTTGGTCCCAAAGAACAAAGGCTTAAAATCACTTCACGCCTTGAGTCTCGATCCCTGAAGCCTAAGGATCAAGTCAAAAATCTTGGCGTTATTATTGATTCCGATCTCAACTTTAACTCCCACATTAAGTCAATCAGAAAATCTGCTTTTTATCATCTTAAAAATATAGCACAAATTAGGGGCTACATGTCCAGACAGGATCTAGAAAAACTAATTCACGCCTTCATCTACAGTAGGTTAGACCAGTGGTTCTCAAATGGGGGTCCGCGGACCCCCAGGGGTCCGTGGCACTTTGCCAGGGGGTCCGCAAAAAGTTTGCAAGTAAAAAAAAAAATGCTACATGTTACTTATTCCTTCTCAAACTACTTCCTACATGGTGCTAGTCTATCAAAATATCTTGGCTGTCATTGATTGTGTTGCATAGTGGTTTTCTGTACTGTTGACAAATTGTGATATTGTAAGTCGCTTTGGACAAAACAAAAGTGTCTGCTAAATGACGTAATGTAAATGTAATGTAATAAAAAAAAAAAAAAATTTTTTTTGCAAAATCTTCATAGTTCAACGAAAATAGTTTATGCTTTAAATCTAAAATGGTTCATGGATTACATTCTAATAACAAACCTATCAAATTAAAAGTCAAGCACGTTACCGTGGAAACAATTAAGCTTAGCCCAAAATCACAAATCAGAATGAGGGGGTCCCCGGTATATTTTCTATCTTGTAAGGGGTCCTTGGCTGAAAAACATTTGAGAACCTCTGGGTTAGACTACTGCAATAGCCTTTTCTCTGGTCTCTCCAAAAAAGAACTTAGGCAACTTCAGCTAATTCAGAATGCTGCTGCTAGAGTTCTAACGAAGACTAAGAAAGCTGATCATATCACTCCAGTTCTTAAGTCCTTACACTGGTTGCCAGTGTGTCATAGAATAGATTTTAAAATACTGTTATTAGTCTATAAATCACTTAATTGCCTAGGCCCAAAATACATCGCTGAATTGCTCCCACGCTACGAACCGTCTAGACCTCTCAGGTCAGCAGGGTCCAGCTTATTAACTGTCCCTAGGATCAAATCAAATCATGGGAAGGCCGCATTTACCCACTATGCTTCTGCTAGCTGGAACAAACTGCCTGAAGACCTCAGATCTGCCCCAACGTTACCTACTTTTAAAAATAGACTAAAGACTTTTATGTTTACCGTCGCTTTTAACTGCTGACAGCTGTTTCTCAATCACTATTATACAATTGGTTTTAAAACATAGATGACTGTAATTACTGCTAAAAGCTGCAGGTCGGGAGGATGGTTCCGTAATACGGATATACTCACAAGAGGGTGAGGTGATGCGTCAGGAGGGACGCACGTGTAAGGGGAGCTTACTTGAGCCGTACTCGTTTTAAGCAAGGTTTAGAGAAAAAACCGGCCTGTTTGTCGACGGGCAACAGATGACGCAAGGTACAAGCGGGGGTATGCTTGGCGTCCAAACTGCAGTAGGCTATAGAGGAAAAGAGGACACCGTACTCAGACCTGAGCATTGCGCTGCAGGTCTGGGGGATGGTTACGGATATACTCACAAGAGGGTGAGGTGATGCGTCAGGAGGGACGCACGCGTAAGGGGAGCTTACTAGAGCCGTACTCGTTTTAAGCAAGGTTTCGAAAAACAAAACGGCCTGTTTGTCGACGGGCAACAGATGACGCAAGGTACAAGCGGAGGTATGCTTGGTGTCCAAACTGCAGTATAGAGGATAAGAGGACACCGTACCCAGACCTGAGTTTTATGTGTGTGTAGTCATGTTTATAGTCATGGCGAAGGCGGCGGATGCCTTCGCCATCCTGGGAAAAATATTGCCTGTACAGTTTGCGAGGCTAGCAGGCTAGCTAGCTACCATTTATTTTCTCAGAGGCGGACTGCTTCGGGGATGCGGCTCTCGCTGTGGTATACGCTAAATACACCACAACTGTGAACCAATCAGATTGCTTGATTTGGGAGAGCCGTTTTATAATTCAGCTTTTAGACTGAATGGTAAGAATAGAGTTTAGTGTGTTGTCTGTGACTGAGAGCTGATTGTCTGAGAAAGACTCCATAAAGTAGTATTTTAAGAAGAAGTGCAAAAGCAATTTTCCAGTGGCGGACTGTAAAGCTCGCTATTATATTATATTCTGTCCAGCAGACCTTAAGGGTGTTGCAATTGTCTCAGTCTGGAGAGAGAGGACCCAGTGACTTTATTGGATAATTTGGAGACGCATGTGCGTACAGTTCTCTCTGTTACAAAACATGGGCCTCCGAGTCCTCCCCCTGTTTTTTTATAGATATAAATACACACCCAGTTAGACTGCAGTAAACCTTTTATTGGGACATAAAACTTTTTTCCATCAACACCACAACTGCTGCTGCACACAGGAGCATTCAGGAGGTTTATACTGAAATACCTCCAGAGGAATCTGTCCATCACAAGTTCACTAGATTGACTGGATCACAGTCTCTCATTGTTTTTCTGCCTGCCACTCTGCACCCGGCTACCTCTGCCTGCCACTCTGCACCCGGCTACCTCTGCCTGCCACTCTGCACCCGGCTACCTCTGCCTGCCACTCTGCACCCGGCTACCTCTGCCTGCCGCTCTGCACCCGGCTACCTCTGCCTGCCGCTCTGCACCCGGCTACCTCTGCCTGCCGCTCTGCACCCTGCTATACCTTTTAGAGATGCTGCGATCCGATCATGTGATCGGATATCGGCGCGATATCAGCCAAAAAACATGGATCGGATCGGATCGGATTCCAGCGAAAATGACCGATCCAAGGCTCCGATATAAGCACTCCATTCCATGACTCCGCTCCAGGATTTCTATCCAGCATGCAGCAGCAGCAGCAGCAGCAGCAGCACACAGAGGCCGCGTTGAGCCTAGGATGGCCAGTAGTGATGCGCGGGTCAGGTTTTTTTAAGGCCCGCCCCAACCCAACCCATCATTGGAGCCAGCCCGCCCCGCCCGCCCCGTTAAAATATCTGAAAATTCCGAACCCAGCCCAACCCAGCAGCCCGCAACGGCCAATTTAATGTAATATGTCTCCGGACGCAGGAGGAGCACAGCAGAGCTTCCAAGGTGTGCAAAGCAGCTAATAACTGTCTCTCTCCCCCCTCTCTCTCTCTCTCACACACACACACAGACACTCACATCACATGCTGCCGTGCGCGACAACAGTTGTAGCCTAGGCCTGCTCTGGATGAGTTGCGCTGCTGCTTTCATGTCGGTCTTTCTTCAATTAATCCATGGTCTTCAGATAGCGCGACCGACTACGCTTCCCCAAAGTGCGGATGGCGTGACCGCGCAGTGTTTCAAATGGAGGTAGCAGGTAGAGGTAGGTAGGCACTAGGCAGGCTACAGAAACAGTTCTTATTCTTCCCCATTTCTTTTAATTACCTCATGCGCTCTCAATTGGCCATGTTGCAGTAGTAGGCTAAACAGACTCGCTGTCTGATTTCTTTTAATTACCTCATGCGCACTCAATTGTTCACAGCCTACTCACGTTGCAGTAAAGTTGACAAATAGATCACAGTCGAGTCCACAACAGAAAATCTGCGGTGGCATTATATGGACACTTCAAATAATAATTACAGCGAATAATCCTTCCAAAATGTTTGTTTTGAGAGCACATAGGCTACCTCATTGAAGCGTTTCTTTACTCCATGTAGGCTATAGAGAGTGCAGCAGGAGTCTGTCTGATTGTGTGTACCTACATGTGAGAGAGTTAACGTCTTTAAGGTTAATTACTCTGCGTGTTTCATTGCTCTAAATTATTTAATAATGTTGCTTTGTCACGGGCCATATCGCCCAGCCCTAATTTGATTGTTATGTTTTAGTTTTACATCAAATTAATTAGATGAACTAAATCGTTTACATACTATATTACCAAAGCACACACATACATACCTAACCCTAAAAATGTTTGTTGCCTGCTAGCTATCAGACAGAATAGAGAGACTTAAATATGTGCTGTATCGGCATCGGATCGAAATCGGTATCGAATCGGGTATCGAAATTTGATCGGAATCGGATCGGTTTTGAGCTAAAATATCGAAATCGGATCGGAATTGAAAAATCTCGATCGCAGCATCTCTAATACCTTTCACTGCAATCCACTACTTTGTATCATTTGAACTTTTGCCCCCGCTGCTTGATTATTTCACCTGTGAGAAATCTATCCTCAAGGATCATAGAAATAGAATAGGATAACAGAAGCTTGGCAGAGAGTTAAGGTATATCAGAGAATTGCCACAGGCGAAACGAGGCACGGCAACTTAAGTGTTGGATTAAGCGCCATAAATAGGTCAACTTTGAGCTCTGAATGCTAAAAGCGGAGCACATGGGAACATGCCAAAGACATTTCCCAATAGACGGCTTTACAAACACTTTTTTCTCAAGCCGTAAATCCACTGTAATTCGCGACCTTTTCACTGACAGGTGGAGGTTTGTGTTAACTGGGAGAAACAGTTGTAAATAGTGATGCTGGCTTCTGTTAGAAATAGCAAAGCAACAGCGCAAATTAGCTTTTCAAATACAGTGCACTCTATTCACCTTATTCTTTGCCCATACAAGGACGCTTCTGCATGACGTCATTTCGTAATCGTCTTTCCGGTTTTAAACACGGAAGTAGAGTACGCCTACCGCAGTCATTTAGACTTGCCAAAAAGCTGTTTTCAAGCTAAAAAAACCCAAACTGTTTTAAAGTTTTAATATTTGTCGGGTGAGAACGTAACATATATGTGACCAGTTTATCAGAATAACGCCTATTGGAAATCTTTAACGAGCAGCGAGGACCGGGAGCGCTGGCTGTGCTCACACCGGTCGGACTAGCTATCTGTCAAACGCCACTGTAGGGCAGGCTACTGGCAGTGAGAAAACACTGTCAAACACTGCTTTTGTAACTAACGTTAAATGCCGACCGGGTACAGCCATCGGCTCCTCGCAGCAGTAACGTTATGAACATGTAACTGAAGTTGGCCGCAGTGTAGCTTAATTCTGAATGTTGCCAAACTTCATTCATACTGACGTTTTATTTTGAAAATGGCCGCCAACTAGCGCTGAACCGGAAGAACAAATACGTTGCGTCGAACGCAGAAGAGAGAAAAAGTGGGCGTGGTGAATAAGGTGAATAGTGATCAGCTTTGGACGGGTCAAATTGCTCACTATAAGCAGATGATCATTATAACCGATTTTTTCTTTTTCTTTATTTCACATGCAGATTACCATCTAATTGACATTTGTATATGTATTGCAATTTGCATGAATACAGTACATATAAAGTAAAGGAATGTTATTGACTCCCATACAGTAAGTTAGGCCTTCAGCTGTTTCAAACACAGCGGTCTCGCCTTAGACACAAAATGGCAGCTGTGAAAAAGACCCATTGAGTGCACCTGGGCCCGGTGTACTCTGTGGGCTTTAAAATCCAGTCAGTCTCTCTCTCCCTCCTCACCTGTGTGCACCTTTTTGTTCTGTTCTTTTGGTTTGTGTTGTTTCGTCTTTAGTTTTAGTTAATACATTATTGTTATAACTTACTTTGGCGTGTGACCCTCAGTTTGTGACTTCCTTGAGCTGGGTTGTAACATGAGGATGGAGTCCCATGCTATTTAAAACAATATTATATTACCTAAAATTAAAGAGCAAACAACACAAACCAAAGCAACAGAACAAAAAGGTGCATGTAGGAGAGGACGGAGCAAGAGACACTAACTGGGTTTCCATCCAAGGTATCACAACTTTTTATCGAATTTTCAGAAAGTCGGCAAAAGAAAATGCAATATTACGCATGTTTCCACCCACTACCGTTGCGTAATATCAGGAATGGTGAAGAGGAGGTTCAATTAATTGACATGATTAAAACAGGGCCAGACACCAGTCAAACCCTCAAATGAGGAAAATTAACCCCGTTCTCTGAATAAATGTGTGGTAGAGAAAACATCCTAGTATTCAGACTGAAGTGGAAGGAGTCATGACTGCTGCTAACGTTACACGTGCGTGCCGTTGTCTCGCTATGAAAAACATCACATTAATTTAACGGTTCTTGATTATACAGAGGTAAGTAAAATGTATTACAGACGCCACTCTTCAATTCGACATAATCCACGGAGAGGTTACTGTAAGTGAATAAAATGTCAATTCTGGATGTGAGTCGCCCTGGAGTTTCGTTACAGATTCGCTAAAGCTGTTTCCACTGCATTTATCGCATTTCTTTTTATCGATACACCCTACTTTTCCGCCTCCCTCAAGCGTGAAAACTTTTTTGCGATATTTGGAGGTTTTATCGAATTTTCTGGTGTTTCCACTTAGGATTTTAATGCACAATTAAAAATTTCGCAGAAAAACAGGTGGATGGAAACCCAACTACTGAATGGTCTGGAGCACAGCAGGCCCATGGGTGCACCTTACCCCGCTAGTTGGGCGCTTCTCACTCATACTGAGCATTAGCGCCCGGCGAACTTCAACGCATTTCCCATCAAACAATCGTGCCGCTCTCACGTCTAGGTATAAAACCAACCCTTACCTGAGCCAAAAACGTGACGTGATGACGCTATCCGATGGCCAACATCCTCTTCTTTTAAATCTATAGGTGCCTCTTCCAAATTGTTGCATAAAATCCACTTTTCTGTCTTTGAAAAACCGAAAATCATTCATCTGGAGCAACCCGGAACAACGACTCACTGTTTACTCACTGTATACTCACTAATGCCCCCCACACTTCCGGAATGGTATTGCACCTACATTTTCGGTTTTTCAAAGACAGAAAAGTGGATTTAAAAAAAAAAAAAGGATTTGGAAGAGGCACCTATATATATTTAAAAGAAGAGGATGTTGGCCATCTTCACTTCACGTTTTTGGCTCAGGTAAGGGTTGGTTTTTATACCTAGATGTGAGAGCGGCACGATTGTTTGATGGGAAATGCGTTGACGTTCGCCAGGCGCTAATGCTCAGTATGAGCGAGAAGCGCCCGGCTAGCGGGGTAAAGGTGCACCCAATCAGCCTTAACGACCCCAACCACCAGACTCCTGCAGGACAGGGCTGACGAGATGAGAAAAAAGTACAAGTAAAATTTTTCACCAAAGTGTTTTTCCTGTTGTATTTAGGCTACATAATATTTGCACTTGAGGCGTTTAGCTGGCGCTCTCATCCCGAGCCATTTCCAATGAACTAGAATAAGCTTCAGCTCCTATATCTACAGCATCTTGCTGTTCCTGGTGTTGATCTAGGACCTAGATCAACAGACAGCAAGATGAGTCACACAGCGCTTCAATCATGTCTCACCGTTTAAAGGGATTATCTGAGATTGGCATGTGAAAATTACAAATGTTACACACTCTCTCTCTCTCTCTCTCTCTCTCTCTCTCTCTCTCTCTCTCTCTCTCTCTCTCTCTCTCTCTCTCTCTCATTTTGTTCCTGTCAGCCTCACTTGTTTCTCTCATTCTCTATATGCCTATTTCACATACAGCCAAAGCAGCCATTTTGTGTAAAAAATGCAGGAAGTAACACAATGTAAAAAAAAAATGTAAAGGCTGCTTTGGCTGCAGATAGATAGATAGATAGATAGATAGATAGATAGATAGATAGATAGATAGATAGATAGATAGATAGATAGATAGATACATTTTATTTCTGTGTCATGCACCATATTCATGGTGCCCAACCCGTCTGGGCTTACAAGACACAAATCATTCAAGTTCAACAATACAAGCCAATCAACAAACAAATCAATAAACTGGCTGCATGTGAAATATAGAGCTCAACAGGCACGTGACTTTTCGTGACGTAATTTGCCCCGGAAGTAAGTTCCGCATCCATTTTCTATTCAATAAATCCAAATATAATGAGTTTTAAGGCTTGAACCAAGCCAACATGTGATCCAGAGAATCTTGAGTGACCATAAAACACAGACATCATTTATTTGACACCCTGTTTTTAGCTGAAATCTTTTAGCCTTCTTACGGCTACAGTGAGGATTTCAGCTAAAAGCAGGGTGTAAAATGTTCTCTTTAGTCAACTTGGCATCTCAGGGCTTGTGGAGACTTGGATTATGCCAGATGAGCAGTATGGAGGCATTTTATGTCTTTCTTTTATTTTTTCCTGTTGTTTTTTCATGTTTAAAAGTTGGTGACCATCCACTTCAATTCTTTAGGAGAATGCTGTAACTCTGTTTCCCTGGAAAACTCCCTGGAATGTTTTGTGGACTAAAAACTTCACCCGGCCTTACATTGGCACGGGGGTGAGTAGATAATGACTGAATCTTGAAATGTGAGCAGCTCTCAGACTCTTTATGAACACAATTGTTGCTAAATGTGTGAGTGTGTCAAACGTATTCTAATGTATGGGAGGCATAACTTGGCAAAGTAAGTTATATTGTCCGTGTGTCACAGATTGTTAAACAACTTTATATAGTATTCATAATATTAACTAGTATTGCTGCCAAACCCGTAACCATAATGAGAGGAGCAGATCATGGCATCCCCAGCTGTATAATATAAAAATAAAAAATACACCCCCCGGCATAAGGTGGTACTCCAAGACTTCTTCCAGGTTGGCAGCTCTGTATGCACTTCGCCTCCCCCTTCCTCCCCCATGATCCCCCCTCTCTCTCACCTCACTTCCCCTTTCTCCAACCCAGTCACCAAAATAAAATGTGGGTATGTTACGTTTTTGCAAACCACAGATATGTTCAATATCAAACATGCCAGTTAATTTGAAAACGTCAGTTAATTTGAAAATGTCAGTTAAACGTTGCCACGTTTCCAACATTAATTTTAGTTAGGCTACGCAAATAACAAATAGACTTTGAACACACTGGAACGCGAACCCCGCTCTCCGGTGTCAGATGCAAAGGCTTATGCCCATCCGTCCCAGCCAAGACACCCTTACATTCCACCAGTGATATATTTCAATAGTAGACTGTCATTATTTACAGTGTAAATAATGACAGTCTACTATTGTAAATTGTACATGACTGCTAGAGTTCTAGGTGACCATTTCACTGGAATTGTGTTGCTATAGGGAACAGTTTTGACCCCAGTTTATTTCCTGTTGAAAAAATTCAATTTTAGTGTCAGAATGTTCAGAAGATATGTGGCTTTGGAGAATGGGCAGACTATTTACTTTGATGACTATGCGGGGGCGAAAAAATCTGTCAATTATCTGAGATCATATTCACTCCTCCCATTGACTCCAATAGACTCAGGACCTGCCACAAGTCTCCAAAGTGAGAATGGCTGTGGAAAACCATGGGCAAAACCCATGTGACACAAATACAGGAAGTGACTTGAAGTTGAAGTGTCTTGTTTTGATATCCCACTGTCTTTGATTTAATTTAAATGCACATGTCAAGCTCAATTTCATCCTGGGCCACATCAGCATTATGGTTGCCCTCAAAGGGCCGGTTGTAAATATAATACGATATAAATGTCTCTAGCCTGCTATCATGTTACATAATTGCCTCTGATTCGATTAGTATTGTTTTTTTTAGTAATGACTTAATAATTAATAACTAGCTTTGAAAGCAGAATTATAGGGAAAATAATGGCAAACAGACAACTAGTAGCCTGCAACTATTAGAACTAATTAGAATTAGAATTGTATTGCGCAAATTGTATTCTTTGCTAGCTCTCGCAGGCCACATAAGATGGGGTGCCAGACCGGGGTTGGCCCCCGGACCTTGAGTTTGACACATGATTTAGAATGTTTATGTTGTCAAGTTGAAACGGTCTATACATATCTAAATGTTGATATGCAACAACGTCTTTTTGGTCCACAAACAACGTTTGCAGAAACATAAAATGCAGACATTTTATTCTGCAACTCGGCTGCATTTCCCCCTCCCCCACCTGGGGTTCCTCTGCCTTTCCGAAGCCCTGCCACTCCAAACGTTAACTTCCATTATTCGGACTGGCGGTCGTTCACCTTAGAAGCCGCAATGCCGACCTTAGGTTTAGGCGTGGGGGTGGGAGAGGTTAGGTTTTGGGTTAGGGTCTGGGGGAGGTTAGGTTTAGGCATGGGGGGAGGTTAAGTTTGGCGTGGGGGCTGGGAGAGGTTAGTGAAAAACGGGGAATATAGACCCCCTTTCTGAGTGCCGATATTTCGGAGTGGCAGAACGTCGGAGTGGCAGCACGTCGGAGTGGCAGCATGTAACCCCCCCCACCTGGCTCCCCTTTTCTTTTCTCTCCCCCTCTTCTTCTCCCCACCTCCCGAACTCCCCTCCTGTCTTCTCTATCTCCTCACCTCCCCCATCTCCCTGCTCCTCCTCTTCCTCACCTCCCCCTATCTCCCTGCTTCTCCTCTTCCTCACCTCCCCCTGTCTCTCCCCTCCCTGTCTCACCCACCTCACCTCTCGTCCACGCCCCCTCAGCTGCTGCAGCAGGAGAGACAGACAGACGGGCTCGGCAGATATTTGCGGTGCCAGGCAGACAGACATAATAAAAAATAAAACCGGAGGGGTGGATCGGAAAAATCTATTAAAGACTTATTCACATCTAATGTTGCAAATATTGCTTTTGGAATCCCTGAATAACAGCATTATTAAACGGGCACACAACAGAAGCCAGAGACGTTTGAACAGGAAGGAAACAAGAGGAGACATTTACAATGTCTCTGCACATCCACAGCACCACTATGAGTCTGCTGCATTCACATCTGTTGGTGCAATCATTGCTTTAGGTATGTATGAACATACACAAAAAGAAAATCATTTTAACTATACGCAATATGTGTCTGGTGTATGAAGTGTCCAACGATGGAAGTAATTGCATTTACTCAGAGACTCGTGTGCTTTTGTAGGTTTTTTTAAGTCAGTAATTTACTTTTACTTAAAAAAAAATCTTTACTGAAGTATCAGCGCATTCTCATAAAATGGTTCATATTATATCTTACGAAACGTATTTTTGTCCGCCAACACGAGCGATCAGTGCATCTGTGCAAGCCCCCGTATCACAAATTTGAGAACATTGAATTATCTCCAAAAGGTTGGTTGTTATGGTTATGGTTATGGTTAAGCAAGTAAAACAACTTGGTTGCTCATGTTTAAATAAGAAAAACCTTCATTCAAAATTTAAGTGTGGCTTACACTAGGAATCGAACCCGACTCATCTGCATGGAAGGCAACCGTGTACGCCAGCATCCGCTGGCGTTTCATGCTCTTATAGTGCTTATATCGCCCCCTGCTGGTAACCCCTCCTGCACCTTAATACATTGTGTGGGTTATATACAAATTATAGTTTTTTTTTCCGTAGTACGAACAGTGAATGAGAGCAGCCTGATTATATACAGTAGCTACATTTTTAATCACATCCATTACAGAGGGCCCAGCAGGGACAAGAGGAATCTGGCTTTACTTTACTTACTAAGGACTTTGAGTATCTTGAAAGGTGATATAAATCCAATCAATTATTATTATTAATTAATATTACTTTGTTTCTCCATTTTATTTTGTAATTTGCAAATGTTCCAGTTAAATAGTGTGAACTCTGTCCTCGTGGAAAAGATCACAGCTAATAATGTTCTCTTTTGTCAAATGTGTCTCAGAAACCTTTACTCTGAAACACTTTTTACTTGATTTTTACACCAGTACTTCTACATCTACTTCACCAAAACCTCAGCAAAGTAACAATACTTAGAGGATGTTGTAGTAGAGGAACTGTCCCACAGCGGAGGGGTCACAGGTTCGATGTCCCGCAGCGGAGGGGTCACAGGTTCGATTGCCCACAGGTGGTCCTTGCAGATCAGACGCAGCTTTTCGACAAGCACGTCATCAGTTAAAGACACACCTTCGAGCAGCTATAGATAGCCCTGTTGTCATGAAAATGCAAATCCCAAAAAGCGCTGGCCGGTCACACCGAGCCAGGCCAGCACATTGGAAAAAGGGTACTAAACACCTTAAGAGCAACACCAAGCTATTTTAATCCATTTTCATTTTCATTTTCATTTCCCTTTTTTTTTTTGCAAATGTTATTTCCCTCATCACTTCATGAATCTTGTTCTGGTAACTTTGTTGCCATCAAAATGTCATTATTCAAGCAGTGGTGTCCCAGCTTGTCATCTTGACATGCTTTTTTAATGTTGTAGTTATTTTTGTTGTTTGCTTGGATGATATTGCTTGGAGATATTTTTCATCAGGCCCTGGGGGGTATGGTTTTTGTGTGTGTGTGTGTGTGTGTGTGTGCGTGTGCGTGTGCGTGTGCGTGTGTGTGTGTGCATGTCATGCATGTGTGTGGAGGGCGGGTATTTCACCTGCACAAATGATTGGTTGAATCTCTTTCTATGTGTTTTTTTAATCAGCGTATTTGATCTGTGTGTGTTTTATCACTTGGCTCGTTGTATCAAGTTAAATGTATGCATCTGGACCGTGTGTCTTCATTCCATCTCACCTTCAGTGCGGTATATAAAGGCAGTTATGGGCTCTTTGTGTTGTCTTGGCTGTATGAAGGCGGTGACAGCGCTGGCGGTGGCCGCTGAGGTGACGGGGATTTTAATTTGTCTCGCTCGGCCTGCTGTCTGGCAGCATGTGTTAATCGCCTAGACGCCACTCTAATGATGTAACAATAATAAAAGAGCTGTTTAATTGAAATGAATTGCCTTCATTACGCGACGAGGGCCTGCCAATCCCAGCCGCTCGGGGCAGAGAGAGAGAGGGGGGGGGGGGTCAGCGGGAAGCGGGAGCCCGCCGCTCGCTCCTCACTCCTCGCCTCTGCAGTGAAGCGATAAATGCCGGCCGCTGTATGGATGTCTGAAGGGCCGCCCGCGCTCACCACCGCAGACAGGCAGCTGTCAGCTGAAGCATGTAACGGGCTGTTTTGAAAAATTTCCAGTTTCTAACTTTAATTGAAGGTTCCTCCAATCATTTATAGGCTGAGTAGCTTTCATGACCGGCAGCTGCCCTTGAAGCCTGTTAAAACACCATTATGATTTCAAAGGCTGCAATATGAGTCCCATTTTTCTGATGCAGATCTAGACCAGTGGTTCTCAAACTTTTTCCACGTCAAGGGCCCCTGAACTGACACAAATTGGACCACGGACCCCCATTTGATAAGATTTTGACCCAGTGTAGCTTGCGTTGTGTTGACAGTTCTGGCAACAGCGCATATTAAGGGTTACACACCAACCGCAACCCCAAGAGAGCTAGCTCCGTTGACGGAGCTAACGGGCCTTTATACTGGGGAGTGAGTTTAACCAACTTACTTGCTATACCACTCGGGAATCACAAGGACTCAGATTCACTCGGTTACACCAGGGTCCTCCATCTGATGCTATTTTTGTTTTGAGATGTTTTATTACAGAAAGTGTATCAAACCCAGGACCAAAAAAGTAATTTCTGCCATTGTGTTACTTATGGATGGAATTATAGTGGAAAATAAATGATCGCCCTTTTTACTGGAGACCCCCTCAAGGAACCCTGTGGGTCCCCTGCACCTCCCTTTTTGTGACTTGTACACACTTGTCTGCATTACTACAGTACATGTATACGAATATGTAAATCTAATATCATTCACTTGAGACAGTTTCCCAAATTTTGGCACCATGGCAAGTTGGCAGAAGTAGTGTTAACAGGAGGACAAGGAGACACAGTGGAAAGAAGGAAAAGTAGACTTGATTTAATTGGTATTTGAGGAGATGCCTTCATTCAGTCAAAAGAATGAAGGGACGCTCTGTAACTGAAATGTGGATTAAAGGCATACACCACTTTTTTGGAAGTACACCATGCCTTACCGGCACTGTCTGCTCAGTTTACAGTGCTACAGTCATGAAATTAGTAATTATCGCCATAGAATGGAGGCTAATGGTACAGCTGTTAAAAATCTGCCAAAACACACATCTCATGGCGCCAAAATACATGTTGTGCTTCGGATACAACATGTTTTTCTCCAGAACTTGTTTTGTGGACTACAAACCTTCACCCGTCCTTCCATGGGCATGGGGGTGAGTAGATAATGACTAAATTGTCATTTTTGGGTCCTTTAAGATACATAGGGGTCAATGAGAAAATAAGCATTATTTTCTCCATTCCTCAAAACTCTGACTTTAGCAGATGTGTTTTCAGTCTGACAGCAGACTGCAACTCGGAGCCGGATGGTTAACAATGACTGGAAAAGCTCCAGAACTTCCCTCCAACGAGCATTAAGTAGGCTCGCATGCCTGCCTGTTTATGGCATGCCACCCAGCCAAACAGGCATTGTTTTATTGTTGTTTTACACAATGTGAGTTGTTAAGCATGAAAATGGACTCGCATTGTATCAACAGCATCTGTGTTAGTTCACTTTCTGTGATTGTTTCTAATGGGGAAGAATGTGTCGATTAGGCTCAGCAGTCTGTCCTTGAGGAGTTTAACATGCAGTCGATCAGTTTGCAGAAGTGTTTTGTCAAAAATGAACTTTAAAAAAAGTTCCAAAATGTGTTTTCATTTTGTGCTAGCACTCATTTAGGAGTAGCCTAGGTGTTACTTTTTTCAAAATGTTGATTTGGGGGAAGAAAATGGTCAAATCTAATTTGGATCCAATCTAGCTTGATATTCAGAATGTCCAATTGGTTTCCACTCCATTATTCTGTCTGGTACTCCCTAAACGCACTCTTTCATGCCTTATGTGCTACTGTGTAATGTGTGCCTGATGTGCATTCTCATCAGCTCGCTTTGGGTCATGTCATCACTTTTTCATGACTTTACGACATAAGCGAACCATAACCTCAGTGACTCCATGGCTAAACCCAACCACCTTCTCTCTGTGGTGAAATGGTGTGTTTGAGTCCCTGTTCAGCCTGACGTTGCTTCCATGTTTTGTGTGTAGGGGGTAACCTCGCGTCACCATGCTTTCTCAGAGGAGGACCCCTATAGCGCACTTGCAGTGCACTATTCACCTTATGTAGCCACACCCATTTAAAGGAGAATTTCGTTTTTTTTTAACATGGAGCCCTCTCCTCACATTAATTATTATCTGATGACTCACCCAGTGTTCTCCGCAGCGTTTTTGTCCGTCTTAGGCGTTGTTTTGAGATCAATAGTGTGCAAGCCAGTCCTAGAATGGAGCTCCGTGGTGGCCACGTGGCAGCGTGCTTTTCATCCATGTAAATAGACAGTTTTATTCCCGTTTTTGACCCATATCGTCATAATCTGCTCCCTAAAGAACCAGACTGCTATTCTCCCCCGGAGAGCCCCTCCATTCTCTATTCTCCATTCCCCCTCTATTCTTCCCGGATCCCATTTCCTCCTGTCGGGTCAGTGAGAGCAACTCTCGTCAAGTCAGTCCACAGGCCAGCGGCAGGAAAGTCTCACGGGACTTGACGAGAGTTGGTCTCACTGACCCGACAGGAGGAATGGAGAATGGAGGGGCTGAGAATAGCAGTCTGGTTCTTTAGGGATCAGATTATGACTATATGGGTCGAAAACGGGGAAAAACTGTCTATTTACATGGATGAAAAGCACGCTGCCACGTGGCCCCCACGGAGCTCCATTCTAGGACTGGCTTGCACACTATTGATCTCAAAACAACGCCTAAGACGGACAAAAACGCTGCGGAGAACACTGGGTGAGTCGTCAGATAATAATTAATGTGAGGAGAGGGCTCCAGGTTAAAAAAAAATGAAATTCTCCTTTAAAGGGATAGTTCGGTTTGTTTGAAGTGGGGTCCTATCAGCTAGTGAGATACACTAACTTAATTAGGTACAGTGTTCAGGAGTGAGTGCGCATTGTGGAACAAGACCCGGCACTCAGAGCAGCAGCCAAACCAGCCTTTTCTCTGTAAGTATGGGGGGTCAACAACTAAAACGTAATTTAGCCACCTAAAACAACTAAAACAACGCCCACCTAAACAAATCGATATCTGTGTACATGCACGCTCTATTTTGACAATTTTCAGTGCTTTACTTTTCCGCAAAACAGCAGTTTCATTCGGCACTGCTTTTTCTCCCAACCGTACAACTACCGTATTCCTCCGCTAAAAGCCAGCACAGAGCACAGAGCTGCGGTTTACAAAACAGGAAGGCTTAGAAGAGAGATAAAACACTGACTTACTTTAGAGACAACAAGTCACCTGGCCTCTCTGGTCTGGGACGTTTTCCACAATTTATCCTGGGAATGGTGAATAAGGTCTGCAGCCAGGGCACCCAGGCATTTAGGCAGCAGGCGCATCTCTCTGCCTGTTCACTCTCTGCAAGAGTTCCTCTTCTGTATTCTCTCTGGTTCATAATTGTATCCTCTTGTCACCAAGGTGAATGGCATATCATCCTCGCTATCAAAATCACTCATATTTTCGTTCGTGTATTCTATTTGTTGTGTCTTCAAACCGGGAGAAATAAAATAGCCTACCCCCAAATAACTGCGGAGTAATCCAGTGCTGCGGCTCTGAGCTGGCTTTTAGCGGAGGAATACGGTAGTTGTACGGTTGGGAGAAAAAGCAGTGCCGAATGAAACTGCTGTTTTGCGGAAAAGTAAAGCGCTGAAAATTGTCAAAATAGAGCGTGCATGTACACGGATATCGATTTGTTTAGGTGGGCGTTGTTTTAGGTGGCTAAATTACAGTTATAGTTTTAGTTGTTGACCCCCAGTACTGAGAGAGAAAAGGCTGGTTTGGCTGCTGCTCTGGGTGCCGGATCTCGTTAGACGCTGCGCCCCGCTTCAAGACCACTGTACCTAATTAAGTTAGTGTATCTTACTAGCTGATAGGACCTCACTTCAAACAAACCGAACTATCCCTTTAACCCGGTTGTGTGGTCGTGTGACGACTTCCGGCTAAAAAAAAAAGAAAAAGAAAATGGCAGGCTGCACCAATATCATCTAACTCTGAATTAACTAATAATTTAGCCAATTATATGTAATAAAAAATACCAAATAAAAGCAAACGGCAATGTCTAAGAATGCAATGCCATGTAACTGGCTCGTTAATTCTCGCATTCCAGGGAATTACGTTAACGTCTGCAGGTCTTATAGACGTAAGTGGCTCGAGCTGCGCTCGGAGGAGAGAAAACAATCTGAAGCTTTCTTTGTTTGAGTCCAGGTATGTTTTACAAGAAAGTGCTCGTCATTGTCGACAATAACCTTATCTGACCTGGCTAACAGTGGATACTCCGCTTGCTTGCTGTGTACCAAGCTCCGTTCTTAGGCTACGTTCTTTGTTTTACCCCCTGCACTGTCTGCTACAAAAACAACTCTTCATCTGACGTTCTTTTGTATTTTGCGCCGTGACCATGTTAACACATTGACTGCCAGCCGTTTTTTTTTGCTGTAGGTAGCTTCTGCCAAGCCGTTTTTTGAGGATTCTGGCTCATTTTACAAGAGCCGAGGATTCGTTTCAGCTTGGACTTTGTGAACATACAATATCTCAAAAGTACTAATAGAATGTGTACTTTCTCTGTCTAAAAGAGTTAGTTTGTAGAGTTAGTAGTTATGTAGATATTAGCCGTTGAGTACAGCATGGTTTCAGGGTCTGAGGCAGAAAGCTGAGATAATCGCAGTTTTGTGAAATTCAATCAAACAGGCAGAAAAGTCACTTTAACCATTTATTTTTGAAATCAGTGAGACATCAGACATCTGAACAATAGTTGTTTTCAATAATGGAGGAATAATACCATAATAAAATAAATAAATGTCAAAATAAATACAAAACAACAGCAGACCACAGGTCACTCAGCTTTTTTTTTTTTTACATGTTTTTTTTTTTTATAGGTTTTTTCGGTTCGTGATCAAACCGGTTTGGGCTCGTACACCGAATCCAGAACTGCTCCAAAATGTAATGGGTACTTCCTTGGCCCATGTTACACCCATCCACAAAGTTACATGAAAATCGGCAGGTGCTTTTATGTATTCCTGCTAGCTAGCAAACAATCAAACAGAGCATCAAAAACAAAACCTCCCTGGCAGGTTTTTTTTTTTTTTTTACGAACCATGCCTACTCAGTGCCACTGAGCTTAGAACTTGTCTGAGTGGTACACCTCAAAGCAGTGAGCCCTGTGTAATGGGACCTCACATATAACACAAAAGTAGCGTGTCTCGCTTCTAAGCTTATTCTTTGTACAAACCCTACACCTCCTTGCTGGGTGAGCTTGTTTGCGTGAGGCTGGATACTGGGCCATGACATGGCCCGCTAGATCGACATCCAGCCTGCTTGGAGGGTCCAGGTATGGTGCCCGGGGCATGGTTGCAGGTTGGTCACTGCTGCCCTCCCCCCCACCCCCCACCTCCTCCCCCACCTCCTCCCCGCCACCCCCCACCTCCTCCCCCACCCCCCTCCTCTCCACCACAGGTTTGGTCCATGCATAGATAACACTCAGGATGAAAGCCATCAAAGTTTTACACTTTCTCTGTGGGTGTTTAGCTTTGTACAGAACAAAGGCGTTATAAAAAGACATCTGAAACATGTACATGACAAATTTGAAAGGCCACCTCGATGTCTTCCTGGCAAAGGGATAGTATGCGATGTTCTGGTCCAATCTGTCGACCCCATTCATGTACTTGTTGTAGTCCACAACGCACTTGGGTTTTGCGTGTGGGACCCTCTCTCTGCTGCCTTTCTGCCTGACCTGCACCGTCTCCATCGTGTCGTCGTGCATAGTGGAAACCATTTTCACGATTCGCTTGTCGCGCCAGGCCAGAACCATGGTGCCACCATTGTGGCGCATGACCGTTTCCCCCATCTTCACTGTGTGGTTGGTAACCTTCGTAGCAGGTGGCTCGCCCCTGTTCTTCCTCAGAGTGCCACAGACATGTGTCTGACACTCCAGCAGCTGTGCACACATTCCAACAGAGTTGTAGTAGTTGTCCATGTATAAATGGTACCCCTGCCCTGCCAAGTCCCCGAGGAGGAACTCCACCGTCTCGCCTAGGGAGGACCGCTCACCACAGTAGGGCTTCATGCTGTAGCAGTAACCTGTCTGGGAGTCACAGAGGATGTATGATTTTATCCCATACTTTATGGGTTTCTGTGGGTTGTACACCTTGAAGGCCAACCGCCCACGCCACAGGAGCATCCCCTCATCAATACTGATGTCTTGACCTGGTGTGAACATGGCTCTGAACTTTCCTAACAGGTCGTTCAATACTGGCCGGACCTTGTACAACCTGTCTGCACCATCAACATCAAAATTGTCAGAGAAATGGAGGAATCTGGTTAGCAGTTGAAAGCGGTTGCGAGACATGGTTTTGTTGAAGTGGGGGGTAGCATGCAGTTCATTTGTGGACCAGTACATGGACAGTTCAGGCTTCTTCACGATCCCAGTGAGGAAGTATAGTCCCAAGAAGCTCTTGATTTCTGCCACATCAGTGTCCTTCCACCTCCCAAGCCTTGAATGTGGCAGAGCCTCGCTCACCTGACTGATGCACTGATGGGCATACAGATTTGTTTGTGCTACAATGGCCTGGAGCAGCTCATCGTCCAGGAAGAGCTGGAAAAAGTCCACTGGTTGAGCAGGAGCACCACCAGTATGAGGACCCGGTTCTGCCGTGAATGGGATGTGGGTTGGCTCCCAGTCAACATCACTCCACTCAGGAGGACCTGCAGGCTGGGGACGTTTCCCACTTCCAGCTCCATCTGCAAATTATAGAAATACATAATTACCATAAAATAGTGTTTTTCATATGTGTGGTACTGAATTCTGGAGTTCTAGAATTTCTGGAATTCTGGCTGGAACCTGTGATGTGAAAATAAACCTGATTCTGAAGAGTGATCTTACCCATTTTCCTGGCACCAGAGGATGTGGCACCAGATGCTGTAGCGCTACAGCTGGCTCCAGGCTCATCTTCAGAGTCTGAAATTCAAGATTCAAGATTTTTTATTGTCACTCCATGGTACAAGTATCACGTGTGAAATTCTTGTGCTGTGAACTCCGTTTACAACATAGTACAAATATAACAGGGCATTGAGTGCAAAAAAACAACAACAAGAGACAACAATCAATAAGGCAGTATAGTGATAAGACATACTGCCTTATTGATTGTTGTGTCTCTTGTTGTTCAGTAAAATGAATTGACTGACTGCTGGCTTTTGTACAGTCATAGTAATTACATTTACACAAGTTACACAAGTCATCTCAAACATCGTCTTACCACTGCTGCTCTGTGGAGCTTCGCTCCTCGACGGGGCCCATTCTTCCTCAGAATCCTCCGCGTCTGGAGAAGACGTGAGGTCGCTCGACTCGGACGACTCAGTCAGCCCAGCAGCCGCAGCGGCGACATGCATGGGCTCACCCCGTTCCTCATCCGAGACCTCGGAATCGGTCTCCGGCACAAGCTCGTTTCGGACGGAAAAGAAATCCAGCAGTGATCTCTGATCCGCCGATCGCTTGCGTGCAGCCGCCGAAGACCGCTTGCGTTTGGCCGGCATGGCACAAACACAAACACCACCCACTCCCAACTAAACTAAAACTGAAAATACTAACTAAACTAAACTGAAATAAAACAACTACTGCTACGACTAGATCAAACTGAACTGAAATAAGGCTAATCTACCGGCTACCAACTCGATCAAACTGAACTAGAATAAACGCTAAATACTAATACTAAAATGAACTGACGCTAAGGCTAAGCTAACTACAATGAACTAACTACGCGCTAACTATCTATCTAAACAAAGTCTACTATAAAGACTATACTAAACACTACTACTGTACTAACAACTAACAAACTAAATCAACTACGCTAACCAACTCGCTCTAAATCTGACTCTAAATTGCTAAATTGCTGAAATTCTCTATGTATAAATCGCTATGTAATTCTGTCTCGCTCTGTATCTAACCAACCTACGTTCAACCCACGCTGATCAAAGGAGCCCGCCTTCCTTATATAGAAATCTTTGTTAGAGTACTTCCGGGGCAGCGGGAGAGGTCGGATCCACATTCACATATTGCCCAAGGGCCTCACCTAGTGGAAACCACTGAAAAAACAGTTCGACGTGTAAACACGTCGTTGGCAGTCAACAGCTGGATTCTGAAAACGTGTTTACACGTCGTTGGCAGTCAAGGTGTTAACACGACCCGGAAGAATTTGGCCCACCCCCGCATCTGAACATAAGGTGAATAGGGGCAGAAGTTGATGTGCGCGCGAGAGAGAGAGAGGGAGAGAGAGAATGAGATAGCAGCAGAAAGAGTGATTGAATAACGCCGTGGGTGCATCCCCGGGGCCGGCGCACTGAATAAGGCCTGCTTTTGAAAAGCGCTAACCGCAAAATTAACGCCAGTTGGGAAGATAGCTTTAGGCTGGTATTTAAGGCCGAAACACCCATTCTGGCCTATTCTGGCACTGCGCCACGCCTCTTCAGCGTAAAGCGCATTTCAGGGCGTAAAAACATGACGTTATCTTCCCGAGTCACGGGTAGGTAGGCGCAAAGCGTGTTTTTTGCGTTTAACGCCAGTTTAGCGCCTAAGGCCAGGGGGAAGAGGAGAGAGAGCCTGGTGACGCATTACTACAGGCAGGAAGACCCGCCCTTTGTTCCGGTGGATCTTTCGCTTTGTGTCCGACAGTGTTGTCGTTCCCCCATTTTACCGTTTTGACCGGTGTGTCTTGTTTGTTTGTTTTTTAGCTTTTGGGGTAGCTAGATACGTCGCCCATGTTTTCTGAACAGAACGCAAGGATTGAGTGCCACCCCTGGGCAAGCCCTTAACATGGGTTGCTGCAAGTACCACCTACACAACGTCGTTACACTTGCAATGCGCTATAGGGGCAGAAATTGACACGCGAGAGAAAGGGAGAGAGAGAGAGGGGGGAGACAGAGTGAGATAGCAGCAGAAAGAGTGATTGAATAACGCCGTGGGTGCATCCCCGGGGCTGGCGCACTGAATAAGGCCTGGTTTTGAAAAGCGATAACCGCAAAATTAACGCCAGTTGGGAAGATCGCTTTAGACTTGTATTTAAGGCCGAAACGCCTATTCTGGCCTATTCTGGCACTGCGCCACGCCTCTTCAGCTTAAGCGCATTTCAGGGCATAAAAACATGACGCTATCTTCCCAAGTCACGGGTAGGCAGGCACAAAGCGTGTTTTTTTTTGCATTTAATGCCAGTTTAGCGCCTAAGGACAAGGGGAAGATCTTTGAAAAGACAATGGCCCCTATCGTTGCATCGGCGCTGTTTCTAGGCCGATCGCCTGGCGCAGCGCAAATCAGTGGGCGTGGACCAGCGCACTTGATATCTTGGTCTTGGCGCTAGACGCAGCCTCAACCATTACAACCACGCCTTTTAAGCGTAAAATTATGCACCGTCAGTTCATTGGATAAGTGCAATAAACGAATCGCATGCTTGCCTTTTAAGCTCCATTCCAGTGGTCCAACAAAACCAGACGAAAGCCAAGCGCTCTGCCCCCCCCCCCCTCCCTTCATCCAGTCTGTCTGTCTCCATATTATAGGATATTATTCCATATTATTATGCTTCTCAAACCAATCTAACTGCAGTTTAAATACTGCAAGCATGTAAATACGCTACACTATAGCAAGATCAAAGTGAAAAGAATGTTCTAAATGCATCAGCTAGAAAAATATAGCCTATCCCTATATGATGAGATTCATTTTATATTGGTGAAAGTTTGTCCAGAAAGATATCGTTTTCTCTCCCCTGCTGCAGGTAGAATGATGCACATAAATATACCCTACATTATGTAAAGTCATTGCATAAATGTGTTTTTATTGTAAAACTAAATGTGAAGTAGGGCCAAGTTATTGGAGCGGACATCACAGTATAGCACATGACAGAAGCGCGTTCCGCTGTCACTTATCTAAATCACGTTAAATCCACAAAGGGTATATATAGGCTCAAGAGGACATATATGTAGGGTGGTGTTTCATTTCGATGTTTTATTTGGTCCAATATTGAAATGTTCTACAATTGCAGGTTGTCTTACCATTACACATTATTTTAGATCTACCTTTTATATCTATTTCGGCTCATTTGGTTGCTATTTAGTAGCGAAATGGAGGACCCAATTGCATGCTGGGACATTCACAGGCAGTAAACTTACAACTGCTATTTCCTATGGGAAGCTGGGTGCTGCTATGTGTTGTGTCTGTCTGAGCGAGGGAGTCAGAGAGAGAGAGAGAAGGGTGACAGAGAAGAGGCAGAAGAGCACTGGCGCACTGAATAGGCCTGGTTTCAGAGAGAGACAGAAAAGGGTGACAGGGGAGAGGCAGAAGAGCACTCCTTGACACTGGCGCACTGAATAGGCCTGCTTTTCAAAGGCGCAAAGCGCTAAAGTACGCCAGGTCGGAAGATATCAGTAGGCCGGTATTTAGCGCCGACATGCCCACTTTGGCCCATTCTGGGACTGCGCCACGCCCATTCGGCCTAAAGCGCATTTGGCAGCGTAAAGCCATATTGATATCGTCCCAAAACAGGCGCAAGGCACGTTTTTTTGCGTTTAAGGCCCGTTTTAGCGCCGAAGGCCTGTGGGAGAATAGGGGCCATCAGCTTAAGGAATGATTTTAACAAATATTCTGCCGAAATGCCACGAACAATTCAAACTTTTTAAAGAGCATGCTGCAAGTTGAAAATTTGAATGGATTTACATTTTACATTTTGGGCTCATAATTAGTACAAAACTACCCCCCTATAAACAAACAAACAAACAAACAAACAATCAATCAATCAATCAATCAATCAATCAATCAATCCATACATCCATACATACATACTGTACATGGGCGTTTAACACCTGTGACATCACTTGTTGCTGGATGTTCTGCTGGGCCTGACATCACAGGTGTACAGTTCCATTTCAGGAACAGTGGCCAGCTGCTTTACAAAAAACTACTACCTATTCATATATACCCCTCCCACATATTAATGCAATGTGGTCTCCAACCTGCACCAGCATGCTCTTAGTCACAAAGACACCTACTGTGGCCCACATGGTTTTTCCAATCGGGAACACGCGGATCAGTTTTCACTACACATTGTTTATTTGAGTGAAACTCAAATGATCTAAGCTGTAATGTAGTCATCACTGCGTTCATACACTCCCACATCTCAAATACCAGAGTGCTAAAAGAGACCGTTGGTAAGTAAGAGACTGATTCTATCCTGTCACTTCCTCAGCTGCACATCTGAGAGGCGTCTCCTGCAATAACTCCATCCAGTATATATAAACAACGCGCTATGCTTCCGATAGCAGAGGTTCGTCATCTCTCAGGTATGTCTCCAGGCTGTCAGAACAGGTTTGTGCCAGCTCGGCGCTTTCTGCTGAGCTGGGAGATTAATGAGCTGTCACCGGGGAGGGAGGCATTAAAAGACCTCCTCCTCCCTCCTCCTGGTCAAAAAAAAGATCATTAATGTTGATCACTCGTGCTGTAAGAGTCATAACTGGCTACCTGTCTCCCTGCCTATAGCTACCTGTCTGCATGTCTGTCTGCCACCCTACCTGTCTATCTGTCTGTCTATCTGCCTGTCTGTCTGTTTCCTGGGAATTTGAACAGTATACAGTGAACAAAACGACCATCATCGACTGAGCACTAAAAGTCATTTTGCCTCGTCTCTGCTTCAGCTCCCATAGCCAAAGCCACATCTTCCTCTGGGTTCTGTCACCTAAGGTAGCCTATTTCATCCGGCATTCATTTTTCCAGAGATGTTTAGAAAAATCCTTATGAAAAGAGTTGATATATTCAGAATCAGGAAAGGCCATAGAACATTTCCGAGTGAAATGTTCTATGGTCTCTCCTGATTCTGAATATAGAATCGCTTTGTTTGACCAAGTAAAACTCTTTTTATACAGATTTTTCAAAACATATAATCCAATCAATTATTATTATTATCTTTTAAAGAGCTCATCAGTGCTCAGTGGGAACACTGTAGCAGATATTGTTCTATAACTTGCAGCTGAATTAATAAGGAAGTCAACAACAGAAGTGTTACAAGCCTTCTGTTTTTGTCAAAGCTGATTTGCACAAAAGGCCTCTGACTCTGAGGCACATTTCATACACTGATACTATTTAGGGTGCTATTACAGAGTCATAAAAAATACATTAAAGTCAACGATTGGTGCAAATGTACAGACAAGAGATCCACAAGATAAAAGTAAGTGCAGTTTAAATCAACTGAAATAGAAAGATAAAAGTAGCCTACACAACAAATACCCCCACATTTAGATGCATGTTGTGACTGAAGCCATAGTTTTTCTTTTTGAATTTTCTCATCCCCTGTCCTTCCTGATTCTACTCTTGATCTGATATTTACGTCAGATCTCACAAGAATGACGATGACGAGAATCATCGATTATCTGCTTGGTCCACAGATGAATGAGGATCATACAGGGTAAAGCTCTGTCTACCTCTTGAGTTAAAAATAAAATAAAGATAACATAAAATAAAATAAACTCTTTTGAGTTCCTAGATAAAGCTCTGTCATCTAGCTCTTTGAGTTCCTAGATAAAGCTCTGTCATCTAGCTCTTGAGTTACTAGATAAAGCTCTGTCATCTAGCTCTTGAGTTACTAGATAAAGCTCTGTCATCTAGCTCTTTGAGTTCCTAGATGAAGCTCTGTCATCTAGCTCTTTGAGTTATTAGATAAAGCTCTGTCATCTAGCTCTTTGAGTTCCCAGATAACACTCTGTCATCTCTCTTGAGTTACTAGATAAAGCTCTGTCATCTAGCTCTTTGAGTTCCTACATAAAGCTCTGTCATCTAGCTCTTGAGTTACTAGATAAAGCTCTGTCATCTAGCTCTTGAGTTAGTAGATACAGCTCTGTCATCTAGCTCTTTGAGTTACTAGATAAAGCTCTGTCATCTAGCTCTTAAGTTCCTAGATAAAGCTCTGTTATCTAGCTCTTTGAGTTCCTAGATAAAGCTCTGTCACCTAGCTCTTTGAGTTCCTAGATAAAGCTCTGTCATCTAGCTCTTTTTTTTTATAATTTTTTTATTGTTTCGTTTTCAGACATCAGTTTAAAGCCATAAGCAATTGGGTATACACCCCCAAGCAAAGAAAACACACAACTGCAGGCAGGACAGAACCCAAAACAAATAATCTTCAAATAAGTTGCATACAGTGTGACAGTGTCCAACAGTGTGAGAAACATTTTCTCCCACCCCGTAAACTTAGTCCCATATCCAGTTGATCATACAGATTTTGGTTTTAAATGGTTAAAAACACAAAAACACAAAACACAAAACAAAAAAAACAAGTAAACAAATTCAAACTGAAAGACAGAAAAGAAAAAGAAGAAAAGCAAACAAACAAAAACAAAATAGGAGACAAAAAACAAACAAAAACATTACAACATGGTGCTACCAACCTACTCAAATATGTGTGCAAGGATATGCAAATTACACATTTCTGACCTCACCCAGGTAGTCCAGAAACGGGTCCCACTCCCAGATGGTCGAGAACTTCCTAATTGAGTTAGTCCTCAGAGACCTGAGTCTTTCCATGTGCACTACTGAGACCATGTCTGTCAGCCAAAGCTGAAATGAGGGTGGAGAGGGGGACTTCCAGTCTTTCAAAATAAGTCTTTTGGCAACAATCATCCCCTGTGTCAGGGACTGCGGCACAGCCATGGGGAGAAGTAATGAGGAATCCGAAGAGCCAAAAATGGCAAGTTCTACCTCCGGCTTAAGAGTTACTCTGTAGGCCTTAGAATACCAGTCGAAAACTTTGGCCCAAAATCCGGATATTAAAGGGCAAAGCCAAAAAGCATGTGACAATGTACCCTCTAACACCTGGCACCTATTGCATAGTGGAGAGACAGATGGGTAAATATTGTGCAATTTCGATTTGGAATAGTGAAGACGGTGAGTAACTTTGAATTGGATCAGCTGGTGTCTGCTATACCTCTTCATCACGAGGCCTATTTCTTCTGCCTCCTATCCGAAATGACTTAAATAAATAAATAAATAAATAAATAATAAATAGAGTATATCTTCACAACTACAAGGGCTGTATGAATAATCTTGTCCTCAAAAGAAAGCCGAGACCCATGAGATTACTACATAAGTGTGAGAATCAAGATATGTGTTACTGTTTCAGATAAATTCATCTGGAACATTAGAAAATTATTATTTTTATCTCTGCCTAAAAAAAACATTATTTTGAGTGAAAACCACCTTTGAATCATGGGAGAGTAGCCCAATTCATCTAGGAATTAGTAAAGTAATATCGGATGAGTAACTGTGCAAAGGTAGATGCTAAAAAAGTGAACCTGAGCAGTTTACAGATGTTTTACCACAGGCATGTCCAGCCGGAATCACCACATCTGCCATATGGACACATTTGGGCACCATATGTGCCATTTGACCTTTCTCAGGTACCAGGCTGGAAAACGAATTATATTTCACTGATATATCATTATGGTTATTCATCCCATACAAATACAACTGTGTTTGACTCATTTTGAAAATTCACCCAGACTATACATTTTCCCATTCAAAAAAGACCATACAACGGAAATGAAGACAAAGTTTATTATTATTATTATTATTATTATTATTATTATTATTATTATTATTATTATTATTATTATTATTATTATTTACACAAGCCACTGGTTCCCTACCAGGACAGTGCAGCCCCCTGTGGAATAAAGAAATATAGAGTCAGAATTATTATTATTATCATCATCATCATCATCATCATCATCATCATCATTATTATTATTATTAGGGGTTCAAGCCCTGAAGGGGCTGAAACCCTATTGTTTTTGTGCCGGTTTATTATTATTCTCATTATTATTATTATTTATCCTTGTTTTGAAAATCTAACTCCACTCACCTATGTGTTTGGAGTGGGGGAGGGATTGCAGATTGATGGATGGCAGATTACAGATTGCAGAGTTGGAGCAGATCTGGATGGGCCAGCAAGCTCAGAAGATGTATAATCATCATCATCATCATCATCACTGTGGAACCAGAGGGAAAATAAATAAATGCATTTGCTGTCATAACATTTTGAAAATGAAGATCATCCAAACCAACATGTAACAACATTGGTAAAATAATAGCAGCAACAATATTAGTTTGAACCTGTACAATTCATTGCAGGGCAATGTGGTAACCATCGAGTCATTCTCGATGAGTCCTCAGGGTAAACATTAGCTCTGCTATCTTCTTCAAGCATAAGGAGAACCTCTGTTGAAAACCTTTTTTTTCTTCTGCTTGACATTGTTGTTATATGTCACAGAATGACGAAAAATGCAAGCAAAAACTGCAGTAAAGGAACGCCTGAGTCCTGTTGATAGTGTCTTGGTCGCTGTGCGCCCTGCGTAATGCGTAATGTTGAAATTGATGGCAGCTGTGACTGAGGCCTTACGCATGTGGATAACTCGGCAACCCATTGGTCGAATTTGATGATCGACACCTCTATCGACCAGTCAGAGTCAGGAGAATCGAAGGGTGCCACCCAAATTCACCTTAGAAACATCAATGACGATCCAGAAGGAAGCGGAAGGAAGTATAACCCAAAGATAGCATATTAGCAAGATAGCACACTCGAGTCTAGAAACCCTTTCCTCTTTATGTAAACAACCAGGACATTCGTGATTCATTTCAAACTAACGCAGAGTCTCTGCTTTCAAATGACTACTTGTTTGTGTGGGTTGCTTGAAGTGGTGGAATTAGCAGAAGCACTAAAGTGGACATACTCTGATTTCATGTTTTTGTTACATGGCCATACAATTTCTTGGGGGTTGAATTGTGTTTTGTTTGGGTTGCAATGCTTGATAGATTATTTTAGCTGAGTTTCTCATCGTCATTTTGGTATGCTGCAAGTTAGGATTGGTGGTTCCTAGCGTGAGCATAGGTCGTCTGTATTGCACTCATCTCACGCAGCCCCCTGTACAGGCGGCGCTTGTATTGAAGAGGTTTTAACTGAGCAAGACTGGACCATAGACAGACTCCTGTCCCATATAATCTGCGATAGATCAACACCAAGTTCGTCCTGCCATGCCTCTCTAATCTTCTCAGTGGAGGCCCTGTTATAGTTATCGAACAAGTGTACTAGTCTAGAAATAAGGTGCCTGGAGTGGGGGGGACTCGACAAGACCTCAGAGAGAGTGTGTTCGTCTTGGAGAACTACAAAATCTCGAAATTTAGAGCGTACATAATCTCTGATTTGTAGATATCTAAACCAATGCTTGTTGGGTAACTCAAATTTCCTCAGAAGGTCGAAAGAGGCGAAATGGCCATCTATGTATAAGTCTTTGATTGAACACAGCCCTCACTCCAGGCACAATAGGTTCTGTCTGACCGTGCAGGCAAAAAAGTGTGATTAAAACAAATTGGTATATAAGCGGAGACGTCTGGTATACTCAGAACTCTTCTGATCTGGTTAAGGATTTTGACTGAGTTTTTTACCACAAAGGTTAAATTCTTAACCCTAGAACACTAACGTGATTTAAAGTCACACCATCACTAACGTCGGGTGTATTTCACCCGATGCAATATACCCCATAAAACATACTTCTCATCAAAATATCTTAAAGTACAACAATACATGGCAAATTGAGGTACTCTTCTTTTGTTTTTAAATGTAAAATATCACAAAAAACACAAAAAAGTTTATTATGGGGGACACTATAAAAAATATGTCAAATTCGGGAAAAATGAGGTAATCGTTATAAAAAAATCCTCCCCCGCAAAAAAAAAGGAGCTCCCAACTTCTCCTTCGGTCCACCCATTCATGGGACTTGTGTGGTGAAAAAAAAAAAAAATCACCACAATACCATTGTAACTAACCCGAAGATATTTTACCCTCTATCACTAACGTCGGGTGAAAATCACCCGAACGCGTAGCCGGTAGAAAAAACCATGAATGGGAGCAGGGAAACAAACCTACATTCAATGACGTCAGTGAGCATCCTGAAGGTACCTAAGGACCCGCCCACCTCAGACAGCAGCAAGACAATGAAAATCACGTGAATTCAATTGTCCGGGTGAAAATCACCCGACGTTAGTGTTCTAGGGTTAAGAGCCCCTGGCATTTCTAGCTTAGAATAACATTGCTGACAGGGTCTGTAATAGAGCTGGCTTCCATTTTTAGTCAAAGAGGGGTCCCAGAAATCAAGTTGTCAGGAGTCCCCTGTCACCAAAACATTACGGCCTCTATCTTCCCAAAAGCGCTAATTTAGCGTTTGCGCTCGTTTAACGCCGTGCGCAATGCAAATTGGGGGCGGACACAAGCGCATGCCTGTGATAATTGTACTGGGCATTGGCTGCCACAAGCCAAAGCAGGCGTTTCAGCGCTAGAATGTGGTGATAGATGGCATTATCCTATCATCAGCAGCGTGCAATTACTTTGTGCTAAGAGCTTTGAAAAATAACTTTTACGTGCAAATACCTCGCGCTCTCGGAGCGGACCCGTAATCTCCGTGCAGCGCAGCGCAGTGCAAAGTAGAATTCCTTTTGGAGATGTCATTACGCACAGCCTAGACATCAAATTATGCTGCTAAAATTGGGTATTAGCAGATAATTCAGTGAGGCAATCAACTCTGAGAAACTTTTATCACACCGCAAAGAGGGAAATGAATTGAGAAAACTTGTTGGACAATGGACATAGGCTATTTACCTTCATAACCACCCGGAGGGTCGTTGGCACCACAGACGATCTGTCAATAAGCTCTCTGTCCTCGCACGAGTGAGTACACTATATTACGCATGGAGAGAATTACAGCATATTGCATGCCTCGGCCAGGCAGCCTCACGCAAACAGCCATTGCGAGACGGGAATCTAATTGGTTTTGATTGACGTAATGCCCAGCCTTGCCTGGGCACGCCTGTGAATAATTCTGGTAGTTAAGACCGCCCAAATCCCGTTTGCGCAGGCATTTTGGGGCACAGATGATTTTGGCATGGCTCTAATTTGTGCTTGCGACAGGTGCCGTGAACCTTTCCGCATCCCGGCCGAGAATTGCATCCCCAACATATTTCGGGGCTGTTTTAACTTAGAAATCAGCTAGGTCACGTCTACCAGACAATTATATCACTTTTAAACAGTTACATTTCTGTATAAATCATTACAAGTATGCTCCTGTGAGGTGGGGATGCTTTTTTTCTGCTGGGTGGGGGAGCAAAATTCGGCAGAACATCTGTCGGACGGCGCAAGGCGGAATGCTATCTTCCGTGACTTAAGGCACGCGCAAACAGGTGCGCAAGCCCTATTAGGGGATAGCGCCTGTCGGAAGATAGGGGCCTAAGGCTCTAGCATTGGCAGCCCAGTAGTAGTGCCTGAACACTGGTAAGGCCAGTCCGCCTTCAAGCCTGGGTTTTTGCAAATGGGTTTTCGAGATTCTATGATTGTTATCATTCCAGATGTAAGATAGAATTATAGAGTCCAGCTCTTTGACAAACCCGGAAGTGAGGGAAATGGGAAGATTTTGACACAAATAGAGGAACCTGGGAAGTGAAACCATCTTAACGGAATTTATGCGGCCAATCAAGTGAAACCATCTTAACGGAATTTATGCGGCCAATCATAGACAAAGGGAGAATTTTCCAGTTTTCTATACATTGTTTAAGTCTTGAAAAAAAGTCTCCAAAGTTCAGCTTAAATATTAATTTAGGATCTCTGGGTATGGTGAGGCCAAGATAGGTGAGATGGTCTTTTGCCAATTTAAATGGGAGATTTTCCAAGAAACCAGGAGTGAAAACATCGGAGAGAGGCATAAAGTCACTCTTTGTCCAGTTGATTGTGTATCCGGACAACTTACCGAAGGAGGTGAATAGTTCTAGAAGAGGGGGAATCGATTTCTCTGAGTCATGTAGATATAATATTACATCGTCAGCGTATAGACTAATGCGTGTATCGATACCTCCGATCTTCAGGCCTTCAATACTTGAATGAGCGCGTATTTTTAAGGCAAGGGGCTCGAGCGCAACGGCGAAGAGGGCCGGTGAGAGAGGGCAACCCTGTTGAACCGAGCGAAGTAGTGGAAACTTGGTCGACTTATCGCCATTGGTTATAACTGAACATGTTGGACTAGCATATAAGCTTTACCCAGGATATAAATGAATCGCCAAATCCAAATTTGTGTAGGGACTCGAACATATAATGCCACTCAACCTGATCAAATGCCTTCTGTGCGTCAAGTGACAAGATTGCTGCACTGGTCTTATTGTGATCTGCATACATGGAATTGAGAAGGTGCCTGACGTTGAAAAAAGAAAGCCTGTTGGGAATTAACCCTGTCTGGTCGGGGTGAATGATGGATGAGAGATGCTTATTCAAATGGGTAGCCAGAGTTTTAGTAATTACTTTTCTATCAAAGATCTGAAGTGCAATGGGTCTGTAGCTGGCCGGATCTGCTTGCTCCTTCCCCTTTATTAAGATGAGTGAGATGTTAGCTTCACATAGTGTCTTAGGCAAATTTTTGTCCTCGTTAGAGCTAGATGTCTTTCTGAGGAGGAGTGTGCCAAGGATGTCACAGAATTTCTTGTAAAACTCGGCTCTGAATCCGTCCGGACCAACTGCTTTACCTGACGGGAATGATTTGATGGCGGAAGTTATTTCTTCCACTGTAAAATCTGAGTTTTCACTGAGCTTGGGTGTCTCAAAAGAGTCAAAAAAGTCACTCAAATCAGACCAAGTGGCATCACACTTAGACAAGTAAAGCTCACTGTAAAATTCCTTAAAACGCTTATCGATTTGATGGAAGAGATTAATCTGGAAGCCTAAGTGCCCTTGAGCTGTCGTGCCAAAAGTTTCTCTGGCTGATCTCCCAATTCAAATTGCTTTTGTCTCAGTTTTAACAGGAGGGTATTTATTTGGCCACCCAGGATACAATTATATTCATATTTTAGCTTCAATATCTTATTGTAGTCCTATGAGGATTTTGAGTTCTGATATGCTGCTTCGAAGGAAGGAAGAATCTTTTCAATTTCCAGTAGGCGCCTCTCTCTCTTTTTCTTCGCTGTGGATTCGTAAGAGATTATATCCCCACGAATAACAACTTTTAATGTTTCCCATAGTGTGGAATCTGATACTTCTCCGTTGTCGTTAAATTCCATAAAGTGCTTTAATTTGGTGGTAATATATTCTATAAATTTCCCATCGGCGAGTAAGGAAGGGTTAAGACGCCAGGAATAGCTTTGTTTAGGAAGAGAGAGGTTCAGCGAAATAGTTAAAGGAGCATCGGCAGAAATCAAAATGTTATGGTATTTTGTGTTAACAACGTGGGAAATTAACTGGGAGTCTATAAAAAAATAATAAATTCTGCTGTAAGATTTATGGGCAGTAAAATGTGAGTAAAATTAAAATTCTTTATCAGTGGGGTGTTGTATTCTCCAAGTGTCTACTAGGTTCCTCGATTTGATCAAATTATTTAAGACTTGCACAGATGATATGTTTGAGGGTGGGCGTGTGCGACAATCTATCTAAGTATGGCTCTAACAGTTAAAATCACCTCCGATTATTATGTTTAAATTGTTGTCCGGGATTAAATAAAAAAACTCTTAAAAAAATATTGGGGATCGTCAATATTGGGGGCGTAAATGTTGAGTAAAATATGATCTAGTCTGTCATCTAGTCATGTCTGTCATCTAGCTCTTGAGTTACTAGATAAAGCTATGTCATGTAGCTCTTTGAGTTCCTAGATAAAGCTATGTCATCTAGCTCTTTGAGTTCCCAGATACAGCTCTGTCATCTAGCTCTTGAGTTACTAGATAAAGCTATGTCATGGAGCTCTTTGAGTTCCTAGATAAAGCTCTGTCATCTAGCTCTTTAAGTTCCTAGATAAAGCTCTGTCATCTAGGTCTTTGAGTTCCCAGATACAGCTCTGTCATCTAGCTCTTGAGTTCCTAGATAAAGATCTGTCATCTAGCACTTTGAGTTCTTAGATAAAGCTGTCATTATCTAGCTCTTGAGTTACTAGATAAAGCTCTGTCATCTAGCTCTTGAGTTAGGGACTGTTCGTTATTTATGAGAGGGGGGGTATGGTGCAGAAAGGGGGAGGGGTATCAAATATTTTTTTGAGTACTGGGGAGGGACTTGTGTTTTTTATTTTGGCTTTAGGGAGGGTTATACAACTTTAATTTTTTGTATTTTGTATATATTTTTAAATGCGTTTTTTCGTTCCAAAATTCGTGTTTACTCCCCTATTTATATCTATGGTTTACCTGTATGGTGACTGGACTTGGTATCTCCCATTCCTTCCTGGTTTGGCAATGGTTTAATCCAGAGTGATTTAGATACTTTAAAACGAAAATGGCAGGGAGCATGACGGACATGTGCTTTGTGTCGCTTCTCTGCCCATGCAGCACTAGCATAGCCTGGGTAAACCCAGCCACCACGCACTACAGGATATTATTAACTCATTGAGTGCCAATGACGACAATCGTCGTCAATTCGAATACTAACGTAGAGTGCCAATGACGACGATTGTCGTCAATTGCGTTTTTTGATGGTGGGACGTGGATCAAAGCCAGATCCATCTCCTGTAAAATTTTGGGCCATGTTGAATGTGTATAACCTATTTTACCGACCCATTAGGTGGCGACAGTGCTCTCCAGATTAGAGAAAGTTGAGTAAAAAACAGAGAAGAAGTCGTTATGGAAACGGAAACGGCATCGGTATGCATCGATATGCATGAAGCATAACGTTAGCTGTGCCTGTGAACAGCAGTCAATCTGCTGCCACAATTGAGCCCCTCCGTCTCCACTGCGATAGCCCCTCCATATGATTTAGTTGCCGACACCAGCGTCTTTCTGAAAAGTTACATTATTCTCAGCTGGGAGCCGGCGACACGCTGTGAAAAAGCGGGGTGCAGCGCACTTTTCAGTGCAGAGCAAACGCAGAGCAAACGCAGCAGAGCCACCAGAGACACTCCCACGGAGGAGGAGGAGGGGGGTGGGGCACGCAGGGCAGCATACAACAATTGACAGTAAATACAGACCCAGACAGCAGGCTCGATGGACAGAGACAGGCAAACAAGCTAGAATATCTGATGCCCACCAGCAGTAAATCAAGACCAGCAAGAAGGTGTAGGGTCTGCGCACAGCTAAAAAGTTGCAGCTAAAAAATATTATTTGGCCAAACAAAATTCCTTTGTTTTCACTGTTTTATTGAAGGAAATTATTTTTGAGGTGTCACATCAGAAAATATTAGCTTCAGAGTCAGTGATGTGCTTGAAATGCTTCATTTCACAAAAGGCTAATTATCTCAGCTTCTAAATTGAAACGTGTGTTTTTGCTGAAATCCACCTATCTTCTCCGGCTGATAACTAAAGAACGGAAAATGATATCAATAAACTTTTTTTTGCTGATGATAGAAGAGAGTCTCGTCGTTCTTTGGGCGTGTTCGGTGTTTACATAGTAATATCACACAATATTCTGTGGGCCTCGAGAAATCACTGAAAACGCTCTGAAACTGGCACTCTTTTTTCTCTTTTTGTATTCACCCCACCAAGGCCTTGGGGTGGGAGGGGGGGAGGGGGGGATTCTATACCTGTAAACTGAAAAATGATAAATAAAGTGTTGGGAAAAAAAAAGATTATCGGGAGGATAATCACTTTGACGACCGGCCATACTCTGAACCGGTTTCGATTTCGATTCAAACAAATGAATCTCACAGCAGTTTAACAAGCATGTAAACAACGCGACTCTATAGCAAGATTGTCTGGACAAGTGAGGACACAAACACATCGGCTACCAAAATATATTTCCCTGCTGCATGTCATGAGATTGGCAAAAGTTTGGATAAACTGGATTGCTTCATAGCAGCAATGCCTTTTCCCCCCACACTGCCTGATAGACAGGAGATTAACAGCCTCTGACTGGCAGGGGCTTTGAAACTACGGTATAACAACTTTTTATTCATTGGTCATTCATTGTGATATAAATTAGTGACATTTTCCCCAAAATACTCATGGTTCTGTGCTGTTGGTATTTGGTAGCCTATCTGATGCCTGCAGTGCGGCGCCGCGTCAATTAACGATAATGATGGGAGGCTTGCGCAGCAGCAGGATGATGTATTCGCGCAGATTTTCAGTCCTAAATATCAAACATGTTTGATATGAAAGCATTCATATTGACTTAAATATTTTGTTCATATAAAAACGTGTGTAGAGCACAGTGGTATAGACATGTAGGCTATGTTATGAAAAAAGTATCCATCGCTGCTGTAATTTTAAGGAAAATAAAAATATATATATATTTCCTATCTATCCCATGCCACTGGAAAAAAAAAAAAAAAAAAATCCCTACCGGACCCATCACCTCAACTGACAACCAACAGGAACCAAACTTTATTTTTTTTAGGCCCTCACTCGGTCCTGCTGTTTGCTTGGTGCATTGACTGGAAACGTTTATCATCGCTTTATATTGTTTCACAGCTGGAATTGTTGACACATATGCAGTTGGCTAGGCTACTGTAGGCTTTATAACTAGGAGATGAGGCCGTTATCAGAATCAGAATCAGAATCAAAAAGACTTTAATGCTCACAGAACACACATAGCATAAATAAACAGTAGTAAATGCAATAGTAAGCAAAATAAGCAGAATTATTGGGCTGGGTACTAAACGTTATATGCCCCCCGCCCCCTCTCTCCCCCGATGTCATAGGGCGCTATCAAATGTAGCCAAAACATCGGAAAAGGTCATATTTTCTTTAATACTACCTTTGGTGTGAATATGATAAAGTGTGGTTATTTATGGTGGAGGGAGGGTCATGCATTTATCTCCAGTCACTCAGGGATGGACATGGAAAAATATTTATAGATCTGGGGAGGGTGAAGGAAAAAAACGAAAACAAAGTCGCCCCTGCACCATACCCCCCCTCTCATAAATAACGGACTGTCCCTTACTAGATAAAGCTCTGTCATCTAGCTCTTTGACTTCCTAATGCTCTGCCATCTAGCTCTTTGAGTTCTTAGCGGGGGGGTGGGTTCCAGTGAGACAAGGGAGGATGGTCCTCCTCTATTAGATGGGGGATTTTATATAATAATATTTTTAATTATTATTATTTTTTTTTAAATAAAATATCAATCAAATGTGTTTTTTCTGATGTGCAGATGGAAATTTTTTCATTCATTATATTCTTATTATCATTATTATTATTTCATTCATTATTAAAATGCTTCAACAACAGTGACCTGTAGGGCACTGATGGAGAAAGGAGAGCTCCATGCAGACAGGAGTCTGGCCCCGGCCTGCAGGGGGTAGGTAAAAAAACATTACCCCTGTGGGTGTTTATTTATTTGGTAATTTATCTACTGCAAAAATATGATTGGTTGAAAAACAGTTGCAATTCACAGAGAACGATGTGAGAGTGATGTGTTTTTCAACCAATCAGATTCAGCTGGAGCTGAACCCGCCCCCACCAATCAATACCAAACAATTAATTTATTCAAGCTAATTGGTTGTTGATTGGATAGATTGTTAAGATTGACATTGTATGTCCACTGATGAATGTGTCTCTCAATGCTGAATCAAGTAGGAAGTGAAATCCACTTTGCTGTGATGACCCATGTGATGACCTGACAGGAATGATTTACGACATTCACTGATGACTATAGCAGCATAATTATAATTTCCCCCTTATTTTTATTTACTTTTTATCAAGCAGTAAGTGTTCACAAGCCAGACAGTCGTTGCATTGGATTACGAGCCAAAACGAGTTTCAAGTTGGGGCCGCGCGCTACGGCGGGATACTGGGATATTTGCAATGTCAGAAAACTGGAATATTTGCAACGTCTCGGCTGCAGCGGTTCCACTACAGACGGCATGGATATGCAAGTAAGTCAATTGATTTCAAGTTATCCGGGCCTTCTATTAAATTCGGCGTGGAAAGGGTTCACCGAGCAGCGCTATTTTTGTTGTATTGATGTTTCATGCTGTCATTTTTCCTAATTAAACCCGCAACCTTAAATTCCCACATTTTTAAACTGAATTTGGCCCATAAAACCATCGCTGACTGCGAGCCACCTTTTTTAAAGCGTGAGTGGTAATCTTTATACCATACGAAAGTAGAAGAAATAAGGAATCGATTGGGACGAAGCATGTCAACCTAGCATGTCGGGAAGGGGGTGTAAATAATGCTCCAAAGTTGAAGAATTGGAGTGTAACTAAACGAGTATGTTGATAGTGCAGGGGAAGGCACACTCTGGTTCCAGATGCAAGAAAGTGTAATTTAACGCTATTTGACAACAGTTTCGGCCGTAGCCTTTGTCAAGTCTCATACCAAGCGCGTCAATTTGGGTAGGGTTGATTGTGACATGTCACAACCAAGATTTCAGGGTGTCCAATTGTCCCTACCAACTTTTAAGCAACCTTATTTGCATTATCTTTGGAGTGCAGTTATATAGGTCATTTAGATTGTCTTCCCATATTTTGCAAGGATAGAATTGACCCGACCATTATTCAGTGAAATTAGTTTGCATTATGTTCAAAGTTACATTTACCCCTGTTTTTCACAACTGAATGGGCCAGTCCAATTTTTTTTCCCAAACTCACGTTTGATTGGCTCCTTTGGCTGATGACCAAACAAACGCCCACCCACACACAGACACAGTTTTCCAGGTTTCCCTGCAGCAGACAGACCCTCCTGGAGACAATCTTTCTCAGAAGAGACTAACATTAGCGACAAATCTGGAGACTTTTTCTGACATGGGATTAACATTACCAGCAAGCAGCAGCAAGCAGGCAATGAGATAGCTGGGTAAGTCCCGCTAGAATCGATGCTAATTTAGCAAAGTACAGCGCGCAGCTGAAGCAAATGGCTATGTGCTTCAGGTGGATGCTAACCTCCATATTAATTAGCCATTTGCTTGCGCGATGACATCAGTGTATTGGCATGTCAAAGGGTGGTGATTGACGATCTGACTGAAGATCGTGCAACTCTTAGGAGGAAGAAATGTAGGATGTATGATGTGTGGGATTCAGTGGCAATTTTTTCTTTCCAAACTGGCTGTTTGTGAAAGAACATGATTAGATGGCTAAACCTACAGTTTGTGTTTGTTAGTTAGGCTACAATTATGCTGACAGGAGAGCTGAGCAGGTGGTGACATGAAAGTTATTGAGAAATGGAGAAGATACTGAATATTGACATCACAACAGTATAATCCTAATGTTGATTTAAAATGAGATATTCCTCTAAATATGGCTAAAAAAGGTTAAACAAAAACCTCAATTTTTTTTCCCGAAACCGCCTCCCCTCATGCCGTCCTCGACCCTACCAACTTTGAGACCAAAACGACGCCCTTGTCTCATACAAACAGTGCAAGACAGGTGGGCTGATTGAATGGACAACACCTGTCTTGTGAAAGCACACCTGAGTCTGATTACAATGACATCATAGGATCAGTCATGCAGTAATGGCTACATTTTCGGTACTGGTGCAGATTAATCAAAACATTGATGTCACAGGTAGGCTGTATACCATAATATATCATGAATCTATGTGAATAAATAGATTTATACAAATAGTCATCACAGCCTAATGCATAGAGATAAATCCTGAAACCTTCTCGCAACAGTTGTAGCCTAAAGCCAGTGGTTTTCAAAGTGGGGTCCCCAGCAAAAAGGGGGGATAATCTATTTTCACTATAATTCCATGCCATCCATAAGTAACACAATCTAAGCTAGTGTAGAAGTGAGTAACTAGGCTAATAATAACCATAACAGCACAAATAATTGACAAAAATCTCGAAATAAATATACAGTATTTACTCTGAGAAATGAAATAATGAGAAAAGGAACAATTATTAATGGTTAAAACTGAATAATGACATCACAACAGTCTAATCCTAATGCTAATTTAAAATGAGATATTCCTCTAAATCTTTCTTCAAACTGCAAAAGAGAAGAAAAAAAACGGCCAAAAAAATTTCAGCCGCCACTGGTTCTTAGATATTATGAGCTGAAACTCTGAGGGTTTAAGCCTTCAAGAAGCCTTCAGTCACTGAGTCTTTGTTCCTAATATACTGCTTCTAAGGAGAAAACAGGCTCACAGCTATAGTGCTGCAGTATGGATGCTGTACAGTGTACATGATCTGATACAGCCGAAGAGCAGGATTCATAGCTGATCCATAGTACTGTAACGCACTGACAATACCAGGCGCAGACAAATTGGTTGTTTACTGGAAGTGTCAAGTCATTTATTTTACAAATGGCCCCGAGTTGGAGGTGAAAAATCACATGTTCCTCTTTCCAAACCTCCCTGCCTCCGTCTGTTTAGCGCAGGTCATTGAAATAAGGTCTGGTTCCGTTTGGAGTCGTTTTTCACTGTCCTAGTTAGAGCCGCAGCTTTTTAAAAGATTCATGGCTTTTTTCCGTGATCATATTTCTCCGTCTTTTCATGTCTTCCCGCTCAGGTAGTGGCGTCTTTCCCGTTCAGCTCAGGCATACAGTATGAGAGGAGAGAAAGAACAAAAGAATGAAGTGAAATAACCTATGTTGTGCGTTCACTTTGAGCACAATTGATATGTCAGCGCCATACGTCAAAATGTGAAGTGATGAAAAAGATGTTTGAAAACATGGGTTGAGAGCGACTTCAAAGGTTTTTTTCCCAGCACACTGTAGCTCTGCCTGTCTGCACCTCTCTATATACATTGATATTTATATCTTTCTATCTGTCTTTTATGTCTGTCTCTCTCTCTCTCTCTCTCTTTGTCTCTCTCTGTGTCTCTCTCTGTCTATCTTTCTCTCTATACATCCCATATTCAGCCCATGCAGTCCACAACATATAAATCCACATCTAGCCCGGCCTGCACTACACGGCTGGTTTTGGGTGATTTAAAGACCCGGTACTTTCCATATATTAGCCTATATGAATCATAGCATTGACGGCAAATGGCCTCAGCGTAATGGCCTCTCTTCATGTGGCTTCTTCAGACCGAGCCCGTCGCCTCGCTGCACATACAGATGCAATTACTGCAAAGACGACAGGCTTCTCATGTGGTGCCACATGCTTCCCCCGATTGATTCACTTCATCTTTTAATTGGACCATTATCAATTCCGAATCCGATGTTCTCAGAGGCTGCTCACTCTGCGGAGGGCCCGGGTGTGAATGGATCACATTGAAGTGCACACACACTCCTGCAGTCACTGCAAACTGTGATCAGATGTACTGTATGTGTGAAGCATTTCATTTCAACATGAGACATCAGCCTGGTCACCAGAGTAAAATGTCAGCATTCTACATTCCACAGATAATAACCAAAAATATGTTGCATATCAGGTTTCTATACATGTATATCAATGTTTGAATCTCTGGTCAACAGTCTGAAAATCTGGTCACATGAGTAGGATTTTCCGTTATCGCCACAAATGTGAAGAGTTACGTTCCCCCACCATGAAAGGATTATCTGACAATAGCATGAACTGCACTCTCCATCTTCACATATTTGCCATGCAAAAACGCCAGCTAATGGTTACGATTTGGCAAGTACAACTTTGGCTAAAGTCAGGGTTTGTGTAGTCTCTCCCCAGATTCAAATATTATGTTGAATCGCTGCGCTCCGCATACTACATAAATGAGTCTGTGCCACTTCACAGCCACTTCTGGGGTTTGAGGGCGGGTCTAAGGGGGTTGAAACTGAATGAGTGACAGATCGTAGCACCAATGAGAGCGTGGTTAAAAAAATGGGCTGGGCCTCCCCTGTCATCTAATCGCAAAGTCGTTACTGATTGGGGAAGACCGAATCCACCACTGGCCAATCACTGGCCAAGTCAACGATTCACTTCCGACCCCAGCTGGCTCAGGGAAATTGTCCCAGACCCAGAGAGAGCTCTGTAGCATGCAGTAACGTAGTGTATCAGCATAAGCACTCTCATGGGTCTGCCGTTGAGATGAGGGTTTGTGCAACTAAGACTTGAAGGTAATTAAGGTTTTGGTTAAATAATAAGAAAAAAACTGCACTCACAGAATACGTATTTGCATGGTAATTGAGAGTTGAAGGTAAGTGCTCGTCATGTTATGGAGCTGCTCTGGTTGATGAAATAGTCACATGACTTCCACGTGATCCTCTATAGTCTCTACAGTCACGTGATCCTCTCTCTTGCTGAACTTCAGGTGATCATCTTTTCTCTCAAATAGATATAGAATGTAGACAAGAGAGATCCAATGCACCCCAAAAATCTGCTGAAAAACCATCATCCAAAACCTTTATTGTCTAGAAATGTACCCTATCATGATGAAGGCTATGGGTCCGAAAAGTGTTGTAGTTTATTTATCTCCAAAGTGAAGTCGACATACTGTAGTCATGTGAGCAGTGTAGGATTCTCTTGTAGGAATGTGAATACAGCATGAAAAGTTTTCACTTTTTTTTTCCATCATATATCCAGGAAAGGTTTTGCTGAGCATATGCATCGTCTATTTCAGCAATGCTTTACATTTATTCCAGTAGACACATTCCCCCATCTTCCACACCATCTTCTGTGGAAAAAAAGACGCTTAGTATAAATAAAATGCAATTGGTGTATCTCCTAAAATAAAATGCAACAAATTACTCTGCCAAGCTATAAGGTGAGGAGTATTCATGCTTACGTTGATGCAGCCTATGAAAAAGTCCTGTCAGTTTCAGTCTGAAAGCAGTCGTCAAAGATCAAGCTAAGTCAAAGCTAAAAGCCTGGTGGAAACACAGAGATTTCCTCTGAAAGTGCCATATGATCCAAAATTGGAAAGCGAGAACCCTTGCTTTTCTTTCTTTTTCATTTCACTCTCTACGTGACCTGGCGGTATTTCTTTTGAGCGGCGGGTCATCAGTTCAACACATGCCTGTGAGATTGGCTCTGGGCACCATATCCTGCATTATTAACTTTGGGGTTGGAGCCAATAAGCCTCCTCCTCACCCCGGAGCTGCTGTGGGTGACGGGGACATCCTCAGCTGTTGGAGTCATACAAACATTAGTTCCTCTAATTAAGGACGGCGTTGAAAGTGCAGAGTAATTAGTCACTGTGAGAGTCTGGGAGAGCGAGGCATGGAGTTTTACCTCCAGGGAACATGGGGAAGATCTGAGGCGACAGAGCTGCAGAAAAGCACAGTTCCTCCACAGAAATATTTGCTCCATATCGCTTGTCTCCCATTAATGCCAATATATACTTTATGAATTAAACATTCTCCCTTCCCCCATGCACCTCCCTCCTTTTGTTCGCCGTTATCTTGGCAATTAAATGTGTTTGAGTCGGGAAAAATGAGAGCTAATTACCCCCAGCGAATTATCTGAGAGAGGAATCAAAGCGTGCATCGCGTTTATGAGTGTTTGCCCGCCGACAACAAATATGAACAGTGCTTTCATTGATTTCCGATGACCCAAGGGCTCTTGAGCAACCTCAGATCTTGGGAGCGAGTCGATAATGGCTCACCAGGAGAACCAGGTATTATTTTTAAGAGCCTCCACTTGGCGCTGCCAACCCGCATGCATCTGCAAGCAACACTTGGCTTCAGGAATAGCGTACTCCCAGAGAAATGAGTTGTCTTAGGCATGTGTAGCCAAGCTAGGGGGGAGGGAGAGAGAGAGAGAGAGTGCAGCCAAAGGAATCAGCATCTAAAATATGTAATTAGCTCTTTACCTCTCGTAACAGCAGGCATTTTGCTTAAGTATTTTCTATAAGTGTATAATGTGGGTGCGTGAGTGTAGGTGTGATAAACGGTTAGGGTTAACCCAACCCTAACCCTAAATAAACTAACACTAACACTAACTGCTAACATTAACACTCTAACCCTAACCCCAAGTAACCAACTAATCTAAAATAATCTCATCCAAACTAACCTAAACTAACCCTAACCCTTAACTGTACGTTCCAACATTACATTGGGCTGTGAAAAAGAAGGAGATTCTGCGGGATATCGGCATGCACCCCCCTTCAAATCCATCGAAACGCTGTCAGTGGTGTGATCCGTTAGTCTGTCAACGTCGAAAAATGCTTGCACTAGCCGAGCGAGAAATGAAACCTTACATGTAAAGGGGGAGACTCGTGCCTATAGAACCCATTTTCACTCAGATAGCTTGAGGTGAGAGGTCAAGTGACCCATTTAAAAATAGTTTTAGCCCCCTTTCTGACAGCCTAGCATGACCAACACAGTCTCACAGACAATTGTAAAATAGCAACGTTTTGGACCAACGTTGCTATGTTACAATTTCGTCTCTAAAATGGTAAAATGGTAACGTTCTGAGATTTTAGGGTTAGGGTTAGGGTAGGGGGGGAGGGGTTAGAAATGGAAAATCTTCGTAAACCACGCCCTACTTCCGGGTAGCCATCGTGCGGCTCTTCTAGACTTTCCAAATGATTTGTTATTGGACCGAATGTATCACATTCTGAAGTGAAACGAGTCATTTCGCAGGGGCTACAGCATATACTAATGCTGCATTCACATGCTGCTCGGATTGTCCCATTTCCCGAGTTGGGAAGTTGTTCATGAGCTTTTCAATGGTAATGTGGAAACAACATGGACGCAGAAGACATGTTTTACGTTATTGCTCAGAGCATTTAAACAACATGTTGATAGCTATTTCCACTGTTTTGTGTGACAACAAAGAGCAAAGGAAGCAGCCAGCGGGTACTCATTTTCCTGACACCACATGAATACAGCGCACGTTCCTTCACTACCGGAAGTGCCAGGAGGGGGAGACAAATTACAAAAGTTGAGCACTCCAGCTTTAAATAAACCTAACCCTAACCCTAAAGTAATGAGTGAGTGGACAGCAGGTCTGGACACATCACCACACCACGTGTGTGAAGCCCATCACATTTGACCGTGCTCCACTGCTCTGTGAATGATTTCTCCCCGCTGGTGCTTCACACCTGCTGGGAACGTCGGCGCAGGCCCGGCAGGCCAGTCGGCAGCTGAGCCCGGGCATGATGGATATCTGTGGTTATCTTACTTGGTCCCCTCGCTCCAGAGGAGGCAGGGCTTGGTCACCTCACAATGACACGCTTCTTCTTCTTCTGCTGCTGCTGCTGTCTCCCACATGTGTCGCTGTAATTCTTCGTTGATTGTTTTTCGGTACACCTTGAACACCGGGAGGGCGGATTGGTGGAATTGATGGGTGGAAGAGCGCACAGGTGGGTGTGTGTGTGTGTGTGTGTGTGTGTGTGTGTGTGTGTGTGTGTGTGTGTGTGTGTGCCTCTGTGTGTGTGTGTGTGTGTGTGTGTGTGTGTGTGTGTGTGTGTGTGTGTGTGTGTGTGTGTGTGTGTGTGTGTGTGTGTGTGTGTGTGTGTGTGCGTGCGTGCATGTGTGCGTCTCTATAGCATTCTTTGTGCCAGCTGTGTGTGCCTACAAGTGTACATGTATACTATGGGCCTGTCTGATTCTCAAGTGAACAAGCTTTATAGGTGGCATTTCTAGGTAAGAAGTTGTAATTAGGCTGTCTGAAACCAGTTTGATAAATAAGTTCACTGAATTTGCAACCTTTCTAGGTACCTGGTTATGGATAATTTTCGAGGAACCATACCATGCACACTTTGGTGGGTTAGGGTATCCCATGATACCTTGCGACCCTTACAACTGACGAAGAAGAACGAAGCGAGCCCCTAATGGCGACGCCCACAAAGCGGACCGCATCAGAAAAAAGTTAAACAATGTTGGCTAAATAAAAAACATATTTCACTTTCTTTTCGTTTTTATTCTAGAATAGTCAATAACGTCAGCCTTTACTTAAATTTAGTACAGTCAGATGTTTGTACAGTGTCAGGAAAGTCACTTTTGAACAATAGTAGGAAGCATCTTACCTGACGGTGTTCTGGACAGCAGCCACTAGTTAGGACTAGTTAGGTTGCTAATATAACTAACGTTAGAGAACTCGCTCCGCCCGCCCCAAAGCAGGACTACACAGCCAGGATGATAGCACCATTGCAAACCTTCAAGTGTAAGTGGAGTTCGTTTTAACTGTGCTTTATTAAATGATAAGCTGTCATTACTTCCCATTTGTAGCGTTTGTAACATTTTCGTTCGCTGGGTTTTACGCTTTTAATTTGAAGGCGGAAAGGGGAAATGGTGTATTCGTAGATTTAATTGACACTGGTCTGTCAATTCTATCAGCTCATATGTACCATTTCCCTTTTTCGCCTTCAAATTAAAAGTGTTCACGGTAGCCTGTGAAGCCTCGACCTTTCTGGATTATAAAAGTAGTATAACGTTAGAGAAAACAGCCCCCAGCCATGCCGTTTTATACAAATTTATTGCCAAATGCTTTGGGATTCAACTTGATCAATCTTGGTCAGAAAAAATCTTGTATATTCAATGGAAACAGCACCAGTGCGACCTGTCGCGTGCAATGCTACCTTCAAGCATGAGGATGTCTGAAACTAATTATTTTTCATCCACCTATAAAATTAGTTACCTAATTAATAAAGTATCTACGGTAGTTAGGTAGCTAGGTGATAGGAGCTCAATTGAGTTACAGACAGACCCTATGTACAGTATACAAAATGTTATGAACAGCTGACTGAGCAGGTGAAGCCCAGTGAAAGCTGTGATCTCTTACTGATTTGTATCTATTGATTTGATTTGATCTATTAAATCCACTTCAGTCATGAAGAGACTGTATGTGAGTGAAGGAGATGAGGCCGGGTAAAGAAGGATTATTAATTCTTGACAAAATTCAGATGAAATCGGGCCTGGCTGCAACCCAATGTTCAGATGGGGAAAACATATTTCACAGTAATAAAGTTGTATTAACTTGTGGGCAGCCACGACATACTACTGTGTGAGTGTAATATATCAAATGAAAAGTGTGATACAATACCTGCACATGTAATACGCTCATTCAGCGCAACCACACCAAGCCTTTTTGAGTCTGTGTCGAAGAGTTTGTTGACAGATTCTTGGTCAATTCCCTCCAGTCTCCATATTGTTATAGAGCCTTAGCTCCCGATATCCTTGTCAGCTGTTTCGTGCTAACAATAACACCTTGCATGGCTAGTGTTGTCATGAAACACCGAGTCAGAATGGGTACTGCTAGTATAAATGCCAAGCAGACAATCCAAACAGCCAAATCCAAAATCTGATCAACAAAACCAGATGAGACATCCAACAGAATGACAACGCCTGGCCCTTGGACGAGTTCGTTGCCCAGTGAGTGTGTTGCCCATTTAGATCGAAACCTCTTTTTTCAAGGGAGCCCTGGGGCAAGTCAAAACAGTAGTACAACCATACAACTGTATAATAAAAACAGTCAGACAAAGACACAACAATAAACATAATAAAACATACAGTAAGTAGGTACAACTGTAGGCTATCACATTATACAGCATCCATTTAGCGTGGAGCTAGGAGAATGAAGAGGCAGGGAAAGATAAATCTTTCCAGAACTTTCCAGATCAATAGCTCACAAGCAAAACGTTGTTAAAGCACAAACAAGGTCTCTTTCCTACCTGGGCCAAACGATGGCTCCATAAAGAGAGAGAGGAGAGGAGAGACAGGTTGAAGGAGAGTGCAGCTAGAGAGGCAGACCCATAAAGAGAGAGAGGAGAGGAGAGACAGGTTGAAGGAGAGTGCAGCTAGAGAGGCAGACCGGAGTCTATCTTTGAACAGCAAGAGTCACTCGCTTCTGTAAATCCAGCAGGATTGAAACATAATACGTGGATGTGGGGGGGGTGAGGGTCTGATACTAACACCCCCTCCTGAAAGATCCTTTGTGTCTTGAGCGTTGAGCGGTGGACAGGCAGGATGAACACGCAGCTCCTAGTGCTTAGCCAAGCAGTTGTGAAAACACACGGACGCTGGCGCCAGGGATCTCACTGCGCTTTCTGACCCAAACCGAGAAGCTCTGGCTGGGACTGAGGGGCTGGAGGGGAGGGGGGTCCAGGGTGGTGACGATGGGGTGGAGGGGAGGGGGGTCCGGGGTGGTAACGAGGGGGTGGAAATTGAGTAAGATTATTGTCCAAGGCTTTAATCGGGTTTCTGAGGCAAGGGCTCTGTGCCTTTTAAAGGGGAGGGGGTCTAGAGTCAAGTAATACTCGGTCCGTCTGGAGTGTGGAACTCCTGTCAAAACAACGGCCCATCATGAGAATGCCAACCCCAGCTATTGAAGGGCACCGGGGAGTAAAAACTGAGAAAATGGCAGGCCACAAGTGGAAAAAGAAGCAGCTTATATGAAATATCAGTTCTCAGAAGATTGGATCTGAAATGGCCAGCTTGAACCAGATTAAAAAATAAATAAATAAAAAGTCTTGGGAGGGATTTGGGCCTCAAACTTTACAATAGCCCTATTAAACCATATTAACCAGTGTGTTAACCATGGGGAACGCATTGGAAGTACATTTTAGCTGGTTAGAAACTGTTGCTAAGGCTTTGCTTTTCATTTTATATACCCATTTTTGTATGAGTCATGTTGTGTTGTTATGTTTGTTATGTTTTTCTGTGTTTTACTGTTTTCTAATGTATAAACTGCCTGCTGTGAATCAAATTGCCCCATCTGGGGACAATAAATATGTTCTACTCTACTGCAAGGGCCTTATTCAATTTATTTCATGCATTAGTGGAAAAATGTTACCTATGTGTTCAATCCTGTCATAAATCTCCCTTATCCATTGTTGTACTACTTGTCTGTACTTTGATTATGTTGTTACACGTGCATACTGAGTGCATAGGCCTAAGGGAGATTTTCAAGTACTTGCAGTGTTATTACACATTTACGATACATTTCCATAGGTTAAATGCAATAGGGCCATTCTAAAGTGTTACAAAACAGGTTATATAAAATATCAGTTTCCAGAATCAAATACAAATGTGAATTTAAAGTGTTTTTATATCAGGATTTATTCCAAATCTCAAGCACTCTGCACCGGGTGTTATCCATGTTGAAGTGCTCTCAGAGCTCTTTCTATTACTGAGGGTTATTTGTGGTCTTCTATTTTGGATGCGACCTATTTAAAAAAGCCATGTGTGTGTTTATGCAGTGCTTTCACCCCCACAGAAACACTCAGGTTACTATGCTGCAGTAATTACACTCTCTGCTTTTAGCTGTCATAACACAAAATGTTTGGGCTCGGCAAAACAGTCGACGTTGTCGTACTGAACAAAACCGCTAACCAGACATTGTAACCCGTGTTTAACGGCAGCGACCGGCTGGGCTGCACAGCAGGAGGGCACTCATGTAAAACAATGATGTATGTGTGTGTATATATATATATATATATATATATATATATACACATATATATATATATACTTACTTACTGACCACCATGCTATTTCAGTAGCAGACTCTATAACGTTGATACACATGTATCTAGAAACGTGATACAGGATGCAGCAATGTATTTTTGGTTCAGAAACCTGCAGAAACGTAAATTGTCAACGTTTTATTCTGGCGAGCAGTCTGGAATGCACTCTCAAAGAACGCCTTTGAAGACATGCAGAGAAAGACATGGAACCAGAGAGGCGGGCCGGGTAGACGCAAAAGCAGACAGACAGGTGGAGGAGAGGGGAGAGATTGAAGAGAATCAGCACTTTCCTATCAGTACTTGGTCCAGCCTGATCCCCCTTTATCCAGGCTATGGAGCCGGGTCCGCAGAGGTGTTATTACTTTGTCTGGACCGACCTGGCTGTTTGCAGATGATGGATGATGCTGGGGAGTTGTTGGTTCTGACCCAGCTTTGAGACGACGGTGGGGTGCTCCCTGTACCCTACAGGAATAATGCAGAGAAAAACACTTAAATTATGGGGGGTTTATTTGCCCTTAGTCCTTTAAAAACTGTATAACTGTATAATATAATAATTGTGTTGTACAATAAAAAGTGTATAATTTCACCAAAGTACAAAGTGCTTCTCTGACCTCTGCAGCCCCTATTATAAAATACAGGTTCCTTTGGGATTCTGAGTTGATGTGAACGGTTCCGCTCAAATCCTCTCTGCATTCAATATTTGTTTAATTTGCTACGGTGCATTCCAGTGTAACGTAGCAGCTAGGTTTGTATCATCTCAAAAGCACCGTAGCCAACAAAGTATTCAACACGCAAAGGTGAAACTGATGCCGATTGTCTCGATAAGGTGATCAAAGAGTTTAGTCGCTTCACTTTTCATACTGTAACAAGACAAATCCATAAAGACACTAACTTGCTCTTTTGATGGCCTCTGATGCCCAAGTCATGGTATACTGCCACATTGTTTTGTCCATAAATGTGTGTTTCTCTTCACTGTTTCAGATAGATAGATAGATAGATAGATAGATAGATAGATAGATAGATAGATAGGTGGGTGGGTGGGTGGATGGATGGATGGACCGCAGTACCTGAACGCCACACCGGAAAGAGGGGACAGAGTGCAGCTGCCTGTCAATCAAAACCCACAGAAGCCGTCACGATCGACTGATTTCCAACAAGGAAAGAGATCTGCTGACGTTATATCATTAGGTCAACATAAAAAAACAGTAGTCTCTTTCATAAATTGCTTCTAAATTGTTCCAATGCATGCAGTGTTTTAGACCTGTGTGTTTTTAATCCGTGCTGTGTACGCTAAGCACGCAGCCTTAATGCCAGTGCTGCTGCTGCAGCTCAGCTGTCTGTCTGTCAAAATAATATCACCTGCTGGTTGCTTTGTATCTGTGGGGTCGTTTCTTGCTAAATCCTCCCAAGTAAAATGTTCAATTTGTCCAACACGGACAGCGAGAAGCTCCTCAGCCAAACTTTTGCCTGAGATACTAAACGGCACATGCGCATACTTCTGTAAACACACTGACTGGAGAAGGGTGCATTTGATTTATTGTTCCCGTACGTTTTTTGCGACCAAACGCACACACTTTATTGATGTCATTTGCAGCGGGCAAGGACGAATAATAAACGAGTCCACCAATTCCAAACGTCTTTGTCATTTGAAGGATCCACTGCCTTATGTGAAGACTTGGCTGGGCAAAGGAAGAAGCCATACAACTCAACAAGTTGTATGGCTCGCCTTTACACAGAAGACAAGGATAACTACTTTAGCCCTTTGTGGAAAATGTGGAAAAGTGTTTAAGTGTACCCACTTTCCCAGGGACCTAGATCCAGCTAGTAGTTTACAACCAGCTAGTAATGACAAGAATTCAGACTCTTATGAACCTAAGCCTTTGTTCACACCATAGGCAGAAGATAGGCAGAACTGAAGCTTGAGGCAGGCTCAAGCTGAACTGACGCTTAACCGTTCACACAAGAAGCCTTCTCTTTTCCTCTTAGCGCCTCCGCGCCGTGCCTGGAACCGGCCACAACTCTCATTAAATTCATGCCTGGCAGCTTCAAGCTGCACGCGTCACGCCTGGAAAATAGGACTGAATCCTGAACGATCGTTTCAGCGTGGCTTCAGCATGGCATGGCGTGCAGCTGGTGTGAATGGTCTCACCTGTTAACAAGGACGCCAAAATGAAACTGCGTGGTTTCCGTGTGGCTTCAGCGTGACTTTGGCGTTGCTTCGGCATATGGTGTGAACGGCCACTAAGACTGAAGACAGTGATGAAGAATGGATGGAAACTAGTGAACCTCAGTCATGTTTAGACTCGCAGAGAAACAGTGAAGTTATTGGGAAGAAACACTTGACTTGCCCAGTTTGTGGTAAAACATTCTGGTCAAAAAGGAGACTTGAACAGACACATGATAATCCACACAGGTGAGAAACTATTTCATTGCTCAGTCTGTGGTAAAGGTTTTGGTCGTAAAGCACACTTGAAGAGACACATGATAGTTCACACAGGAGAGAAACCATTTAATTGCTCAGTAAATGTTTTGGCCATAAAGGAGAGATGAAGTCACACTAGTCGACAGGAGAGAAACAATTTAATTGTTCAGTCTGTAGTAAATGTTTTTGTGATGAAAAACAACAACTTGAAGAGACACATGATAGTTCACACAGGTGATCATTCTTTTTATTGTTCAGTCTGTTTTTAAGTGTGTTGTTGTAATGTTTAAAATAAATAATTATACTATATTGTCAACTGTTTCTTCTTTTTTTCCCCCGATTTTTTTGATCCCATTTTTATCCCCCATTTGTGCTAATTTTTTTATTTATTTATCCTGGTTGCTGCTCCACCCTCTGCCGATCTGGGGAGAGCCGAAACTGGCTCCATGCTTCCTCCGAGGCATGGGCAGTTAGCCAGCCGCTTCTTTTCACCTGACAGGGGAAGCTTCACCGGTAGGACATAGCACGTGGGAGGATCACGCTATGCGAGTTCCCCCCCCTCCGAACAGGTGCCCCTAACGACCAGAGGAGGCACCACATCAGCAATCAGGATATTGCATGTTTTTGGTGTGGGGTTCCTATATGAAGGAAACCCCCAGGGGGCACGGGGAGAACATGCAAACTCCACACAGAAAGGCCCTTTTGATGACCCCACCCAGGCGGTGGGCACTCGAGGACATGTGGACAGGCATGCATTCCTTCAGCGCTCACAGCGTCCCAGGTGTGAATCGAACCCAGGACCTTCTAGCTGTGAGGCGACAGCGCTTACCACTGCACCACCATTGTCCATTGTCAACTGTTTCTAAGTTCTAATCTACACCATACAGGCGTTAAAAAAATTGATGTGTGTGTTCAGGGATGCATGAAGCTGAAGGCGGGAGGAGAACAATATGAAGCGATGAAGGTTGGGGTAGTATAGTTCCTGCAAGAAATTCAAACCACTTTCACCCCTGAGATAGATAGATAGATAGATAGATAGATGTCTTGAAAAGAGGATCTTCTGCGCTTGCTACACTCTACACTGATTGTTTTATTTTCTTTAAAGCACATTAAAGTCCAATCCACCCCACCATCCTCTGCTGTTTCCAAGGCAACCTCAGGCTGCCATCCCATTGAACCTCACCCCACAATGCAACACAAACATCCTTTACATTATCTCCAATGGATTTCCTGTTAAGGTTACCGACCCTCGTTAATACCGTCGTTAATCACACTATTACCCCCGGGACTGCCACGATTCACTGTCTGGGAAACTGATTATAAGTATTATTGTTTATATTGATACAGTTATATCAACTAATGAAGCTAACTTATTTGTTCAACCACAAGTAGTAGCCTAATTCTTTTTCTGCATTCTGTTTGGCATTGTAATGGATTCTAAACCTTGCTTGAGCAATATTGTTTTGACAGTCATTCCAATAAAGCATCTTTAAAATGCTTTAATCTAATACAAACCTATTTAGACTACTGTAGCATGGCTGTTAATACACTTGTGTTTGCAGACAAAATGTCACCACAAATCATGTGGGGATATGATATTTGATAGCTTAGCCTTCTCTGTCTGTGTAAGCTGTCTGTGGGTTTGCGGCTCAGTGAGTGGAGTGCAGAGGGTTTTGCAGGCAGGCAGCAGTCCGTCGCCCGAGGCAGAAAGACAGGTACCCAACACAGAAAGAATCTAAAGACTGTCACATATCCGGTCTGAGCGAGCGCCAAGCTGCTCTCCACCTACACTTGACACTGCATGTGTTGGATTCTTCACTGCTCGGGGTCAGGCTTAGCTTACTGTACCTCCACATACAAATGATGTATCACTGAAGTAAGTGAGGAAGGCAACACTTCACAGTATGTTTAAAAATGCGTAGTTAGCTTGTAGCTATGTATGTGTCTGCCCCCCCAAATTGCTCCAAGGAGTCTCTCACAGTCTATGATGTTCACACCAATGATTCGCAACGAGACTAAACTGTTTTAGAATGTTGCAGGGAAAAGTTGTAACAGTGTAAACAGTGTCTCATCGCGAGTCGAGCTGGCTGATGGCATCGCCAGCAATTCAGCTTGTCAAATCGCAGGCGCTGGTTGCAAGTACAGTAGTTGCAAGCAGTTGCAAGTCTCATTGTGAATCTTTGGTCTAAACTGGGAATTAAATTTTACAGTGGCCTAATAGAGGCTTTCAAGTGCATGACACACCAGCTGACAGCCATATTGGAGGTCCCCAGCTCTTGGACAACAGTGGCTGTGAACGGTTGATTGTGTTTCTCAGCATACCTCTTGGCCGTCTCAACAGAATGGAATAGCTAGATATATAGATATAGATATAGATATAGGAATAGCTAGATATGGTTAATTTATTGAGTTGTTGATTGTGATTTGCACACTATCTGACATGTTAAAATTAACATCAGCTGAAATCAGCCTGAAATCAGCTGAAATCAGCTCTCTATTCACTAACATGATGATCTACACTAAAACCACGACAATGTTTTTAGCTAGCTCTCTTTTTCTAGCCTATGTTACAGTATATATTCAGACATTATTTCCACACAGCCAATTCTCCAGTTGACCTCCATGATGGCGCCAGCTGTGATTGTGAGGCAATTTTGACACAACTGCAAAGCCTCAATTCCAGTGTGTTGGCCTGAGTATTTATCTATAGAAAAGAAAGAACGGTAAGTAGGCACATTGAGCCATGCAGGGAGGCAGAACATTGAGGGTTTCTACACAGTTTCCAAAATGATTATGCTCTTTCCAAACCTAAAGTTCCTGGAGGGATTTGAAGGTTTTTGGTCTCTGTTGAATATGATATGAGGGTCATCTCGATCCACACCACTCATGTTTTTCAGGAATGACCAATAATATTTCCCTTTACTTTACAGTATAATTACTGTAAATTACCAACATCATTTCCCAGTGTTTTCCTGACCAAAGAGGAGAAATGCAAGCTGTGTGGGTGAGCCAGAGAACCCCTGTGGACCTGTTAGGGTGACTGGGAGTCCAGGTTTGAATGTTTCAGTCCAAAGACAAAGTGCCCATACATATCAGAACAGTGCGCTGCTTTTCATCCTCATCTACAGCATGCATAATGTAGCGCATTGATTTCCATCCAGCTTTGAAGCCTGCACATAAAAGCTTACGTGTTACATGAATGCAGCTGCAAAATTGCTTTATGGGGGAATTTGTCTTATTATTGCTCCCCGCTGCTACTGTATAATCGTTAGTGTGGCGGTCATTATTGGGGCTTGGAAAGTGAATCTTGCCCATGGTCCCTATAGGGCTAATTTACTCGTTACGATCGAGGGTCCTGGTTGCCATGAAAACGGAAAAGGTCCACTCGCTAGGACTTTGGAGTAGGCTATTTACACAGCATTATTGTGTGCTTACAGTCTTTGCCATAGGATGACAGGTTAACACACTGGAGCCATTGTAAAGTGAGAAGAGAGTTTGAGGCTTAAATATCAGGGTTACACTTGAGTTCCCCTTTGCCCTGAGAACGGCCATCTTGGAGTTGTTTTTGTTAAGACTTTGGAGTCAGCCCAGGTGCCAGAAATAAAATGTCTGCATTGTATGTTTCTGGAATCAATGGAAATGTAGAACATGAACATTTCTGAACCAAATACATTATACAGTATCACATTTCTAGATGTGTGAATATTAAAATACATTGCATATCACGTTTCTACATGTGTGAATATTAACCTTCATTCAGGAACACTCTCATCATAGATTTAACCATTTATTGCACAAATGGAAATACAGTTATGTTTAGCGCTTGGCGCTGATGGCTCCGCTGTTAACAGAAGATGCTCCTCCCTGAATCAGCCCAGCAGCATGCTAAGCTGAACAGGGAGCGCAATGCAGAATCCCCCATGGGGATACAAGATTCAAGATTAATTTAATACCCATGTAAACAGAGAGTAAGCAAGACATTGAATACATGTTTAACCTTTGTGCCATGCAGACTCTGAGCTAGAAAGGTGGAGGCTGGGGTGGTGGAGGCCAAGCTTCGCCACAGCAGCAGCAGCAGCGATGTGTGTGGTAGCATTTAGAGTAGCAAAGACCAGTGTAGAAGGGGGCCATATTTGAATGGACCGTCTTGTTGTGAGAATGGATGCGATTGGTGAATGACAAACACTGATCCAATCGGTGGCCGTCAGCTGATTACAGCTGGGGCGTAGCCTATGACTTCCGTGTCCTACATGAACTAACGCGATGCTTCATTTATACACGTCAGATTATAATGACTGTCTTGTGTTGGAGTAGGCCTATGTTACTGGCGCCTAGCGGCGAAGGGGTGGAATTGGCAGCCCCCATCTTACATGTGAGAGAGGGCATGTTCAACTCCCGAATGAGGCACGTTGGTTTTTTTAACTTTCGGTTTTTACCCAAACCATAACCCTAACTTTAACCAAGTTGCTTTAGTTGCCTAAACCTAACCAAGTTGCGTTGTTGCCTAAACATGCAAGTTGTTTTACTTGCCTCGATAAAACCAAAGTTGTTTTATTTGCATTTAATGTTGGACAGGCAGCCAGCAAGGTTTTCAAATTTCTTGTTTTCTTTCAATTTTACATTGAGATTGTTGACGTAAAATGCCACATATACCTTTTTTACATCAAAAGTCCCACAATACACATTTTTTTGTTACCCAGGAAAGCACCGGGTGGTAGCAGCAGCAGCAACTTTTATATCGCATTCTCAACCCGTTAAGTTTCTCTGCAGCTGCGGGGGCTTTCTTACCCCTCCCTTCTCCCCTCTCCCACCCACGGCTGCCCAGGCGCAGCGTCACGTCAGCCAAAAGAAAATGGAAACTTCCGGCTAAAACTTTCAAAATAATGTAATAGTAAATAGCCTTACAGTATGTACGTTGGAGGAGAAAATGTTGTTTCAACAAACAAAACAGAAAACCTTGTATCAAAATGTGGATGTTAAGATTACATATAACTGTGGCTGTAAAGCATTACTCAAAATTAAAATTGATGTTAACGTTAGAACAAGGGTTTTATTTTGAAAGAGCTAAAGCAGATGATGTACTTACATTCTGACTGACTTGACACTAGTTCAGCAGCTACAGTGAAAGTCGTCTCCTCCGTGAGACGCTTTTCTTAGATTTTTCTGTCAGGATATTTGACATATAAAGCAAAAAAAAAATATATATATATATATATATGTGTTTTTTTATTTTTTGTTTTTTTTACGCCACATTTTAAAGTAATTAACTGTTGAGAAAGTAGAATTTCAGCCTGTGGGAATCACTGAATCACTGACTCACGCCCACCAAAAATTTATATCTCCATGGCGTGCAGAGCTGTCGCGTAAAAACCCGCCTCACTTGCAGGGTCACTCTATCGGCTAAACGGCCTGGCTTGGAAACTTTTAGACTGAAGAAAATGCCAGTAGTTTGTGCATATTAGTGGGATTTTTGGCCAATCTAAAAGGGGCTTTAGAAAACGTATTTTGCCAACGTTTTGTTTGAAGTTTACGTTGATATCGTACATTTCCCTGGTTTGCAAATTCCAACGTTTTATTTTGGTCATCGGGTTGTTGGAGATCATAGTTTATTGCAAATAGAACAAATTCTATCTATATATCGATATCTATTCAGTTAGACTCACAACTGTTATTTCTTAAGAAACTCTAGCCTCTCCTGATCTGCGGTGGATATTCTCCAAGTAATACTGGTAGTCACACACTTTCCCACAAGTTAGCCCATAAAGTGGAGAATGTGCCTAATCCGGCGCAGAGTTATGACATATGGTCAGTGGCTTAAGTGATCCAGGCCATCTTAAGATGTGAGTGGAATGCTATTCCCACAGGGGAGTGGGAAGGTAAATAAAGGAGACAATGCTCAGTAGATATGGGAAAATATCCACACGGCTGACCTTGCTGCTTAACTGATTAAGACTGCTAACATCCCACAGCTGTTTACCTAAGAGCTACCCATTTCATTTGAAAAATGTCAGCTCTATTCCATAATACTATACACACTTTATGGGGAAAAGTCATTACATGAAATGCATCAATAAATCTCTTTAAATTATAGAGGAACCAGCCTGAAAAAGTGTAATCACTTTGTCAAGCAATGATTTACAGTATGAACTTTAACCATCTGTTGAAAGTTACCAGTTTGTGCTATTTACAAGAATATACTTTTTTCAAATTGTAGATTTTTTAAGCGACACTAGGCA
>NC_139625.1:32189274-32209274 GCF_964638095.1 Poromitra crassiceps | reverse complement strand
GTTAGGGGACTACAAACATGAATAGGCATTTGGAAGGCTCTGGCTCAAGTAATCTTCTCAATGTCAACACACTCTCATATGGAGAGGACCGGTAAGGTTAGGGTTATGGTTTTGGTTAGGCTTAAAACCCAAAAGACGTCGTGCCTCGGTCGGGAGTCAAACACGCGCTCTCTCTTTTGCATGACAGGGACTTGCAAGTCTCCTCTATTCTGCAAATAAAAGGTTAGGGAAACTGAGTTGAGGTGGGTTTACACTACACTACACTACACTATATTCCTGTTTCAGACAAGAAACAGAATCATAGACATGTACGGTAGCTCTCTCACAGTAAGCATCTGCCACACTGCCGCTGCAAACATGTTACAGATATTTGAAGTATTTTATGCTGAAACACTTTCCCCTGATTGTTCAGTGCCATATTGTCAGTCAGAGACTTACGGTGGATTACCTGCTATCCTTCAAAGCAGCGGTTCTCCACCATGTAGGCTACCACAGAGACGCTGTCAGGTGAAAACCTTGTATCTCCTAAATGCCACCTTTCAGGAATTTTCCAGATTGAACCATCATGTGTTATTGAGTTTTTTAAAGGCTCCATAAGCCCAAAGGGTCTTATATAACATAAACCTGCAGACTCTTGAGCTATGATGGCATGATGGGAAATCTATCAACACTCGGTGTCACTTGTTTTGCATTGTTTAGTTTGTTTGTTTGTTTGTTTTTTCTTTTCGGACTTCCCCCATTTTCTCCCCAATAGAGAGCCGCAGGGATGACGTATTTTTGTAGTCAGAACGCGGAACTCCCGGACTTCCTGGTTCTTCACTGTTTCTGTCTATGGGATTTGTTAATGGGTTTTTGCCGCGATGCTTCAAATAAGGTCTCTGGGCAACGCAAGCTTAATCAAACGCGAACCAGTGTTCAGCCGGATAATCTTCACACATGAGGACCACTTTCGTGAGCAAAAATCTTGCCTAGGGCACCAACTTGGTCAGGCACGCCACTGCCCCCTTCCAAGCTGTCCTGTCCTGTCCATTGCTCCACCCCCGACGATAGGGGCCCCGACTGACCAAAGGAGGCGCTGGTGCAGTGCCCAGCACACATACCCTTGCCCGGCTTCCCACCCGCCTGTATGGATGCCGGCAATAAACCGGCGGTAACACGGGGCTCGAAGAGGAGAGACCATATAACATTTCACTCAGCGGCGGGGGGAGGCATCTATATATATATATTTTTTTTTTAGTTTTGGTAAAATAGTGAAATGTTATATGGACTCTCCTGTCTCTAAATATATCTGGATCGCCTGGTTTTACCAAGTAAAACAATCTTTATAAGCATTTTACGAAATGCCGAACCCGAAAGTGGGCTTTGCTTTGGCACCCTATATGTGACAGATCCAGGCCAGCTGAAGAGAAATGATCATTGCTAAACGTTGTGACATAACCAACTCTCCTTCATAGGTCTGTTCACTGAGCAGGAACCACTGACCTCAATAATATGGACAAACCCATCCACGATTTTTTGGACTCACGTTTTGCAGCAAAGTGTTGTCTGTCGCCATCTTGGAGTCCTTGCGCAGCTCACGTGAGATGGGGGGTTTCCCAGAAGCGCAGCTCCGCCTGCTATTGGTCCCTGATCGGAAAGCTGCGCGATCACTGGACAGGCGGCCTGTCAATAACCCCCTTTTCTATCGCCATTTTACTCCAAACGGGCGAATTATTGTTATGAAAAGGTGAAATTAGTTATATAGACCAAAACCGTGTTTGCATCCAGCTGTTACAAAGTGGGGCATTTTAAAATGGGGGTGAACGGGAACGACGGGACTTCTGACTCCTGCCTCAAGTGTCCATTCGAGGAACTGCAGCTTTCAGGATGACTTCCGCGTCTTCATGGGAAAAACCCAGAGCTTGCCCACTGGCAGGTACGCGTGACAGAGGTTATTGTTGTGCTTTGTAGAAGTGTTGTGGGCCAAATTCAACCTCCCCTTCCTTTGGTCTGTAATCCGAGCCAGGTTTCAGCACAGGCTTTTACCCTACTTCAATAGCACAAAGGATAGTTGCACCATACCCAAGGCCTTGATTTCATGTGTTTCTTTCCTTGTTTACACATCAATGATGAAATTAGACCTGTAACATGTTACGCTAGGTCAGAAAATCCACTTTGATGGACAGATTGTGTGGCTTAAGTGTCTCAATTATTAGAAGGGGCTAGTTTCCATCAAAGACCTCCAGTAAAACTACCAATAAGGGCCCGGGCGTTTATTATGCTAAATCGAGTTTGACCCCAGGCGTTTAAAGGAGACCAGGCGACAATTGGAGTCAGGCGGTTATTTCTTTATTGTACAAAATTGACCCAGGCGATTATTATTTTTTGTACAGATTTCCTGGTCAGCAGTATCAAAATGCTCATACTATGGTAAATATACCCCTACTTGCACAACTCCACTACAGTACTTCCTGAAATGAGTAGGGCATCTTTGGTTTCCTGTCCTACACTATTGGATGAACTGATTAATGTCAGGTGTGCCTGATCACTGTTGTTGTGACTGCAGCAGTAAGGCACACCTGACATTAATCAGTTCATCCAATAGTCTAGGACAGGAAACCAAGATGCCCTACTCATTTCAGGAAGTAGTGGAGTTGTCTATTGGGATCACTGAAAAAAAAATGAATAACTGCCCCCGGCTGTTATTGGAAGACCGGCGCTTATGTGCAAAATTGAGTTTGACCCCAGGCGCAATTGGGGACCAGGCCCTTATTGGAAGTTTTACGGTATACATATATGGTCATTTTGCATCCTTTGATCTACTCAAGAGGAAATTTGAGTTGCCCGGCACGAACTGGCTTAGATTCCTGCAAATCAGAAATTGTTCGATCCAAGATTCACACCTTTGAAGCGCTCCCAAATGAACATGCTTTTTTCGATGTATTGCTCACTCCAAGCATGTTATTTCTAGATTTGTATGTCTGTTTGACAACTGCAACACGGCCTCTACTGAGAGGATTAGAGAAGCGTGGCAGGGGGAACTTGTTATTGATTTATCTGACATTATATGGGAAAGGATTATGTCTGTGGTACAGCCCAGAGGAGTGGTACAACACCAGCTGATCCAATTTAAAGTTGCTCACCGTCTTCACTATTCGAAGCATAAGTTACACAAGTTCTTCCCTTCTGTCTCACCACTGTGTGACAGGTATCAAGTGTCAAAAGGCACACTATCTCATTCCTTCTGGTTCTACCCTTCACTAACGGGATTCTGGGAAAAAATATTTGTTTGGTAGGCTACTCTAAGCTAAGGCCTACAAAATAACCCTCCAGCCGGAAGCAGAACTCGCAATCTTTAGCTACTCCGAGTCCTCTCTGAACTTCCCTACAGCTGTGCAACAGTCTCTAATACAAGGACTACTGTTGCAAAAAAACTCATTCTGAAGGAATGGAAGTCCCCCTCGTCACCTTCTTTTCAATTGTGGTTGACTGACATGACTTCTGTTATACGGATGGAGAGACTTAGGTTCCTGGGGCCACATTACAGAAACTCCCTATCTTATGTCTTAAGTTAGGATAGGACTAGTTTAAGATAGGATTTTTGTCTGATTTCGTATTACAGAAGCAAATCCTAACTAACTTTAGGAATCCTATCTTATCTTGCTAAATCCTATTTTATGTCTTGTTAGGAAATCCTAAATACTCATCCAGCATCGTTTATCAACTTTTCTGTCTAGCAACCACTAGCAACAGACACCTCCTCCTTTCTCAACTCGCAGGGGAAGTAGGAGTGCTAGTAGCCTGATATTAGCTAGTTAGCTAATAGCTAGCTAACGATGTGTGTTGTTGTTGTCGAACATTTTTGAGATTGTGGGGCAATGGACCAAAAACGAAAGGGCATTTAACTTCAAGGCAGAGATGAGTTGGAGGTCTTAGTGACCGCCGTAGAAAAGGTTAAAGACATGCTTTTCGGAAAGTTTTCATCCACCCTCACGCGGGAGGTGAAAGAGAGGGAATGGGCTAAAATAGCAGAAACCGGCAGAGCCCCGTGTCGCCTAGTCGGTCTCTCCAACACAGGTCTCAGCTCCTCGGCTAGCTACAGTATCATGTCCCGGGGCAGTCTGTATCGATTAACGAGCGTTCTGTCATCAAAACGCAAAACGTCGTTCGGGTCCCACATGAGCCTGTCGGCAAATAAATTGCACCTGTTGACATTTTTGTTGGTTTTGCAAATGTAATAACAGCGCAGCCATAACGTAGGTAGGTAGGCTATAAATTATAACGAGATGCAAGATGGCTGTTGTTCCAGTTGAAAATAGCGTAAATTAGTTAGGACAGCATAGCTGGCATCTTAAAGTTAGAGAACTTTTTTAAGATTTTGGGGAGTTGGGACGCTTCTGTAATATGCTTTTCCCATTTTAAATTAGGATGAGAATATTGACTTAGGAACTGTTGTTCTGTAATGGGTGTTTTCCTAAATCAAGTCCTAACTCTAATTACCATGGTTACCAATCATTTAGGATAGGATTTGGAATTTAGGAAGTTTCTGTAATGTCGCCCCTGAGGACCAACTCACTTAAGAAGTTTTTTGCTGTCTGGGATCCGTTTCTGGCCTACCTTGATGAGGGGGCGACAGGTGACTTGCCTGGCTGGTTTCTCGTGGACCCATTGCGTGGGATCCCATGCATAATATCCCTTACAAGCACATAAACACTTTATGTGGTTAGTAGCACCACATTGTAATATTGAATGTCAAATATATATATATATATACTGGTATATATATATATATATATATATATATATATATATATATATATATATATATATATATATATATTGTAACGTATCGCTGATACGCCAAGGAACGGAGAGTTGTAGTTGGTAGAGGTTCTTTATTCACAGGCTCGTTTAGCTCCTAGCAGCTAGCTTCACACCGCTAGCTCTACACACAGCAACCGTCTCAGCTCGCTCCATAGCTAGACTGACATCCGGCCCACGGCCGCTGGCTCTATATACCCCCTTCCCCCTAGGAACACACCCACACACATTAGTTCCTAGGTGCAATCTAGACACTTCTATTGCACATCACATTACAGGTAATACCTGGATTACCTGGAACGCTACATACTCCTCACCCAACATTAGTCAACGCCCACGTTGACACCCACAACCCACACATATCCCCCTGTACCAAAACACAACACCCCACAACATTTTCCATTACCACATCAATTTCCCCACCTAGTCTCTTATTTTTCAGCACACTTCTTAATTTTCGTTCCACCACCACCATTTGCATTTCTTTTCATTTCTTCCATCTTTTCCCATTCCTTTAAATTCAACCCACATTTCCGTTCACATTCCCATTCCAATAGCCCTTCTCTTTAACACCACTTAATTTTGCATTCACTCCCACCATCATTTAGTTACTTCCCATTAGCACCCTTTTCCCCAACATTTTCACTTAACACAAGCCCCAACATTTACATTCCCTCTTTTCTCTTTACACACATTTCAATTCAACTCAAACCCATCACATTGACATCATTCTTTTTCCATTACCTTCATTTAAACATTTTTTTCTTACTCACATTATCCCACTTCACTTCAACCACTATTTCCATCCCCCCTTTTACAGCTTCTGTCCCACCTGAAGCACATTACAGTCGACACAGCTAAGGCAGTAGTCCTCTACGTCTCCCTTCATCTGTACCCAGTAGAAAACTCGACAAAGGCGGCTGAGTGTTTCTTCAGGCCCTCGATGCCCCTGACCCCTGCGGCCCCTGTGCGCCCCCCGTAGCGCCAGTCCCCGCAGGCAGCTGGGCACCACCACGACGCTGCCACTCTTCCCGCGCCCATCCAACCCCAGAATCCCCGACTCCCTCACCCTCAGGTCCGGAAACAACTCCCACAGTTCCTTCGTGGTACTTGAACACATGCACATCTCCTCCAGGCGAGGCCGGCATCCGGCCGCCACCCACCTGCGCACCGGTCCAACGCTTGCGTCCTCCGCCTGTCTGCGTATCCACTCCTCCAGATCGACATCCTCCATAGTCACGTTCTCATCCTCCCGGTCTTGCACTCGCTCGTCCTCCCGTCCCGCTCCCCCAGGGGGCGGCGTGTTGAGGGCAGCAGGGCAAACACCACCGGCGTCGATCTCCACCTCGACTTTCTGCAGTGCAGCCGTGGGGGCTGTGTAGCGGCTTGATTGGGCCGTCTCCTCCGGCCTTGACCCCTCTCGCTCCCCCGGGGACACGAGTCTCGCTCCCCCGACTGTAACAGCTCTGCAGATGATGTCGCTCACTTCCCTCTGGCTGTTCAAAACGATCCCCGCTCTCCTGATGGTCTCGTCGCTGATGATGATGTCCCCCTCTACCGGCTGGTATGCAGAGCAGCTAGCCTGGGCCGGCTCAACAGTCACTCTCCTGCCCAGAACAATCGGCTCTGTACTGCCCCGTTGCTCCGCTGCTTGTAGCTCAGGCTGCTCCCCTGCTCCGCTACTCCGCTGCTCCTCTGCCTGTTGCTCCGGCTGCTCCCCCGGCTGTGTGTCTCTTCCAGCGTTCACACTCTTAGTGCAGTCTCTTGGCTAAATGCTGAGGCGAACTGCACGTCCAACAAAGTCTCACCTGTCCACCGCCTGCACGTCTCTCCTCTCCCGCTGTTCTCCAGTCCCCGACAGCTTCTTGACACTCTCTGGCTATGTGTCCCGATCCACCGCATGCCCAGCAGGCTCCCTGCTGTCCCCAGTACCTTTGCTCCGCATGCCCGGTCCGTCTCCCCGAACCGTCTCGGCACCACCTCGCCACGTGGCCCGGTTCTCCACAGGTCCAACACAGTCTTTGCGGCTCCTCCGTCCGCTTCTCTCCGTGCTGCGCGACCTCTCGTAGCAGCTCCATAAGCCCCTCTGCCCAGACTGGTGTCGTCTCCAACAGCCGTCTGACTTCTTTCAACACACGGGCTTCCATGGCCGCCAGCGCCGAGCTGATCTCTGTCGTCAGCTCTTCTTTTCTCCCGTTCGCCGACAGGCATTCTTCTAAGCGCACCATCACACGTGGCGCTCGTAGCAGCTAGCTCACACAGCTAGCTTGCTACCGCTAGGTCGCTCGAGCCTTTGATCTCCAACTTTTCCTCCGCCGTTCCTCCTCACTCTCTCCCCTCTCGACCGAATCAGAGGCGCTACCGCTTCACTTGCTGACACCAATGTAACGTATCGCTGATACGCCAAGGAACGGAGAGTTGTAGTTGGTACAGGTTCTTTATTCACAGGCTCGTTTAGCTCCTAGCAGCTAGCTTCACACCGCTAGCTCTACACACAGCAACCGTCTCAGCTCGCTCCATAGCTAGACTGACATCCGGCCCACGGCCGCTGGCTCTATATACCCCCTTCCCCCTAGGAACACACCCACACACATTAGTTCCTAGGTGCAATCTAGACACTTCTATTGCACATCACATTACAGGTAATACCTGGATTACCTGGAACGCTACAATATATATATATATATATATATATATATATATATATATATATATCCATTGTTTTTTTGTTTTTTGTTTTAGTTTCTTTTCTTTTCCGCTGTCTGCGCCTGTTCTCTCCTGTTTGTGTATTGTAAAAAAAAAAAAAAAAAGGGGGGGGGGGGGGGGGGGGGGGGGGGTTGAGTGTTTTAATTATTGCAGTTGGTTTCCAACAGTCTCATGGAATATGTGGAATATAAATACATAAATAAATTATTTGAAGATTATATTCCTCCACGACCAATTTGATTATGTGACAATAGCAGGACTTTTCACCTGTTTGTCATATTAGCTAAGTAGTTAAGTTTAGGTCAGTAAAACAATTTGGTCATGTTATGCCAGATGAGCAGTATATATGGAAGCATTTGATGTTTTTCTTTCTCTCTTTTTTCATTTTTGCTCATGGCCCCATTCACACTTAGCCGGTCTCCATTTCTCCAAACTGGGAACGCACCGGCTGCATTCTACTGCATGTAGTACACTGACTGTCGGCAAGTACCTCAGACACCCCACATCAAAAAATTGGAACTATCCCTTTAATCTTAATAACTCTTCCTGCATCTTCCTGCATTTGATGGAGAAGCTCAAAACTGGTCCCCCAAAACCCTGCCCATGCACTGGAGCAAAACACCTGATAGTTCTCCATATTTTATCCAATATGTATCCACATTTCATGTGTTTCATGCCATTTTAATACAGTGATGAAGAGATTAGTTTTTTGGCTTGAGATTCTAAAATTACAAGTAGGTCTATCTGGGATGTGTGCAGTGCCAAAACCACAATGACAGAATTGTTGTGCTCTCTTGTTTGAACAGCGATGACGAAACTGGGGTGTGTGTGTGTGTGTCACTCCACAGCAGGTCAGAACAATCCAGCGTGATTGGCAGATTGTAAATGGAGTCTGGTTGGAATCAGTCATCGAGTGACTCTGAGCTGTTTTAACCCCAGCTTAGTAACAGGTCTGACTAGCTGGGTGACGAGCTGAGGGCGAGAGAGAGAGAGAGAGACAGAGAGAGGGTGAGAGAGAGACAGAGAGAGGAAATGCCTCCCTCTTGTCAGATGAAGGCTAAGGCAACTATTCTCTAATCATCTCATACATTAGAGTCTAATGTATTCATGTGAAGAACTGCTGCACTTGAAAGGGCAAAACGCCACTGAATCACGGTGAAAGCAGTGCTACTGTATTCGCCAATCGCTACCTTGGAATTATAAGGTTCTAGTCGACTTTTTTGTGTGTCAAAACGGAGTCATGTTTATATCAGAATCGGTATCCGCTTTATTGGCCATGTAGACATACAGTATATGTAATTTGACTCCGGTATACGTTGATCTCAATGATGTACTTACAAAGCAAAGCTTTTAGACAGTTATTGTGTGTGTGTGTGTGTGTGTGTGTGTGTGTGTGTGTGTGTGTGTGTGTGTGTGTGTGTGTGTGTGTGTGTGTGTGTGTGTGTGTGTGTGTGTGTGTGTGTGTTCATCAGAGTGATGGCCTGTGGGAAGAAACTGTTCTTGAGTCTGGTAGATTTGGTGGTAATCTATACCACCTACTAGAGGGGAGGAGTTCGAACAGGTCATGTCCAGGGTGAGATGGGTCTGTGATGATCTTTCCTGCCCATTTTTTTGACTCTGGAGGAGTAGTCCTGGATGGAGGGCAGGTTTGCACCAATGATCTATGAATTCCTGTCAACACAAATAGACCCATGCATCTCAATTTAACTCAAAGGATGCTGAAAACATTGAAGCTCAATATCTCAGAACTCCTGAAGGCAGATAAAACCTCACGCAATGTCATTTTCATTTTAAACTCCCCACACCATCAGTAACCCACCCACCCACACACACACACACGCACACGCACCCCCCCCCCCCCCCACACACACACACACACACACAGAGACCTTCACCCACCCCTCTAATCACCTCTGCAATCTCTACGCTCTCTGCTTTCCTGCTCACACGTTCTGAAGCGCTCACACACTCCTATAATCTCTTGCTCTCTCACTGAGCGAGTGACACTCACCCATACTGCACTCTTCGCTTGACGGTATCTCTTTCAAGCCTTTGGTTAAGCAGCAGGGCTTTTTGATGTCGGCCAGAAACGCAGGGAGTAGTTATGAAAAAAACAAGAGGCTAAAAATAGATGAGATGAGATGAGAAGTGGGCAGAAAATAGCCTTTCATCTCCTTTTGCAGCGGGCCTTCTGCTCTCCTCGGAGGCAGGTGTGCAGATCCTGACGTGTAAACATGCATGATAATTCAATGTTAATACTGTTTTACGTAATCCCTAACCCCTCCTACTCTCGTTCCTTTTGGAAAATCTGAGCAACAAGATGTTTCTCCTATTTTTCTGTTGTTTTTTTCGTCTCTTTCTTGCCTTGGTCCAGAACTTTGACTCCGCCCACTCCACCAAGTTGGCTGCTTCTGGTCTGGCATTGTGACATGCAACAGCCATTTCCTCGGTGGGGAGATGAGCCAGCTCACTACTTTTAACATTGAAACGTTTAACCTTGAAAAAATTTAGCCAATCAGCACCAATAAAGAGCGCAGCGGGTGGGACAAATGCCGTTGTCAAGCTGTTTCCCGTTGTCAAGTGTGCCAAGGAGTAATAGCAACATCGACGCTGTTCTAAATCAATTAAAAACACAAAGTACAAAATTACTTTGTAGGGGAGATGTTTTTTGGATTAGATCAGATACATTGGTCTCTAGTAGCCTGACATCGTCAGACCAATTCGCCAGAGGAAATAAAAGATGAGCTTGCAGATTTGTCAGGTTCCCTGGCTAGGTCTCTAGTGATTGGATAGGTTCCCAGGCTAGGTCTCTAGTGATTGGTTAGGTTCCCAGGCTAGGTCTCTAGAGATGGGTTAGGTTCCCAGGCTAGGTCTCTAGGGATTGGTTAGGTTCCCAGGCTAGGTCTCTAGGGATTGGTTAGGTTCCCAGGCTAAGTCTCTAGGGATTGGTTAGGTTCCCAGGCTAGGTCTCTAGTGATTGGTTAGGTTCCCAGGCTAGGTCTCTAATGATGGTTAGAGGAACTCTATTCCCCCTTCCTATGGAAATCGGTTGGAGTGAAGGCAATGTCAGACTGAAGAAGGAAATGGAGTGTTAACGAGTTGACAATTCAGTCTGATATCAGACTAGTCTCTTTCCTCTCTCAAACATCACACTAGAAAAGAGTGAATTATATTGTCACCCATACACCTTTTAATGACAGTAACACTACATCTACTGTAATGTGGACCCTCATCAGTTCATCATCACGAAGATCCAGATCGGACCGAAACACAGTCAATAGCATTCACACAGGACTTACATGATCTGGGGATGTGACCTGCATGATTGGCAAGATTGTCGAGATCATCTATGATTTTAATCCTATGCAAATCTGCCATTCCTGTGATTTGTAAAACCTTCAGCGCAAATTAGCTAGGCCTACTAGGCCTAGCTAATTTGCTAATAGCTAATAGCTTTTAGCTAATAGCTTTTTTTTTTATAATTTGCTAATAGCTAAAAATGACCTCTGTCTTCACCAGTACTAAGACAGGTCATTTTTGCCATGATTTGTTTTTGGTGGGTGATGATTTGTCTTTCGTCTAGACAAGGCCCATAAGGCCTCTGTCTCCGTCTTCCTCTTCAACTCCACTTACCCTCCATTGCTCTGTCCGAATTTAGGAATGGACAGTTTATCTCGCTCTCCACCGTGCTCTGATCCACTCCTCTGTCAGCCTATCAGCAAAGGGCTCTGATCCACTCCTCTGTCAGCCTATCAGCAAGGGGCTCTAATCCACTCCTCTGTCAGCCTATCAACGGGGGGCTCAGGTGAACGCTCTGCCCAGATGCCTGGGTGTCATTAGCAATCCCCCGGCGGGGTAGTGTGATCAGAGTGCTGGGGGGGAGATAACACTCCAACGCAGACATGGTAAGAGGAGCAGCTGCTGACCCAAGAAGATACATTGGGTATGCTGGCTTTATGTCACCTCAGCAGAAGAGCTTGCACACCGCTTTGGCCTTGTGCCTGGTTACCACGGTGTTTAATATATATTTTGTGTGTAGTGATTCTATAGTCTACGGCCTGTTGTATGTCTTGCACTGTCCTCTTGCACTGAACATGGTGTCCTATAATGTCCCACTGTGTTGGTATGTATTTATATTATCACTCAATTATATAAGGATGAACGATATATCGGCAATCATATCGGTCCGATGAGCAAAATAACAGCAATGTTAATATTGGTTATCCAATAACCGTTATCGGTATCGGCCAAAATTGTCATATTGAGAGACATACGGAGCTGCCCAGGGCAGCGTCCTCTCTCTATACTTCTTCTCCCTGTACACCAACAGCTGCACCTCCAGCCACCAGTCCGTCAAGCAGCAAGCTCCTGAAATTTGCAGATGACACCACCCTCATAGGGCTCATCTCTGATGGTGATGAGTCTGCTTACAGGCAGAAGATCGACCACCTGATGACTTGGTGCAGTCAAAACAACCTGGAGCTCAAGAGAGAGTGAGATAGTTGGGGACTACAGGAAGAACGCAGCCCCATCTTCCCCCATCATCACGCTGGGTGACTCCCCAGTCAACACTGTGGAGTAATTTTGCTTCCAGGCCTCAATAATCAGCTGGGACCTGAAATGGGAGTCGAACATCAAAGCTCTCACCAAGAAGGCACAACAGAGGATATACTTTCTTCTCTGGCTAGGAAGTTCAAGATGACAAATGCAGCATTGGCACTTTTCTACTCCTCCACCATCGAGTCCATCCTCACCTCCTCCATCACCGTCTAGTATGCTGTTGCCCCCCGCAAGGACATCTCCAGACTGCAGCGCATCATCTGCCGTGCTGAAAAGGTGGTCGGATGCAGCCCGCCATCCCTTCAGGACCTACACACTCCCAGGACGCTGAAGCGGTCTCAGAAAATCATGGCCCACGCCTCCCACCCAGGTCATAAACTGTTTAAGCTCTCGCCCTTGGCAGAAGACTGATGTCTGGCAGTACCAGAACCTCTCGACACATTACATTACATTACATTACATTACATTACATTACATTACATTACGGCATTTAGCAGATGCTTTTGCCCAAAGCGACTTACAATATCACATTTTGTCAACAATACAGAAAAACAACTATGCAACACAATCAATGACAGCTAAGAGATCTTGATAGACTAGAGTAGCACCAGGTAGGAAGTAGTTTGAGAAGGAAAAAGTAACATGTAGCATTAGTAAGTTTGAGAGGGACAGTCGACACAAGGACAGTTTCTACCTAACTGCCATCCGCCTCTTTAATGAGACCCGAAAGACCCCACCAATAAGGACTTTATCAGTTTGCACCATAATTCCTGTTATTGTAGCAACTAAAGTGACTATAATTCAGATTTCTATGTGATTCAAACCGTTCAACCCATACTAGAGACATTTCACAGTAATCCAAGCTAAGATCAGTGTCTCCACCTTGATTCAATAAAGCTTTTTTTTCACTGTCTGGCTGGCAGAGGCAGCCAGCCAAGTCGTGAAGCCACCCTACAGCTGATACACAGCAGGCTGCTACTTGCCAAGCGCTGGCAGCTGCCTATTTAACCAACATATCACTTGAGGTTCAGGTCTAACGATTAGATAACACTGCTTTGTTTGATCAGACTGGAGTGTTTAGGCCTCTGGCAGAATGAACGAAGACGCATGGGGAGAGAAATCTTATCCGAAAATGTTTCCCTTTTCTTCCGATTCTGCCTTTTTCCCCTCTCGTTCCTGCAAATCTTTCTTTTTTGCCGCCGTGCAAACACAGTCTATCCCAAATACGCTCCGTCTCAAAGCCAGACGCTAGGCTTCCACTCTAGCCTCAGATGGAGCGCTCCCCCTTGTTTGATTTAGCCTAAGAGTTTAGTTGAAATATAAATGGGTATGTGTGGTGCAGTGCGTCTGTAAACAGTCGATCTGGGTTCTCTGAGTTAGGGAAAGCAGACGAAAGAAAGGAGCAGCTTTTGGACTGTTTTTTTGGGGTGAGTGTGAATGCAAACACAGCTGAGGGCTTGTTTTGTTTGTTCTGTTGACTCTCAGTTTTACACCTCCATGCATAATCAGAGCTAAAGCTGGAGCTAGAGAGACGGAGGGGACCAAGCCTGTGCCAAGCCAAGGCCCGGGCACCAACAACCAGCCACTGTGTGGTGGGACAACACACAGAAGATTTAAAGATTTAGCACTTAGCTTTACCATCTCAATGCATTGTGTGTGTGTGTGTGTGTGTGTGTGTGTGTGTGTGTGTGTGTGTGTGTGTGTGTGTGTGTGTGTGTGTGTGTATGTGTGTGTGTGTGTGTGTGTGTGTGTGTGTGTGTGTGTGTGTGTGTGTGTGTGTTTTGCGTGCGTGCGTGCGTGCGTGTGTGTGTGTGTTTGCGTGCATGCCCGTGTGTGTGTGTGTGTGTGTGTGTGTGTGTGTGTGTGTGTGTGTGTGTGTGTGTGTGTGTGTGTGTGTGTGCGTGCGTGCGTGCGTGCGTGCGTGCGTGCGTGCGTGCGTGCGTGCGTGTGTGTGTGTGTGTGTCAAACTTGGCTTGAATAGCATGCAAACAAGTCTGGAAAGCATTTGTTTGAACCTACTTGGAGAAGTAGATCAATGGGTATACAAAATTGACTTTCAAACACCATCCTATGACTTTTTATACTTTGTAGTACTGGTGTGATGAACTCCACCCTCTGCTACCTATTGTAAGGAGGCCAAAAAAATCACAAACATTATTAGCAAATTCTTCTTCTTCCAAAGAACCAAAATGCCTTTTGATTGTGCTGAATTGACAGGGCCCACCAAAATACATCCATCCCTCCATCTTCAACCGCTTATCCAGGATCGGGTCACGGAGGTAGCAGTTCCAGCAGGGGACCCCGAACTTCTCTCTCCCTGGCCACATTAGCCATCTCTGACTGGAGGAATCCCGAGGGGTTCCCAGGCCAGCGTGGAGATATATAATCTCTCCACCTAGCCCTCGGTCTGCCTCGTGGTCTCCTGGACGTGCACTCAAAAAAATAAATTGCAACCCTTGTAAACCTGAAGCAAATGTTTTAATAAAATGTAACTGAAATATATCAAATCAAACATTTTTTTTTGTTACAATAATTATGTAAATACAGTTACTATAAACTGAATATAAACTAATAAACTAAGACACTTTAAGCCCCATGGTCTCCTGGACGTGCCTGGAACACCTCCCTAGGGAGGCGAACAGGTGGCATCCTTACCAGATGCCCAGACCACCTCAACTGCCTCCTTTCTACGCAAAGGAGCAGCGGCTCTACTCAGAGTCCCTGAGATGACTGAGCTTCTCACCTTATCCCTAAGGGAGATGCCAGCCACCCTCCTGAGAAAACCCATTCTGGCTGCTTGTATCCACGATCTTGTTATTTCGGTCATCATGACCCATCCTTCATGACCATAGTACAGTAAGTACACCAAAATACAGTAGACCAGAAATGACAGATATGACACATTCCCACTGGATTGACTCAAATGACTGCACATCCACACGTAATAACCAGCCCATCCTCATTCCCAAGGCATCAAATCCTGTCACTTTGTCACGGCCCTCGGCATCTGATACTGGTGGCCTTTAGCATCTGAATGAGACGTACAAGGTGTCCTTTAGCATCTACAGTATATGAGACGTACAAGGTGTCCTTTAGCATCTACAGTATATGAGACGTACAAGGTGTCCTTTAGCATCTACAGTATATGAGACGCACAAGGTGTCCTTTAGCATCTACAGTATATGAGACGTACAAGGTGTCCTTTAGCATCTACAGTATATGAGACGTACAAGGTGTCCTTTAGCATCTACAGTATATGAGACGTACAAGGTGTCCTTTAGCATCTACAGTATATGAGACGTACAAGGTGTCCTTTAGCATCTACAGTATATGAGACGTACAAGGTGTCCTTTAGCATCTACAGTATATGAGACGTACAAGGTGTCCTTTAGCATCTACAGTATATGAGACGCACAAGGTGTCCTTTAGCATCTACATTATATGAGACGTACAAGGTGTCCTTTAGCATCTACAGTATATGAGACGCACAAGGTGTCCTTTAGCATCTACAGTATATGAGACGTACAAGGTGTCCTTTAGCATCTACAGTATATGAGACGTACAAGGTGTCCTTTAGCATCTACATTATATGAGACGTACAAGGTGTCCTTTAGCATCTACAGTATATGAGACGTACAAGGTGTCCTTTAGCATCTACAGTATATGAGACGTACAAGGTGTCCTTTAGCATCTACAGTATATGAGACGCACTGGGCTGCACACGAACCCCATCAGCCTCATTATTAGAGGCTCAGAGGAACGGTTACCACCGATGCCAACGGTCGTGACAAAACGGTGGACGACATGGGAGAAGAACGTGTTGCAATAACTGTCCCATGTGAACAGGGGTTACCTCTCAGAGTCATGAAGTACAGCCAGCAAACGATCTGTTTCTGCATCACTTGAAAGGATAACAACACTCTGTTATCTGAGCGTTGTGTGGACTGATCTAGTGCTGCCTGATACCAAGTTACTCTTCTAGATGTGTTTGTCTGCATGTGCACCCATGAGCTCAGAGTCAAGCTGTCAAACTGCTTTGCACCCTCGTATACCAGCCCCATTCTCACAGTGAGGCAAAATGCTGTGAAAATGGACTCGCTGCCCGGCGGGCTTCCAGAGAGGCGTAAACAGGGCGACCCACCCGCATACTCTCCTACCCTCTCTTGAACGGCTGTCATTACCCAGGCCATTACGCCCAGCCAGGGAGAGGGGGTACACGCACGGCCACGCGGGACCCCCGGGGAGCACCTACATGCTGCTAACCTGCTGATCTCATTTTGTTTGGAGGTGCGGGTGCTCCGTGCAATCTGTGCTTACATGGGAATCACTCCCACGCACTCTCACTGCTGCTGCTGCCTCACTGCTGTGTAATTTCCTCTGTGTGTGTATGTGTGTGACGTGTGCGTGCGTGCGTGTGTGCTTATTCGTACAATACATGCATTTGTGTTTGTGCATAATATAGCATGCCTTTGTATGTTTGTGTGTTTTGAGTGTGCGTGCATGTACTCAAGTATCTGTGTGTATGTATGTATGTATGGTTGTGTAAGCATGCCTGTCTTAGCCTGTGTGTGTGCGTGTGTGTGTGTGCGTGTGTGTGTGTGTGTGTGTGTGTGTGTGTGTGCGCGTGGGTGTGTGTGTGTGCGTGTGTGTGTGTGTGTGTGTGTGTGTGTGTGTGTGCGTGTGTGTGTGTGTGTGTGTGTGTGTGTGTACTGTATGTGTGTGTAATAATAATAATAATTGATTGGATTTATATAGCGCTTTTCTAGGCACTCAAGGCGCTTCACATATCAGGGGAGTGAGGGGGAGGGAACTCAACTCAACCACCACCAATGTATAGCACCCACCTGGGTGATGCACGGCAGCCAGTTTGCGCCAGAACGCTCACCACACATCAGCTATCACGGTGGAGAGTTGAGGACTGAATGTGCCAATTAAGTAATGTGCCAATAAGTGTGCTTATTCGTACAGTATATACATGGATTTTGTGTCTCTGCATATAGCATGCCTTTGTGTACGAGTGTGTGCAGGCATGTGTGGCTGCTTATATATTCAAGTATGTACATACAGAATGTGTGTGTGTGTGTGTGTGTGTGTGTGTGTGTGTGCGCGTGTGCGTGCGTGTGTGTGTGTGTGTGTGTGTGTGTGTGTGTGTGTGTGTGTGTGTGTGTGTGTGTGTGTGTGTGTGTGTCATATACTGTACAAAAATATGGACGTACAGTGTAGCCACCATGTCTCCCATTTGTTTCTGGACTCCAGATTTGAAGCCTTGGGTTTGGCATTGTGACCGTGGCCATCTTGGTTATTTGGAGCCAGAAATTACCATATTTGGGTGAGAAGTGCTGCAGCTCCGCCTGCTATTGGTCCGTGATCTGTGAGCTGTGTGAACACTGGACAGGTGACCTGTCAATCATGCTCCCCAAACATAGTCTGCTTTATCGTCTTTGACTCTAAATGGGACTATAATTGACTAAATGAACATCATGCTGTATTGAAGAAGACTGGAAACTAGTCATTGAGAAGATAAACTAATTCGGAAAGTGTTTCATGGGGTAATAAATGAAGTGAGAAGTCGGGTTATTTCCCAATCCACTTCTATACAATCAGACTTATTTTTGCAGCCATAGGGCTCTATCTTTCCACTGGCCTTAAGCTCTAAACTGGCGTTAAACGCAAAAAAGACGCTTTGCGCCTGCCTCGGGAAGATAGCATCATGTTTTTAAGCCCCGAAACGCGCTTTACGCCAACGAGGCGTGGCTCAGTGCCAGAATAGGCCAGAATGGGCGTTTCGGCCTTAAATACCGGCCTAACGCTATCTTCCCCCCTGGCGTTAATTTACCGCTTAGCGCTTTTCAAAACCAGGCCTTATTCACTGCGCCGGCTCCCCTACCAAAGTCACAAACAGACACACATGTGAAATCTCCCAGCATGCATAGAGGCTAATACATTTTGACAAGAAATAGCAACCAAATCAGCCTAAGTAGGCTAAGTGGTAGATAGAAATCATATTTATGTTAACGCAACATGCAATTCTAGAACATTTCTATATTGGACAAAATAAAACATAAAAATCAAAACACAACCCTATGTGAAACATACATGTAATCCAGGTGGAATATATATCCGTCGCAAATACAACGTGATATAGATGAGTAACACGGTTGTACTGTGATGTCCGGTCCAACCAGACTTAGCTTACTTGACACGTACTTTTTCCAATAAAAACACATTTATGCCATGACTTTACATAATGTAGGCTATATTTATGTCGCATCATTTAGCCTGTGCTGAGCGCAGCAGGTAGCCTACAAGTTATAAAACTAAGCCTGTCCTGAATGAGCCGAGTGGGGGTGCTTGTTCACTATTGTGAAAGTTATGTGTTTACAACATAAATATCATGGAATTGGATCCTATCAGGAATGTCACCGATAGTTAACGTTCTATATTGTAGGCTACAATATAGAATCTGCTGAACAGATCTGTATTTGCCTGGCTGTAGGTTGAATTGTTTTATTCAGGCTATGATCTGTGATAGCTGAGATATCCAAATTGGCATGAAGAGATGACAGCATGCAACCAAAACCCGGACATGGATCGAGTGGAAGGAAGAATGTCATTGCGTAATTGCAGTTCACCAATGACCAGAGTTGTGCAAAATTCTACGCTTAAAAGGCGTGGTTAAGTGGTTAACGCCGGGTGTAGCGCCGAGTGGAAAATATGGAATTCGCTGATCACGCCCACTAAATAGCACTTGGCCTGGCGCTAAATGCTATTTTAAGGCCAGTGGGACGATAGGGGCCATAGACTATATAAACAGGTGAGTTATATAAAATCCCCTTACAGTTGTTATGAACGGCGAAATTAGCTATAGAGACCAAAACGTTTTGTTGGACCAGGCTGTAAACATGATTTTTCTGCTGTAAAGTCGGGCATTTTAACATGGGGTGAATAGGGAGTGACTCCCTTTTGGAGCCAGCCTCAAGTGGCCATTTGAGGAACTGCAGTTTTTGGTAGGCTACTTCCACGTTGGCCTCATTTTTCAGAACCGAGGGTTGTGGCTTAGTTTGTGTATGCGACGCGTGCCCATCTTATCCTGTGTGTATACAGCATGTGTGTGTGTGTGTGTGTGTGTGTGTGTGTGTGACAGTGTGTCAGAGACAGAGACAGCCTGAGACAGTTGCAGAAGGAGTGTGTATCTGGGTCAGTTAGCAGGAGAGAGCAGCAGCTAGTCGAGTGTAAAGTGGCCCAACAACGACCAACTTCCCCCTTTGTGCTGCATGTTAATGATCAGCCCGCTGGCTTTTGTCCACCTTTCAGAAACCAGCGCTCATTGGGATCAATGGCATCTCGCCCACACAGGAGGCGCTGTGCAGCGAGCGCAGACACAACACAGCCCATGCTATTGGCTTCTTCTGGGGTTATCAGTGAAAATATGCACTCTGATAACACCGGCCACATAAACTGCTGGGCAGAACCACAGGATTTATTGAGGTTTGTTCATGTGTTTTGATGCTGGATATTTCCCTGTGTGGATCATTGCAACTTAATAATCAAACTGATCCTCAAGCCTTTCTTCTGTTGTTTAATTTTTAACTCCTTTTTAAATGAACAGGCCTCACCTTCCATCTCCCACTGAACCCTTCCCTGGGGGGGAGGGGGGTGCAGGGGAATGTAAGTACAGGGTGTGTGTGTGTGTGTGTGTGTGTGTGTGTGTGTGTGTGTGTGTGTGTGTGTGTGTGTGTGTGTGTGTGTGTGTGTGTTTGTTTGTTTGTTTGTTTATCTTATCATTTAAAACAGTGATTCTCAAAGCTTTTTCATATCGAGGACTTCTGATTTAGTCCACATTAGAGCCACGGTCCCCCATCTGTCTCTCTGGCCCAAACGAATATTGATATGATTTTGTCTGAGAATTCCATGACTATCTGTATTGTAGGTAG
>NC_139625.1:32148259-32189074 GCF_964638095.1 Poromitra crassiceps | reverse complement strand
TAACGCTGTGTCACAGTAAAGTTCACTCTGTTTACCTTTTATACCTACATGTAATGCTGTGTGACAGTAAAGTTCACTCTGTTTACCTTTTATACCTACATGTAACGCTGTGTGACAGTAAAGTTCACTCTGTTTACCCTTTATACCTCAGAGTTTGGTTTTTTTTCTTGTTAAACTCTTTTTAGGCATCGCCCCACACCAGATTCACACACATTCCCGCTGCCCAGTTCAACCAGCTGGCCAATGAGCAGCTTCTCCAACAGCGGTTGGGGGTCAAGTGGAAGCGCTTTGCTCAGTGGCACGTTGGCACTGGTTGAAAAGGAAAGCTTTGAACATTTTCATCTGTGAAGCACTATACTATCGCCTTGTCCTCCTTAGGAAACTCCATTGAGTCCTGAATGAATGGCGAAACAAGTCTGTAGGCCACAGCAGAGTGGAGCGCATACAGGCAGTCACCCTGGCTACCTAAGTGGGTTACCATGGATACACGCGCGCCATTCGGGTACCTGTGAGGCACCGCTAGCTCGCTAGCGATGGTACCAGTCTGTCTTAACTCAAATTAGCATTACAAAATTATGAATTATACCATTTCACAAGTTACAGGGGGTCACCAGCAAAAAGGGGGTAAAATATGTTCACTATAATTCCATCCATAAGTAACACAATGACAGAAGGACTATTTTGTTCATGGGTTTCATACGCTTTCTGGAATACAACATCTAAAGGCAAAAATCTTATCAGATCGGGGACCCTGGGACAAAATCTGATCCAGTCTGTGGTCTAATTTGCGTCAGTTTAGGGATCCTTGATGTGAAAAAGTTTGAGAACCACTGTTTGACATTAACCCAGGCTCCAGAGGTCTACAGCAGCCCAGTGTGTGGCTGTTATTTCTCTGGTAAAGATGTCCCGGGACAACTGTTCCCCCACACAGAGGCTCCTCTCTCAGCCCCATCTGTGCTGTGAGGGAGGCAGGTGCTGGAGGGAGACAGAGGGTCCTGCTGGAGGGGGAGGCAGGTCCTGCAGGGAGACAGGGGGTCCTGTTGGAGGGGGGAGACAGGTCCTGCAGGGAGACAGGGGGTCATGTTGGAGGGGGGAGGCAGGTCCTGCAGGGAGACAGGGGGTCATGTTGGAGGGGGAGGCAGGTGCTGGAGGGAGACAGGGGGTCATGTTGGAGGGGGGAGACAGGTCCTGCAGGGAGACAGGGGGTCATGTTGGAGGGGGAGGCAGGTGCTGGAGGGAGACAGAGGGTCATGTTGGAGGGGGGAGACAGGTCCTGCAGGGAGACAGGGGGTCCTGTTGGAGGGGGAGGCAGGTCCTGCAGGGAGACAGGGGGTCCTGTTGGAGGGGGGAGGCAGGTCCTGCAGGGAGACAGGGGGTCCTGTTGGAGGGGGGAGACAGGTCCTGCAGGGAGACAGAGGGTCATGTTGGAGGGGGGAGACAGGTCCTGCAGGGAGACAGAGGGTCATGTTGGAGGGGGGAGACAGGTCCTGCAGGGAGACAGGGGGTCCTGTTGGAGGGGGGAGACAGGTCCTGCAGGGAGACAGAGGGTCATGTTGGAGGGGGGAGGCAGGTCCTGCAGGGAGACAGAGGGTCATGTTGGAGGGGGGAGGCAGGTCCTGCAGGGAGACAGGGGGTCCTGTTGGAGGGGGGAGGCAGGTCCTGCAGGGAGACAGGGGGTCATGTTGGAGGGGGAGGCAGGTCCTGCAGGGAGACAGGGGGTCCTGTTGGAGGGGGGAGGCAGGTCCTGCAGGGAGACAGGGGGTCATGTTGGAGGGGGAGGCAGGTCCTGCAGGGAGACAGGGGGTCCTGTTGGCGGGGGAGACAGGTCCTGCAGGGAGACAGGGGGTCCTGTTGGCGGGGGAGACAGGTCCTGCAGGGAGACAGGGGGTCCTGTTGGAGGGGGAGACAGGTCCTGCAGGGAGACAGGGGGTCCTGCTGGAAGGGGAGGGAGGGATGACTGGATTAGAGTCTTTCCTGCTTCTGTCCTCCTCACACAGGCACACACGCGCGCGTACACACACACACACACACACACACACACACACACACACACACACACACACACACACACACTTGTACTTACACCAGTCCTGGGTAGACTGTGTCCTGCTGGAGACCCAAGATTGCTTGGTCGGGTAGCGCTTGGTCGGGTAGCGCTTGGTCGGGCGTCCATACAGGCACAATTGTCTGTGTCTGTGGGTGGGAAGACGGTGGGGTATGATTCCTGGTCACTGCACTAACACGTCCTCTAGTGTGGGCTGCCAGGGAATAACTACGTCCTGCCGGTAAAATTCCTCGCTGTCAGCTGAAAAGAAACGGCAAAAGAAGTGCGTGTGTGCATGCACGCGTGTGTTTGGGTGTGTGTGTGTTTGGGTGTGGTCAGGTGATCAGGAGCACATGGCACAGGAGAGGTAACAACCAGGTGGAGAGAGGGACCCACGCAGTCCTACCGCACTCATAAACGGCATCATAAACAGAGCAGTAAACGCTTTTATGTCCTGTGCAGATCCCAACCCAACCACACACACACACACACGCGCACACGCACACACACACACGCAGGCACGCACACACACACACACGCAGGCACGCACACACACACGCACACACACACACAAACATGCAGGCACGCACGCACACACACACACACATACACAGGTAGGCTAAAGTGATTTTTAAAACACTTAAATCGCAGTGACAAGGTTCTATATAACAGAAGCAATCTGATCTACAATATTCAAATATTTTTTTGCATGATGTGTTGCATGATGTGTTTGCAATCTTAGTGCCCCTTTTTACTCTCTGTGTGTGTGTGTGTGTGTGTGTGTGTGTGTGTGTGTGTGTGTGTGTGTGTGTGTGTGTGCGTGCGTGCGTGCGTGCGTGCGTGAATGTGTGTGTGCGTGCATGTGTGTGTGTGTGCGTGCGTGCATGTGTGTGTGCTAGTATCTGAGCGTGCCTCTGCTCTGTCCATACACCATGACTTTGATGTCTTTGTCAACCCTTCCCCAACAACCCCCCCCCCCCCACACACACACACACACACAGCACTATGACTATCCTACCCGAGCAGGACTGTGTGTGTGTGTGTGGGGGAAGGGGGGGGGGGAGGTCATCCCTGCTGGGCAGCATCAGAAGCTGTGTGTGAGTGTGTGTGTGTGTGGGTTGGAGGGGTCATGGGAGGTCAAAGTTTAACGTTTCAATCAGGATCTCTTCATGTGTTCAGAGACGCATTATTCTATCAGCTGGGTCTCATCTCCACAGTTTGGATTGTACTTCAAACAGCGCTTTGAAAAGTATAAACACCCTATATTCACTTACTCATTGTATAATTCATACGTTAATTTAAATGGTTTGAAGTATGAATGTTGCACAACCCCTGAAAGTATGTAACCTCTAGTCTAGGGAGACAATGAGATTTGAAAACATCACTTCCTTCCTTCCTTTGCTACAGCACTAAGTGAGATAGTTCCTGTAGCGTTAAGCTTCTGGCATACTCTTCGCGCACGCGCTGGAGGCGGGGCTCCGAGGAGGGCGCGCGCAATCTGCGCGGGCCAAAACAGAACATACTCAGTGCGCAGCTCCAGGCTCCAGGCAGTCTGAATTAAATTGAATGTAACGTTCCCAATTCTATGTATTAAATTATAAAAAACCACCCTCAACATTTGGGAAGGCTAAGCCACACAACTAGTTCGGTATAATCGAACGCGATGCTTCAAAGGCAACTTTACGACGGTGAGGACTCAATCACAGCAGATATCCACTGATAGCCTACCACGGAGATCTCACAGGCACAGGCAGCAAAACCCGATGCGCTGATAGAAAGATCTCCATGGACGCGCCGCACTGCGCTCAGGCCTCGCCCCCCGACACGCCCCGTGCGATTACGTCATAATCGCCGTGCGCCCTATGCGCTTGGCTGGGCGTGAAGAGTATGCCACAAGCTTTATTGCTTGATGTTTGCTACACTGCTGCTGGGCTGCTGCTCCACACCAAAGAGGAACTGGTTGGAAAATAGTATTGGATAGTATTTAGGATGCAGCGTTTCCCATTTTGCAGTGTTTAATTCAAATGTTTTCAAGCCAAAATCATTCATTTCTAACTGATGTTTTGCCTCCACAGGCAGTAGTGAAGTGGCTCTAGAGCCTAAATCAATACAGAGGTCAAGCTGATACTTAGCTAAGCTCTTCCTCTTGTTAAACCACAGAATCTGATGCTTTTGATGCTTTTGACGGCCATATTCTGCTGCCCAAAGCCTCCTTGTAATGGGATTGGTTCCTGTACGTTGTTTTGGGCCGTGTGATGATGTTGTATCGTCCCCCCACACACTCCAGAGACATCCTGGGCCTTTGTGGGCCGGGCTTCTTACACTCGTCTGGTGAATTGAAACTAGGCCAGTTCGTCTTTGGAATGACAATTACCATGAAGCAAACCCAGGGCCTATTCTAAGGCTGGGGGGGGTGGGGGTGCTGGAGATGAGGGTATGAAAGGAGCAAAGACGATTGGACCCTGCCAAGATGCTCTGGACGTACAGTAGCTTCCGATGCTCGTTAGTGCAGTGGAGCGGAGGCCAGGCGCTGGGAGGGGGCGGGGCGGGGGTGATGGGGCGGGGTGTTTAGAGGCAGCGTCTATCTTGAACTTGCTTTTTTGGGGCTCTTTTGATAAAGCACGGCTCAACAAGCTGGGGGAAGCCCGCCCTCCCCCTCCGCCCGCTTTCTCCTCAGCTACTTGATCTCTGCCGGGCGAGCGAGCCATCGCTCTTCTCTCTCTCTCTCTCTCTCTCTCTGGCCTGGCAGCCTCTATTGCGATGGTGTGAGGTGGAGAGATTAAGGGCATTGTGCAAAGGTATTTACATCCGGCCAAACCATATTAAACACAGATTAGGGGGTTTTGCTGCGCGCGGCAAAAAAAAAGCCTCGGCTAAAAAGAAGAGGGAGCTTTTCCAGGACGAGCAGCATTTACAATGGCCATAGCTGTGAAATGGAGAGAGAGAAATGTGCTCTTTATGGGGGTGGGGGGGGGGGGGGGGTGGGGGGGGGGGCTCCGCAGATCCTGTTTGAAGGTCATGTGATGCTGCCTTGTCCGAGTGGGGTGTTGAGCGTGCCAAACGGTTGGCAGCCAGAGCAGTTTTTCAGCATAGGAAGCAGAAGTAAAAGAATCTGTTGGCGGGCCGCAGCAAGCAGACAGACCCCTGCAGAGCCACGGCCTGGACCTGTCTGTCTCTCTGTCTGTTTGTCCATCTCTCTGTCTGTCTGTCTGTCCATCTGTCTGTCTGTCTGTCTGTCTGTCTGTCTGTCCGTCCGTCCGTCCGTCCGTCCGTCCGTCCGTCCGTCCGTCCGTCCGTCTGTCTGTCTGTCTGTCTGTCTGTCTGTCTGCCTGCCTGTCCATCTGCCTGTCTGTCTGTCTGTCTGCCTGCCTGCCTGTCTGTCTGTCTGTCTGTCTGCCTGTTAGGGCTGGGCAATAATATCAATAATATGTCGATATCGTGATGAGACTTAACCTTGCTTGCAAGATGGATAACCTCGCGACATCAAAAGAGACTCTCTCGACGTAATCCATCTTGTCATGCACAGGCAGTTAGGATTGGCCGAACCATGGCCGGCTCGACGAATCAGCGGCAGCCTTAGGCGGGCTTTCTGTGTTAGTGGACATGGTCTTTGTAGTTCTTTTCACTTGTCAACATGGCTGCCACCGCGGAAGTGACAGGCAGTCTGAATGAAATTGAATGTAACGTTCCCAATTCTATGTATTAAATTCTAAAAAACGACCCTCAACGTTTGGGAAGGCTAAGCCACACAACTAGTTCGTTATAATCGAACGTCATGCTTCGAAGGCGACTTTACGATGATGAGGACGGTGAGGACTCACTCATAGACTACCACGGAGATCTCTTACAAGCACAGGCCATGGGGCACAGGCACCTTCCTCCGGTCGCAAACGTGACGTCAGAGGCATGGCGATCTGATTGGTTGAAGTTAACATGCACCAGCGGTGATAGACAGATGGGTCATCCAATCACCTGCCAAGTAGGTTGGAAAAAGTGCCCGCCTCCGTCAGCGGGTTGGATTACTGCATTGCCAGATGGACTGGTTTGCGTAATGTGTAATGTAATGTGAAGCTAACCCTCCATCTGGCAGCGTCAGGTTAGATGAGACTAGGTATCGTCTTAGATGTTGAATATCGTGATATGGCATAATAAGTGTTTATTTCCTGGTTTCTGCAAGTGATCTTCTGAACTTACCAGACTGTTCTGTTGTACCCGATCCATTATTTGCCTTTGCCGATGATTATTTATCAAAAATCTCCATGTGTAGAGATATTTTGTGAAAACACCAAGTTACAAGTGAACATTTAGGCCACTTCGTAATATACTGAGATATTAATTTTGGTCCCACATTGCCTATAATAGCTCTGCTGTCTTTTTTTCTCTGTCTCTTTCCGCCTCAAGCTTAATACGCTGCCTTTCACCTCAGGCTCGCTTTTACTGCGTCTTTCCCACTGTGACATATTGCAGGGAGACAGGCTTTGGTTGATATATAAGCTGTTTTCACTGAAAAACTCATAGACTGCATTTAGCCACATGTATACACATGTACATACCGTGCTTTCTCCCAGCCTCTCTCTCTTTCCCCCACTCACACACACACACACACACACACAAGCACGCACGCACACCACACTACAGCACACACACACACACACACACACACACACACACACACAAGCACGCACGCACACCACACTACAGCACACACGCACACAGTCACACACACGCACCCCAATTGGCTGTGAGTGATCAGTGAAATGTGGAAAGTATTTGCTGTGCGTCGAGTCCAGTTCTGTGAGAAGTTGGAACAAACAAATAATTACCTGCAATACAAATGTGTCGCCCAATTGTTTGTGTCTGCTGCTGACTTGAGACTAGCTCACTCTGCAGATTTTGGACTTGAGACTAGCTCACTTTGAGGTTGTTGGACTTGAGACTAGCTCACTCTGCAGATTTTGGACTTGAGACTAGCTCACTCTGCAGATGTTGGATTTGAGACTAGCTCACTCTGCAGATTTTGGACTTGAGACTAGCTCACTCTGCAGATGTTGGATTTGAGACTAGCTCACTCTGCAGATGTTGGACATGATACTAGCTCACTCTGCAGATGTTGGACATGAGACTACCTCACTCTGCAGATGTTGGCTATGAGACTAGCTCACTCTGCAGATGTTGGCTATGATACTAGGCTAGCTCACTCTGCAGATGTTGGATTTGAGACTAGCTCACTCTGCAGATGTTGGCTATGAGACTAGCTCACTCTGCAGATGTTGGCTATGATACTAGCTCACTCTGCAGATGTTGGCTATGAGACTAGCTCACTCTGCAGATGTTGGCTATGATACTAGCTCACTCTGCAGATGTTGGCTATGAGACTAGCTCACTCTGCAGATGTTGGACATGAGACTAGCTCACTCTGCAGATGTTGGACATGATACTAGCTCACTCTGCAGATGTTGGACTTGAGACTAGCTCACTCTGCAGATGTTGGCTATGATACTAGCTCACTCTGCAGATGTTGGACATGATACTAGCTCACTCTGCAGATGTTGGACTTGAGACTAGCTCACTCTGCAGATGTTGGACATGATACTAGCTCACTCTGCAGATGTTGGATTTGAGACTAGCTCACTCTGCAGATGTTGGCTATGATACTAGCTCACTCTGCAGATGTTGGACATGATACTAGCTCACTCTGCAGATGTTGGACTTGAGACTAGCTCACTCTGCAGATGTTGGCTATGAGACTAGCTCACTCTGCAGATGTTGGACTTGAGACTAGCTCACTCTGCAGATGTTGGATTTGAGACTAGCTCACTCTGCAGATGTTGGACTTGAGACTAGCTCACTCTGCAGATGTTGGATTTGAGACTAGCTCACTCTGCAGATGTTGGACTTGAGACTAGCTCACTCTGCAGATGTTGGACTTGAGACTAGCTCACTCTGCAGATGTTGGACTTGAGGGCTAGCTCACTGCAGATGTTGGACTTGAGACTAGCTCACTCTGCAGATGTTGGACATGAGACGAGCTCACTCTGCAGATGTTGGACTTGAGACTCTGCAGATGTTGGACTTGAGACTCTGCAGATGTTGGACTTGAGACTAGCTCACTCTGCAGATGTTGGACATGAGACGAGCTCACTCTGCAGATGTTGGACTTGAGACTCTGCAGATGTTGGACTTGAGACTCTGCAGATGTTGGACATGAGACTAGCTCACTCTGCAGATGTTGGATTTGAGACTAGCTCACTCTGCAGATGTTGGACATGAGACGAGCTCACTCTGCAGATGTTGGACTTGAGACTACCTCACTCTGCAGATGTTGGATTTGAGACTAGCTCACTCTGCAGATGTTGGACTTGAGACTAGCTCACTCTGCAGATGTTGGACTTGAGACTAGCTCACTCTGCAGATGTTGGATTAGAGACTACCTCACTCTGCAAATGTTGGACTTGAGGGCTAGCTCACTGCAGATGTTGGACTTGAGACTCTGCAGATGTTGGATTTGAGACGACCTCACTCTGCAGATGTTGGACATGAGACTAGCTCACTCTGCAGATGTTGGACTTGAGACTAGCTCACTCTGCAGATGTTGGACATGAGACTAGCTCACTGCAGATGTTGGACATGAGACTAGCTCACTCTGCAGATGTTGGATTTGAGACTAGCTCACTCTGCAGATGTTGGACATGAGACTAGCTCACTCTGCAGATGTTGGACATGAGACTACCTCACTCTGCAGATGTTGGATTTGAGACTAGCTCACTCTGCAGATGTTGGACTTGAGACTAGCTCACTCTGCAGATGTTGGACTTGAGACTAGCTCACTCTGCAGATGTTGGATTTGAGACTACCTCACTCTGCAAATGTTGGACTTGAGGGCTAGCTCACTGCAGATGTTGGACTTGAGACTCTGCAGATGTTGGATTTGAGACGACCTCACTCTGCAGATGTTGGACTTGATACTAGCTCACTCTGCAGATGTTGGACTTGAGACTAGCTCACTCTGCAGATGTTGGACATGAGACTAGCTCACTCTGCAGATGTTGGACTTGAGACTAGCTCACTCTGCAGATGTTGGACTTGAGACTAGCTCACTCTGCAGATGTTGGACATGAGACTAGCTCACTGCAGATGTTGGACATGAGATTAGGTCACTCTGCAGATGTTGGACATGAGACTAGCTCACTCTGCAGATGTTGGACATGAGACTAGCTCACTCTGCAGATGTTGGACTTGAGACTAGCTCACTCTGCAGATGTTGGACTTGGCCCGGTCGTATTATTAGCTCAGTGTAACTTAGTGAGGAGTAGGAGGAGAAAAGGGAGCTTGATAAAGACAAATGTCTCCTGTGCCCATCTGGAAGTCATCACTTTCAAACGGCATTTAAACACAGATATGGTTTAAAATGGTAGCCTATGTGTTGCTCCTTCTCTACCAGACTCACTCAAAGTACTAGGTGTGGGGGAAAAAATCGATACACCATAGTATCGCGATATTTTGCCTGACGATATTGTATCGATATTTGGACGCCAAGTATCGATATTGCAAAAATCTTTTTTTTTTTTGCAGGCCAGGCCAGGCCACCGGGCTGCTATAAACCTTAGTTCCAAGGCCAGCAGTAAACAAACGGTAGCATATTTTCATTTTGTTTTAACAGTAACAGTTTTGTCATAATATCGCAATATTCAATATATCGCAATATTCAATATATCGCAATATCGGCGATATCCCAATATCGCAATACTATCGTATCGTGACTCAAGTATCGTTTTAGTATCGTATCGTGGCCATCTGGTGATTCCCACCCCTACAAAGTACCCGTTAAGCTCAATGAAAGAAAGAGAGGCAGGGTGTCCGGGTAGTGCAGTGGTAGATTCCCTGCCTACCAAAACACGATAACCCCCAAAACCTTCGAGGCCCTCCGGCTTGATCGGGCATCCATACAGGCACAATCAGCCATGTCTGTGGGTGGGAAGCCGGATTAAGGGTATGAGTCCTGGTCGCTAGTGCCTCCTCTGGTCAGTCGGGGGGCCTGTTCGAGGGGAAGGGGAACTGGGGGAATACGCTAGCATGTGGTAGTCCACAACTCTCCCCAGATCGGCAGAGGGGGTGGAGCCACGACCACGACAGCAGAGGGAATTTGCCAAGTACAAGTGGGGAGAAATTGGGTCTGGAAAATAAAATAAAATAAAAACTTGGAGGAAAAAAAAGGATATGATTTAAAATTGTTTATGATTTAAAATGGTACGTGTGGCTGCTTCTCTGCCAGACTCAATAAAGGTACCTGTTCAGCTCCCTCAGAGAAAGACAGTCAGAGTCTGTCATCTGTGACTGTTCTGTCTGCCGCCTGCTGGAACCTGTGCTGTGCTGATGTTGCTTCATGCAAAGCAGGGCGAGCAGACAAGAAGGCGTTTTTCTCAAGCAGCGCCGTAAATCAGCCTGATAGTCAGCAGGGAGTTTAAAGGATACTAAATTGGCCAAAGTGTTTTGGTGGGGATATCTGGTATTATTTAAGAGCTGTGGTTTAGTGTTTGAGACTAAGCTCTCTGTATTTCTCTCCTCCGGAGCACAAAATTAATCCAGCAGATTGGCGGCACAGTGGTGCCACTGTTGGGTTGTTTACTGACACACCTCAAGTTCAGAAAATACCCTCCCCGCACTCTGCCTTTTAAAGACAGATCCACATTCACAAAATACCCTCCGCACTTTTACTAGGTTGAATTTATACTTGAGGCAGAGGCGTTGGCTGTTGCTGGGCCTTACTGCCGCAAAAAGAAAAAGTAACTCAGTAGGCCAGTAGGGGGGAGTTTGTTTTCTAAAACGGTTTGAATGGCAGAAATCAAGTAATTGTTGAGTGATTGATCTACAACCCCATGTAGCCTGCTAAAACAATCCTGATCACATGACCTCACATTCTGTCTCGCTCCACGGATCAGTCTGGACCTCCACCCGCCCCCAGCCATTTCCAGAAATTAGACTGTACCCGGGCCAATCAGGGCCATAGTTGACAACCTAATCTGGGACACCAGTGGCAAAACAGTATGGCGTCTCCCGAAGCAACCAGCGGTAATGTTAACATTAGTAGAGTAGCACAGTCATAAGTGCAGTTATTGCAGAAATAGACTCAATAACAACAATTAAACAAGAACCAGCAATGCACCAGCGGGGTGTCTCAGCGGAAAATATGTTTTCGCCGTTCTTCCAGGTGGATTTGGATTGGATTTGGCGATGCTGATTGGCTGAAAGAGTTGTCTGTCAAGGCAAGTATTCCCGCCCACTGAAATTGCTGTGAGCGGCTGTAAGTCCAGACTGATACAGTATCATGATGGGTTAACCCAGAGTGATTTAAAGAGAGAGTGGCGCCAACAGAGGTCCAAAATGTTTGATAGTCACGTTACTCACGTAGCTGTGCGCAGGGGAGTAGGTTCCAGGAAGTATGTTTGAATGCATAAAATAAAGCTGATACTATTCAATTTGATTCTTTACGTCTTAACCTTTCAAAGTACATCACAAACGTTTCATTCTGCTGCAACTCGACAGCGCTGCTTAATCCAGAACCTTCCAGGAACTGTTGCGAGGTAAAAAACAGGTCCATTGGAGTGAACGGAGATGTCCCGACTCTTCTATATATACGGCTCTGGGTTGACCAGGCTACCATGCAGGTGTATTATGGTCACATGATCATGATGGTTTGACCAGACCATGGAGGTGTATTATGGTCACATGATCATGACGGTTTGACCAGACCATGGAGGTGCATTCTGGTCATTTTGGAGTACTGGGCAGTAAATGTGTATTTATTGCCCCTTTCAGACATGCAGTGTACAAACGGTAGGTAAACTGCTTTTAAGTGGCTTTACTAAAGCAGCAGTGCCAGGTCCCCCTTCTCTGACCTTACTCCACAGCAGCCATGGCGACATCTCCTTCGTCTGGTCTGCACTCCTTCTTCCTGTTCCTCCAACATCACTCGCTCTGTGTGTGTGTGTGTGTGTGTGTGTGTGTGTGTGTGTGTGTGTGTGTGTGTGTGTGTGTGTGAGAGAGAGAGAGGGAGAGAGGGGCAGGGGTGGAAAGGCTGGCCACATAAAGAGGTCTTTTCATGGTGGGGGCCTGGGCTGCCCGGCCCCTGGACAAGTTTGTGGAGGATAAATAAACCTCTTCAGACGCACAGAAAAGATGTAGTCTGCGCGCGGCGCGCTAACGGACAGCGCCACAGTATCTCAAAGAGACACATTATATTATTCTGAAGGGCTATTTGTTATGATATTGAGCCGAGGGGGTAAGAAGGGCCAAGAGGGCAGGGGCCTCTTGATTTATGGAGTGACCGTCTGTAGGCTGTACTGTCGGGCCGTCTGTAGGCTGTACTGTCGGGCCTGTGTGCTGCCTTTTCCGAGGGGGGGGGGGGGGCGTGCACACACACACACACACATACACCTATCCGCAATCACACACAAAAACACACGCAAACCCACATTCGCATGTAGACACACACGGGCACACAAAGAGTACATATAGCACATTGCTTCCAGCTGGCTCCTGGTTCCGGAGAGAGTGCCCCCGCTAACAGTCCCCCCACCCCCGCTCCAGCCAGGCGGCCGATAGCTCACACATGCTGTGCCGGACCAGATAACAGTGGGAATGTCTAGATGTGGATAGCAGGCTGCACATAGCGGGCTCCAGACAGACCCAGTACCCCCCATACCCCCTCTCCCCCCTCCAGTACCGCCAACGCATTTATTTAGAAAGTGCTTCTACCAGACGGGCTTGTCACGATGTGTTTACAGACAACAAAGGCCTTAAAAACAGATAAAAAAATAAGAGATGAAAAGGAAAGAAACGGCCTGAATCAAAGCCTTTGAACGGGAGAATTCCAGAGTTTCACAGTGACATGAAAACTGTCTGTAAACCCGGCAGTGAAATATTATTTTGTTTGCACCTTTTGTTGATCCATTTAATAATAATAAAAACATATATATTATTGGTATCAGACGTCAAAAACCTGACAATTGAGCTCAAATTGTATCTTAAAGGAACAGTTAACCCAAAATCTAAATTCTGTCATCATCTACTCACCCTCATGCCAGTTGGAAATACAGGTGATCTTTGTCCATACACTGTAATACAGCTGAGCCACTTCTAGTCTGGAGCATGTCCGGCTAGCCAGAGCATGTGCGGCTAGCCAGAGCAGGAGATTTGCCAGTTTGACCCTTCTAGAGATGAGGGATCTTTGTTTAGAAACAGACAGTTTTTTCTGGCGATAGTGAGTAGAGTGGGCGGGGGGAGCGCGCGGGGAGGGGAGGAGTGGGGTGCGACGCAGAGGAGAGCCGAAGAACAGAATTGGGCACCAATGTCCAAAACACACGCACAGTTACAGATACACTGCATTCACAACATGAGATCTCTGCCAAACACATTTCTCCACTACTCCATACTCCACTACATGTCTCACTGTGAAGTTCCCGATGCATTCCAGCGATAACGTGGGGTGGCAATGTGCCAAAAAGAGTGAGCGTTTGCCTTTGTTACATGGCCCAAAAACTGCCAGTCAAAATAGTGGTCGCACCGTCGCACTAACGTTAACCTGTGGATGATTTTACAAGTGGCATTCAAGTCATATCTGACTAGTTTTCAATTTATTTCTCCCCACAAAGGGGAGTGTATATTCATTAATTAATACTGGCGTAGCCAGACTTGGCACATTGGGTGTGCCACAGAAAGACATGGTGTGCCAGGGGGCGAACCATTTGGTGATGGTGGCGGCTGCCACCATGACATATTTGGGCCTTTTCAAGCCAGATTTAGAGGAATATTAAGATAGGACCATATGACCATAACCCTCAATGTTTGCTCCTTTTTGTACTCATTATTAGCAGATAGAAGCAGTCAATTAAATTGTATTTTTTTGCAACATGTAAAATCACTTTGGTATCTCAAAAAAGTCTCACCTACTTTTTCCAAAGAGTGTTCTAGTCGGGAAACAAAGAACGCAAGTTTGGTTGGCATGCAGGTTCGTCTACTGCAGAGAGATCTGTAGGGTGAGTGTCCTCTGACTCTGCTGCTGCACAAACCACTGGTGTGTTTTTGGCTGCGTCCCCCGCTGTTATTAAAGTCATTGTTTCGGCTGCATCATCTTCATCATCGTCTGTCTCTCCACTGTCCACCACCAATACAGGTGCGGGAACGGGTGCACTACAAGCCCCACTTGTTGAGGGGGAGGGCGACGAGTCATCTTTTTCCTCGTCAATGCGACGTTTCTTGCCTTTGTCGAAAAAGCTTAAAAGCGAGCTCTGTTTCATGTCTTCTTGATTTGGCGCTGCGGCTGCATTTGTTTACTTTACTAGACAACTTAGCTAGTTTCCCATGATGCTCTGGGGCACAGAGGCATAGCGGACAGTCGGACACTTACGCATGACAGGCTGTGCATGACAGCTGATGTGTTTAGCAGACAAACAAACAAAACAAAAATATCCCCCCCCCCCCTTCTTTGGGTGTGCCAGCTGCCTGTGTGGGTGGCACAGGCACACCCAGGCACACCCGTAGCTACGCCACTGACGTAACTACGTCCATTTATTAAATAGCACGGGGACATTAATGGTTTGTAAAGTTCCATTTAAGCACCTGTCCACTCAGACAGACATGATCCGGAACATGAGCTGCCAGTGTTAAACAACAGCCGCGTCGCCAACGATGTGGGGATCCTAATACTAGGGGCTCAAATGGTAATGATCTGCCATAATTGTTTCTAAACATGCAGGCCGACCGGCTAGCAGCTGATAATAATCCAGATTTCACTGCATGTTTAGAAGAGGCTCTGGAGAGAAAAGCAGTCACCATTGACTTCAGTACAGTCAAACAGAAGTCAATGGACCTGTGCTGCCAACCTCCCTGTGTGTGTGAATATATCTGAATATATCTGCTCTTGCCCTGGGACTTGGCTTAATTAAAACACACTCTTGTCGAGCGGAGAACCACAAGCCGCTTGATTCCTGACCCGTACTGTAAGACACACCGCCGCAGCTTGGCTTTCTCTGAACCTTTATTCATCCTGGGAAAGGAAAGGTGACTGAGCACACACACCTTGCTACACACGCACACACGCAGGCACGCACGCGCGTGCGCGCACACACACACACACACACACACACACACACACACACACACACACACACACACACACACACACACACACACACACACACACACACACACACACACACACACACACACACACACACACACACACACACACACACACACACACACACACCTGGGAGCTACCCGGTCAGACCGCAGCCCAGAGCCACTCCACTGCTGTCGACTGTGGAAACGATGAGGAATTTTCTCTTTAGGAATTTAGAGTGCTTGCTCACTAATTAGGAATTCCCATCTTTGCATTTTCCTCTGGGACACACACACGCACACACGCACGCGTGAACCCATTTCATTCATGGAATTTGCCATTGCAGCTCAAGGAACAGGCTGTTTTTCGGGGATCAAACTTGCAACCGTGCAGCTACTCTGCGTTGTGTTTGAACTGCGAGGAAAAAGCACGACCTCTGCTCCAACATCAGTCCTGCAAGGCTGTGCAGCCTTTCAAAGCTCATTCATTTTTATTCAAATCAGCATTTTCATCAAATTTTTTTCATACTTCAAATCTGCATTTCAAAGTACAGGATCTGAAGCAGAAAGAGATATTTGTCATTGACGGTGACCAGGAGAGAAAGAAAGGGGACACCAAAAGACACCCTAGAAATAGAGTTTTTAATATCTTTGTTTTATTGTTTTGTTCTTTGGCTAAATTGCATTGGGTAGCCTGTGGCGGTGTAAACATCCGAGTGCATGCTGCAGCAATGTTCTTCTATCTATTTTCCCAGGATCAAAGCAAAGCATTCCTTTTCAACCTGGATCACAGAACCACATTGCCCTGCTCTTAACGAAGCCAATTAAACAAACCCTCATATCCTCATGCTATTTGTTCATTTATATTTTCCTTTACCGAGCAGAGGACACAGTGCTTTTGATAGTATGCTGAATATATAAATATATAACAGTATTGATATCCTGCTGTCTATAGCACGCCTTGCCCTTTTGTAACAGTATGTTAGCTGCCATTGCGTAAGGAAAATTCCTGAACCGTTTATTGCACTTGGCGAATACAGTGATTCTTACTCGTGACTAAAAATGTAATGACTTTTTTTCATTCACTGTAGCCATGCACTACACTGTATGCACTACACTACACTACCCTGTATGCACTACACTGTACACACTACACTGTACTACACCGTACGCACTACACGGCACTACACTGTACGCACTACACCTACACTGTACGCACTACACTGTATGCACTACACTACACTACCCTGTATGCACTACACTGTACACACTACACTGCACTACACTGTATGCACTACACTGTACACACTACACTGCACTACACTGTACGCACTACACGGCACTACACTGTACGCACTACACTGTACACACTACACTGTATGCACTACACTACACTACCCTGTATGCACTACACTGTACACACTACACTGCACTACACTGTACACACTACACTGCACTACACTGTACGCACTACACTGTACACACTACACTGCACTACACTGTACGCACTACACGGCACTACACTGTACGCACTACACCTACACTGTACGCACTACACTGTACGCACTACACTGTACGCATTACACTACACTGCACTACACTGTACGCACTACACTGTACACATTACACTACACTGCACTACACTGTACGCACTACACTGCACTACACTGTACGCACTACACTGTACGCATTACACTACACTGCACTACACTGTACGCATTACACTGCACTACACTGTACGCACTACACTGCTTGATATTTAAGGGGGAAATATGTGTCTAATACAAAGTAATGGCTTCTGCTGCTGCTCATTCAAAGCTGCCAAGGATGGAGGATTGTGTGGGTCCATAAAGCCGAGGTGAACTACGAGCCCCAGGAGATTACTATATCTACCACATAAAGTCAAATTCTCCATGTTTAAGACCTGAAGATATTCTAAGACCTATTTTCTCCTTTCCTTTCACACGGGCCATAACGGCAGTAAGTCACTCAGGCCACGCTTGAATTTATGCTCTCCCTGCCATCGCCTCGCTGTTTTCCCTCTCCTGAATGGGCCTTTTTGTGGGGGGGGAATGGTGTCGTAAATATCGTTGTCAAGCCCTGAGGCCACGCAGGGAGCCTTACAGCCACCTTTAGCGATTTATTGACTTGACTTATTTTTTACGTGTGTAATATAGAGGAATCAATGCTCACCTCTCATCTACGGCTGCAACTAACAATTGTGTTAATTGTTGATTAATCTGTTGATTTCTTCCACGATTAATGGAGTAGTTGCTTTGTCTATAAAATGCCAGAAAATGGGGGGGGGGGAAGCTAGAATCTGAGAATTTTGACACTTTATTTCTTTCTTAAAAACATTACTCAAAACGATTAATGGATTATAAAAACTTGTTGCCGATTAATTTAATAGACAAGTAATCGATGAATCATTGCAGCTCTCTCATTTACTGTTTAAAACATATGAGGCGTTGGACGTCAAGATGACAAGAGGCAGAGGAGCGGCTCATTTTGTGTGGTTTTTCCTCTTCAGACATGGAGCCACAGCAGCATGCTTTGGTCTGTGAGGGTCTGATAGAAGCTCTGATGTTTCAAACACAGTTTGGTCTGTGAGGGTCTGATAGAAGCTCTGATGTTTCATACACAGTTTGGTCTGTGAGGGTCTGATAGAAGCTCTGATGTTTCCCACACATTTTGGTATGTGAGGGTCCAATAGAAGCTCTGATGTTTCCCACACAGTTTGGTATGTGAGGGTCAGATAGAAGCTCTGATGTTTCCCACACAGTTTGGTCTGTGAGGGTCTGATAGAAGCTCTGATGTTTCAAACACAGTTTGGTCTGTGAGGGTCTGATAGAAGCTCTGATGTTTCCCACACAGTTTGGTCTGTGAGGGTCTGATAGAAGCTCTGATGTTTCCCACACAGTTTGGTATGTGAGGGTCCGATAGAAGCTCTGATGTTTCCCACACAGTTTGGTCTGTGAGGGTCTGATAGAAGCCTGCTGCTACAGTCTCATGCAAACATGTTTGGCACTGGCCGGCTTTCAAAGGCACGTCAGCAGCGTTGCATGCTGGGTTTCTTTCCCGCACAAACAGGCCCTCACACTGCCTGCGAGAGCGGACAAGAAGCCATCTATAATTCATAGCTCCTATTATGCATTCCCCGTGAAGATGGTTTCCTCCTGATTTCAACCTTGCCTCTCAACCCCAATTTCCTCATGTGTGTGAGAGCGGCTATCTGCCGGTGTTGTGTCGAGATCTGTTTCCCCGGCGTTGAGTCCAGATCTGTTTCCCCCTAGCGCTTACAGTATGTTTTTTAAAAATATGTAGTTATTCTATGTAGTAGTGAAAGGCACATTTCATGACTTGTTGCGTTTTCTGTCTTTATTAATACAACCAACCAACTACTGTTATTTCTATCAACACATAATGGGCCTATAGACAGGTTTCTTGTATACAAACATTAGTGGGTGCGCGCGCATCACAGGGAGAGAGGATGACGAGAAACGCATCGAGCTGATCGCCCATTGGTTCAACACAGGTGCATCACAAACCCACAGTGAAGTGTATAAACTTCAATTTGATATCTATTCCAAGCTGTCACTCTACATTTTACATAAATACCACCTGTAATGCCTACATTAACAATAAAATAAGTAATCTGAAGGGCTGGGTCATTTGAGCAGTGAATGTGGGTGGCGCTAATGCATCTTTTAATTTGTTTACAAACCGCTGTTAAACAAAACTGTACAAGAAGGAAAGCAGCAGTGAGTGTGCCGTCGGGGGTGTTCGACTTGTTGACGCCTCACCTGACTGCGCTCGGCTGCTCTCGTCTGCTTTCCAGGCGAGGCGGCAGTCAACTCAAACGAGTGTGTGGAGCATACAGTCTAAGATGTGGAGCAGCTTTCTACCCCGGTGATGCGCGCGCATCTATGTGATGACGTTGCACAGAAACCCGTCTATTGTATTTGTGAGCGAGTTTTAATTTTATTCGTTTAATTTTCATTTAATCCCCCCCCTCACTGACATGAAAGCCATTTTCTGATTTGTGCGTGTGTGTGTGTGTGTGTGTGTGTGTGTGTGTGTGTGTGTGTGTGTGTGTGTGTGTGTGTGTCTGTGTGTGTGTGTGCGTGCGTGCGTGCGTATATTGGACTGCACTTTAGATTTTTTGTGATTTTTGTGTGTGTGATTTTTACGCTGCATACTTACACTATGTCAAATTCCACGTATGTAATCTACCTACTGTGACAATAAAAATTATCCTCATTCACCCAACTGGCTAATAGGCTAAAATATGCTATGGTTCGCAAAGGGCTTCCATATGAACACAGGGTTAGGGTTAGGCGGTATCTGACATCACATTCTCAGCTGTCAGGATGCGTTCCCCTGCTATGATGGACAGGCTGCAGGCTGGGGCTATAGGGGGAAACAGAGTTCCACACAACAGCGGTCTGACTCTGCCGGAGAGGGCTGCGTTCACGGTCGCCGCCGCCCTTTCAACAGGTCAACAGTGGGTGTATTTGCCATCATAAATCACGCTCTTAACACAACTCATTCAGTCTTTCCCATGGGTGGGTGTGTGTATGCAAACAAGTGCGTGTTGTGTACTCAACCGTTGCCTGAGCATTTCTGCATTCTCTTCCATATGCGCGCGTACGTGCGTGTGTACGTGTGCGTGTGTGCGTGCGTCCGAAGAGTCCACGTGCATCTCCGTGTGTGTCCGTTTATCAGGGGCGAGTCTAGGGGATGGCAAAACCCTGAGTTATGACTGGCTGATGCCCATGTTGGAGGCAGTTTAATTTATTTTTCCAAAACTGCAGTCCTTGAAGGGCCACATGTGAAAAAATGATTTAAATTCTGAGATTAATCTCAGATTTCTGAGTTTAAATTCTGACTCGGAATTCAGAATTCTGACCTGGGACTGTAATGGTAGAATCAAAATATCATGCTTTGCATTATTGTGAGTGTCCTAAATAATGCCTCTGCCTCTGATTTGCTTATGCTATCAAATCCTGGGTAAATAATATGATAAATGCTTGTTTGATTTGAAATTTAACAATTCCTAAAGAGCTTAATTTTAACAGCAGTACATTCTACTGTAATACAAGTGATAGAGAAAATTGTAAGTTCCAGTGGCTTTATTTCATAATCGGTAGCCATAAAGCGGTACACAGTTAAGCTCATTCTCTCACCTTTTTTTTTCAGAAGGGAAAGAGACCTTTTGAAACAACCTTTTTTTTATATAAATGAAAGGAAAGAGACCTTTTTACCAAATGACTTTGTTTTCCTGTAATTGTATACCTTATATACCTATTATTTTATACCTCCTTATCATTATGGAACAGATACCATAATGATCAACAACCAATCAATAAGCAATCAATCAATAATTTTGCACTCACAGGACCTGTCCAAATCACCCATTCTTGAGTATGTGCCCCACCTCGGCCACCCCAGTCACGCCACTGCCGTTCATCGTGTGTGTGTGCGTGCGTGTGTGTGTGTGTGTGTATGTATGTGTGTGTGGGTGTGTGTGTGTGTGTGTGTGTGTGTGTGTGTGTGTGTGTGTGGGTGTGTGTGTGTGTGTGTGTGTGTGTGTGTGTGTGTGTGTGTGTGTGTGTGTGTGTGTGTGTGTGTGTGTGTGTGTGTGTGTGTGTGTGTGAATGGTTGCCAGAGCAACAGAATGTTTATGAGGTCGTCTCTCCGTCTGTCCCTGACAGCGATGATGCATAAGTGAGGTCTGGATGAGGAGACACCTGATGGAGATGAATGAGAGGAGACGAGGAGAGAAACTGTTGTTTGTAGTGACTGCAGACGTCTCTCTCTCTGTCCACATATGTCTCCCCCCCACACACACAAACCCTACCCGCTCCATCCCTCCCCTCTCTCCTCATGCTCAGTGGAGGCCGGCATCCTCGGTGAAGCCAGTAAACATGTTGATTTTTCCCTGGCTCTAACTAAGCTGGCTCACAGCTCCTGGAGTCAATGAGCTGGTGTTTGACAGGAAGAGGGGGGGGGATTTCCACACAGCCATCATCTGTCTTCTTCATGCTGGAATAAAATGTTGCACTTCTCTTACTTCCAGTTCCAGAGGCGACTTGAAACAGATGAGCTGATAGGGAGGTCTTTTCTGACACAGACTCTTTGATTCCGTTTTCCTCTTAAATGGACTTTTGAAGAAGGAGGGGGCTACTTAAACCCTTCTGAACCCCTACTGCTCCCTGTACGTGTGCATTATACAGCCATGATGGATTTGGGAGGGGGGGCGATGATTCAGATTATTTTGACAGGCGGCCATTTTCAGCACCTTCCCTGTGTTGTTAAGTGGTGTTAAAACTGTGCTAACGTCGCGAGCAACTTGTTTTTTGTGGAAGAGGAGAAGAGAGAGACGACTGCATCGAGGCCCCTTTCACTTCACTTCAATCAAAATAAAAAGTCCCCAAAAAATTCACAGACTGCTTTTGCATGAAGAATGCCACTCTCAAACTCAACTGCACTTTTGATTTTACCCTAGAAAAAGGAGAATATAATTTATGCGAAAGTGTGAGCCTCATCTTACAGTAAAATCACTACAAAAATCTCAGTAACACAGTCTCAAACCTTTTCATATGAGGACCCCTAAATTAGTGACTGTCTGTAATACTGTAGGTAGAGAGATAACAGAGACACTACAACCAAAATAATCATAATCTACATTTTCTAATTGTGTTAATCCCTTGTAAAGGAAATAACAGTCAAGTTTAACAATACATCAATTTGCTGGGAACCCCCTCAAGGACCCCTGATGGTCCCCGGACCTCACGCTGAGAACCACTGCAGTAACATATAGGCTCATGAATAGACTTACAGTAGAAGATTGGGTCAATTGAAACTAGACATGGATTTTAAGACTAATCATTATTATGGACATTTCTTGCAGTATGTGTATAAAACACCAACCATATTTCTTCTCTCTCTGTGTGTGCAGACTCTGTGTCCAGTGAGGCAGCCTTCCTGGAGGACTATGTTCTGGGCATGGGCGACACCCTGGAGATGTCATGTGACCTGGAAGAGCCTGCCCAGCCCGTAGTCTGGTTCAAAGATGGCGCCGGCCTGGTGCCTAGCAACCGTACGCGGCTGGGCCAGCGCCTGCTGCGCATCATCAACGTGTCGTACGAAGACTCGGGCGTCTACTCCTGTCGCCTGGCACACAGCAACACTCTGCTCAGCAACTACACCATCAAGGTGACAGGTGAGAGGCTCCACGCCGCAAATCCCATTGCTGGGTACAAGTTGGGTAGCATAATTACTCAAATAAATAAACGATTGGTCACATGTTCGAGCGATATGGATCCAATGAAGCCACATGAAGTCAAGTCAAGTCAAGTCAAGTTTATTTGTATAGCCCTAATTCACAAGCATGTCCCAGAGGGCTTCACAGAAAATATGTCTAGCTAATTCTAGCTGACACAACAGTAGCAAATTACAGTAGTAATGATAACTCATTGAACAATTGATAGAGAAATATAGCAAATAAACACATTAGCGTTCACATACATTAAGGAACGTACGTGACCATCATTTATTTCGATGTTTGCTATCAAGAGTAATTCAGTTGGTGTGGCCAGGGTGCAGAGTGTGTGTGTGTGTGTGGGAGATTTGAGCCGTCAAAAGGGAACAAAAGGCTCGCTCCAGGCCAATCCCGGTGCTTGACTGCTGCGTAGGCGGGAGCAGAGCGTGTTCTGCCCAAAACCCCAGTGGGTTCCATAATAACGCGTGATTCCCGCAGCGCCCAGCACAAACCAGCACAACAAAGAGATGTGTGATGTAGTGCTGCACGATTTGGGGGAAAGGTGCGATTAGCGATTATGGTGGACAATATTGCGATTTGCGATTGTGATTGCGATATAATAAACAAATGGTATCTAGGGATGTGCTGGCATGAGTTTTTGACGGTATGATAACCTTGGACAAAAATACCACGGTTTCACGTATCACAGACTAAAATACATGAAATATATTACAATTTAAAATATATTAAAACTAAATAAATAAAACTATTTGAAATAAAATTATCTTTACAAAAAAATAAAACATTTTGAGACATTTGCCTGTCCCAAACATGTAAAAAAGAAACACCAGAAAAATAGAAACTGCACTGTGTTACAGCACATAGAAGATGGCTCAAGGCTCAGACTGCAAAGTTAGTTACATGTCTGTAGAGTAATACAATGATACACCCCGTTTATTTATTTTGTAGCGACAGATGGCCTTAAACGCCACACTCAAGTGACGCTTCTTGAGAGAGAGGTGAAGTAACGTGTATCTGCAGACTTTATCGAGGGACCATGAAGGCGTCATGTGACAGGCTAGTTGAAAGTCTCATGTTCTGCTGCTGGCAGCTGCGACAGTGTTTTGCTGCTATCAACCAATTGTTAATCTCGCTATATTCTTGATCACAGCGGGTCATTACCCACTGTGCACTTAATCGTGCACTAGTTCTGTATAAGCACCTGCAGCTCTCTCCTTATTTTACTGACGTTCTCACTAATCACACGGCTGTTTACATGCGTTTCTGCATAGCTTGCTGTTAACGATCATGGATATTCTCTCTCTCCCTCTCGGTAAGATGTTATGTAACCTTGCTGCGCATAACATTACTTATTTGCGGGAGTGCATGGGAGAAGTCTCCCACTAGTGTTGTTGATGCCCAGTGTGATGGCAGAGAAACGTGTGTTTGCTGCGTCGCGTGTAATGTTAGTTTAGAGGCGTCTCTCACACACACACACACACACACACTCAAAAAGACGTGAAAAAAAAAAAAAATCACACACTTTTGCGGTTATGTAATCGCACGTGCTGACATCGCGATTGCGATTGCGATCAGATTAATCGTGCAGCACTAGTGTGATGTCTCTCTCTCTCTCTCCTCACGCTCTCGCCATCTTTCTTACTTTGTTCAGATCAGATCAGATAAACTTTATTGTCCCCGAGGGGAAATTTGTCTTGGGCTACAAAGTGCATTACAGCATGTCGATCGGCAGTAACATATACCAACAAAAGAAAGAAAAAAACAACAGCAACATGACAGCAAGACAACAGTGGCATTTGAACAAGACATTGCACAGAACCCGGGTTGAACAGGCGGTGCCTGTTTAGGCAAGAAAAATTGCACCCCCCATATTACACTGACCCTTATTGCACTATCATGTGAAAATAAGATTTTTTTTTTTTTTTTTTTTTTTTTTTTTAACCTTTATTTAACCAGGAAGTCCCTTGAGATTGAAATCTCTTTTCCGAGGGAGACCTGGCCAAGACAGGTCAGTTACAAGTCAGTTACAGTTACAAAATTAAAATTAAAATACAAACAAAACAGACAATACAAACATCAAATACATAAGAAACTAAAATCCAACTCAGTTTAGGCAGTTGCATTTCTCGGTTACAAAGACTTTTAGCATGGCTTTAAATTTCCCCAAAGAGACTAGGTTAGTTAGATGAAGAGAGCTCTGAAGATTATTCCAGGACCAGGGAGCAAAATAGGAAAAAGCTTTTTTTCCCAACTCTGTGGAAACCCTTGGGACCTGGTATGAAAGCCACCTGGTGGAACGAAGCTGTATAGTGATGGAGGTCTGTGTCAGGAGATTACATAAATATAAAGGGAGTTTACCACTCATGCCCCTGGTACACAAGATGATAAAATAATAAGATAAATAAAAGCATATAACCATAAAAAACATAAAATCATAAAATCATAGAAGCATAAAACCATGGCGAGATGAAAACAAGGAGAAACCACAAGAAGGACTAAAAGAAAAGAACAAGCGTGCTTACCTACTGCCACCTCCCATCAGTGCAGGTGTTACACCCGTGAGGAAGGGGCTCGCTGTCTATTCAGCAGTGTTGATCTCCATATCTCTCCATCTCCATCCTCTTTACCTTTGTCAGTCTCATTATATCACTCTCTTTGACCTCTTATCTGAATAAACTCAGCTCTATTCATTTCCCCCTCCCATGTTATAGACAGTATATATATATACAGTATGTTATGTTCACCTTATGCAGCCCCGCGCACTTTTTCTCTTCCATGTAAGATGCAATTGTATTAGTTCTTCTGGTTCAGCGTTAGCCGGCCGAAAACATCGATAAACTGTAAACTATGAATGAAGTTTGGCAACATTCAGAAGCTACACTGCGGCCAACTTCAGACATGCTCATAGCGTTACTGCTGCGAGGAGCTGATGGCTGTACCCGGTCGGCATTTACCGTTAGTTACAAAAGCACGTCAACAGTGTTTTCTCACTGCCAGTAGCCTACAGTAGGGGTTGACAGATAGTCCGACTGGTCACACAGCCAGCGCTCCTCGCTGCTCGTTAATTTCTTTTTGCTTGAAAACAGCTTTTTGGCAAGTCTAAAAATGATAAAGGTGGGAGTAATCTACTTCCGGGTCTAAAACGGAATAACGATTACAAAATGACGTTATGCAGAAGCCTCCTGATATGGGCAAATGATAAGGTGAATGCAGTATGACAAAGACATTAGAAAATCACACTGCACTGAGTGATGTTACAGTGCTAATAATGTGTGATAATGACTCCACCATGAATCAGCTCGTCCTCTGCTGAGAGCAGGCTAGGAGCTTAACACGAGCTAAGGGACAAAAACACAACAAAAACGGAATAAAAACACCCCATGAAAAACAAGACGGCTACACACATCATAATTCTTACTTTCATGTAGGAGTTGGTCTCTTTTTAACCAGTGTTTTGATTAAATTGCCCTTTAAATGCTAAAAATAATAATAATAATATAGTAAAAAATGTCATTATTTGAGCTAATCGAGACGCTAGCGGAGCTCCAATGGAAACAGACACTTTGGCTGCACCCTGCGGCGTGCTTCCCAAACGGACCTATCTTGGTTTTTCTGCGCGTCTGGCAGACATCGGAGTATTCCCCATCAATAAACATGGTCGGAGAGAAGCAGCGGTGATGTTTCGACATGACAGCTTTTCATAAGGGTTCACAGAAGAACAGCGAAAAGGTCTTATATTAGTCTTTTTATTTTCCCCCTGCTCTGCTTCTGCTCCCGCGGCCCAGAGAGACCAGCCAGCTTGTTCTGTACCTCTGCCAACAAGAGGGGAATCAGCAGGTCTGCTCCGGCGTTACTACCACTGCTAACTGCCTGCCAAGCTGCATGCACACACACACACACACACACGCACGCACGCACACACACACACACACACACACACACACACACACACACACACACACACACACACACACACACACACGGCAGCACACCGGCACAGACTTCCACCGGCCACCACCCAGCCAAGTTTCCCACAGATCCCCCCTCCTGATGCACTGTCAAAGGTGAAATTCATTACCATATGTGGGGGGGGGGGGGGAGTAACATTTTAAACAAGTGTGTGATGCAAACAGAGATCTAATAGGAATGTGGGAGGTGTGTGTGTGTGTGTGTGTGTGTGTGTGTGTGTGTGCGTGCGTGCGTGCGTGCGCGCGCGTGTTCTTGTTATCGCTATTTCAGTGAGAACCAATTTGAGTTTTATACCTGGGAAGTGAGCACATGTTAAGATGGGCGGTCGTTTAAGGGTTAGGTTAGCATACATAGACCCTTCTCATGGGGGCCATTTTGTGTCGAAAAGGCAGGGTAAACACAGGTGCAAGCAAAGCACTAATGAGGGTTTCAAACTTCCATGATTGGAATTTGGAAACCCTCATTAGTGTTTTGCTTGCACCTGTGTTTATTCTGCCTTTTCGACACAAAATGGCCCCCGTGAAAAGGGGCTGTTGGGTTCAGGTGAGGTTAGGGATGGTTGAGATTAGGGTTAGGGACTAGAGAATGCATTATGTAAAAGAATGTCCTCACTAAGATAGCTGTGTGTGTGTGTGTGTGTGTGTGTGTGTGTGTGTGTGTGTGTGTGTGTGTGTGTGTGTGCGTGTGTGTGCCTGTGTGTGTGCGTGCGTGTGTGTGTGCGCGTGCATGTGTGTAGCTGGGTGGGGGATGGGGGGGTCAGAGGGGAGTTAGCAGTAGCTTAAAAGTCAGCCTCCTTTTCCCGTAAAACTCATGGACACCAGCTGAGCCCGTTATTGACAACTAATTAGAAAGCAATTAGCTCCAAACGCTTCATCATTGAAAACAGATGGGGTGGCAAGAAATGAGAGTTTGCTCCCTCTCACCACCCCCCACCCCCCGCCCTTACCCCCCTGCGCCCCCAACACGACAACCCCCCCCCCCCCCCCCCCCCCCCCATACACACACACACACATACGCATGTGTTTGGCTGCGAGCCGGGGAGAAAATTGCCTTTTCCAGGCCTGATCGGTGGACAGCTTCTCCTTGGACCTGCAAATCAGCCCAAGACTCTAAACACATGCTCACTCCCCCACATCTCTGCACCGATACCAACAACAAGTCCAGCTCACCAAGTCCTGTTCTGTCTCACAATCTGATACCAACAAGTCCAGCTGACCAAGTCATGTTCTGTCTCAATCTGATACCAACAACAAGTCCAGTTTACCAAGTCATGTTCTGTCTCACAATCTGACAACAAGTCCAGCTTACCAAGGTATGTTCTGTCTCACAATAAGTCCAGCTTACCAAGTCATGTTCTGTCTCACAATCAGATACCAACAAGTCCATCTTACCAAGTCATGTTCTGTCTCACAATCTGTCAACAAGTCCAGCTGACCAAGTCATGTTATGTCTCACAATCTCACAACAAGTCCAGTTTACCAAGTCATGTTCTGTCTCACAATCTGAAACCAACAAGTCCAGCTGACCAAGTCATGTTCTGCCAACAACAAGTCCAGCTGACCAAGTCATGTTCTGTCTCACAATCTGAAAAGATGTACCAGTGGGCGGAGAGAAAACCCTTTGCTTTCGGCGCACTATTTTATCTGTTTATTGTCACTATTTTTGTCTTTTAATATGAAGCACATTGTATGAAATGTGCTATACAAATGAAATTGACTTGACTTGACTACAGTAGTTCAAGAGTGGAAACTGTGCAGGAACAGAGTTCATCACAAACCCCATTGTCAGACATTTGACGTTTGATGAAAAATAGCATTTGAACACTGGATAGCAGATTAAATTACGTGTTCAGACGTTTTTACAGTGGTGGCAATATCCTGTTCTCCCCCCTTACTCTAAACACACAGTCTGAGCTCCATCTAAAACACACACGGCATATTGTGTTTTTCCTCAAATATTTGAGTAAGGTGTCAGATATTTAGGAGCGGTATCAGATTTAGCACCTGGACGGGGTCCAGAGAGCCAGAGCAGCCCGCTCATATTGTACACATGTTCCAAGCAAAAGGCTGTGGATAGGAGAAGTTCTTGAAGCAAACTGAATTGAAACAAGCTCAATTGTAAAGTCTATGTACAGAGGCTTTGCAGTTGCATCTACTGTGCATCTGGCTGCATGGAGGTCCATTGGAGGAGTGGCTGTTAATAATGTTAATAAAGTCTAAATCTATAACAACCAGGTTAGAAACAGAGAGCTATGCAGCCTGTTGTGGTGATCCATTCAGTAACGTTCTCAGTCAAAGTGAATAGTGTGATAGGGTGGATTTGTTTCCAAATGTAGGTTACTGTGACACAGTCAACTGTCTGTCTTTAGCCCTAGTCTCTACTCCAAAACACTCTGAGTTACTGTCACACAGTCAACTGTCTGTCTTTAGCCCTAGTCTCTACTCCAAAACACTCTGAGTTACTGTGACACAGTCAACTGTCTGTCTTTAGCCCTAGTCTCTACTCAAAAACCATCTGAGTTACTGTCACACAGTCAACTGTCTGTCTTTAGCCCTAGTCTCTACTCCAAAACACTCTGAGTTACTGTGACACAGTCAACTGTCTGTCTTTAGTCCTAGTCTCTACTCCAAAACACTCTGAGTTACTGTGACACAGTCGACTGTCTGTCTTTAGTCCTAGTCTCTACTCCAAAACACTCTGAGTTACTGTGACACAGTCAACTGTCTGTCTTTAGTCCTAGTCTCTACTCCAAAACACTCTGAGTTACTGTGACACAGTCAACTGTCTGTCTTTAGTCCTAGTCTCTACTCCAAAACACTCTGAGTTACTGTGACACAGTCAACTGTCTGTCTTTAGCCCTAGTCTCTACTCCAAAACACTCTGAGTTACTGTGACACAGTCAACTGTCTGTCTTTAGTCCTAGTCTCTACTCCAAAACACTCTGAGTTACTGTGACACAGTCGACTGTCTGTCTTTAGTCCTAGTCTCTACTCCAAAACACTCTGAGTTACTGTGACACAGTCAACTGTCTGTCTTTAGTCCTAGTCTCTACTCCAAAACACTCTGAGTTACTGTAACACAGTCAACTGTCTGTCTTTAGCCCTAGTCTCTACTCCAAAACACTTTGAGTTACTGTCACACAGCAACTGTCTGTCTTTAGTCCTAGTCTCTGCTCCAAAACACTCTGTTACTCTGACACAGTCAACTATCTGTCTTTAGCCCTATAGTCTCTACTCCAAAACACTCTGTTACCATGACACAATCAACTATCTGTCTTTACCATCAAAGACATGTATGTTAGGGTTAATACTCCTGTCAGTGCCCCTGACCAAGGCAATGGCAAAAAGAACTGGAGTTGGTCCCCGGGTGCTGCACTGCGGCTGCCCACTGCTCCTAGTTCTAGGAAGGTTCCTAGTAGAGGATGGGTTAGATGCAGAGGATGAATTTCCCCATGGGGATAAATAAAGGATAACTTAACTTAACTTTAGCCCTAGTCTCTACTCCAAAACACTGAGAAGACTCCGCTCAAAACCTGAACACGGGTGCCCCCGGTGGCTCATCCAGTAGAGTGCTTAGGCTACCATGTGGCTCAGTCCTTCCCGCAGCGACCCGGGTTCCACTCTGGCCCATGGTCATTTGCAGCATGTCATCCGCTCACTCTCTCTCCAATAGCATGTCTCTCTCTCACACTTTCGCTATTGATTAATGCTGGTCTATTCAATTATAAATTCAATTGGACCAGATTTTAAAACCAGGAATTGTAGATGGGCTGGACAATTTCAGCAGCGTATTTGCCCGCTTACCAGCGAGCTAGCATAACAGGATTGATACCTACATATTTGTCTGGATGTCTAGTTTCCGAGGACATCAGAAGCTCAGCTGTAACGAGAGCCTGTCAAACAAGCCCTATGCTGTGCCATAATTACCGAGGACCTTGGTGACCTCATAGCCGTCTACGGCCATGCTCACTGGGCCACTCGGAGGTTGCTGCCAGGCCAGATGTGGCCCGCAAGCCACCAATTGAATAGGCCTGGAATAAAGCATAAAAATGCCCAGTTAATGAACCAACTAATTAACTAGCCAGAAGCCCCATTTAGCAAAGACACCACTAATGTATATGTGACTGCTAGCCAATATTGGCACTAGCGTCTACCTCTACCAGATATGTCAACCAGCATGCAAATAGAAGTGTTTATGTAACGGTAGGGGTTGTGCTGTGCAGTGAAGTAAACCTCCCTCCAGACGCTTTAAGAGACACTAGTGACAAACACTAGAGCCATATGGCTTTAGCCTTCTTGCTACGTATCCGTCTCCCATGCCGAAGTCCCCGGTTTGATCCCCAGCTGCAGGGGGACTACACAAGGCAGGCTACATTTACAAGACAGAGCTGCACAAGACAGAGCTAAACACAAAATAGATCAGATGTATCATGGCAGCACATCAATTAACCAGATATTTTCAATTCTGTTTGGACGGTTAAGTTGAACGTTGAGAAACACAACCAGCTGTTACCCAAGAGTGGAGGACATCCAGTATGGCCGCCAGAGGGTTTGTTACGCCTCCCGAAAGCCCTCTATTCTATGACATGTTAGAAGTGAGGGTCTATGATGTAAGAGAATATAAGTCATATATTTGGGTTTTTGAGCGGAACATTTTTGTCTGACTTGAATAACTGTAATAATAACCCGTAGCGAGTGTTATTTTGACACCAGCAGTCTTTTAGCAAGAGAGGACGTCTCATATCATATTTACAATGGTGGAACTCATCCAATGTGTTGTGAGTGGAGGCAGGGAGGGACTCTACTGAGCAGCAGCACAACAGTGGGGTGGAGGTGTCAAATAATAGAAGCTAAAACCTGCTAGTCAGGGGTTTCGGGAGCAGCCGGGGTTTTGAGGTAACATCTGGCTCTCATTAACCAGACCTGTGGAGCTGAACCAGAAAACTTCAAGGTCACATCGAAAATAATTACCGAGCCGCCGTGAAAATGTGTGATACAGCGAATCTGAACAGGCGTATCTGTGGCCCAAGAATAATTAGACGTCGTCTGACACACTATCCGCGAGGGTGAGCCCGAGAGTTAGCCTGTCCACATTCATGCAAGTGTGTCAATGGCCAATAGCTACCAAGAGTGTGTGTTTCTGTGTGTGTGTGTGTTGTGTATATATGGTGTGTGTTTCCGCTCACATGCACACGCTCACCCCAGCGCGTCACACCAACATTAGCAGCACTAATAGCCCTCTCATTTGTAACGTCTGTGTGGAAATGTTTGGGTTGTAATATCTGAAAGAGCCGCCACACTACAGAGAACTGTGGACTCATTCATGAGTTTCTCAATGAGCACAGTCAATTTAAATATGCGTGCGTGCTTGCACGCGCGCACGTGCGTGCCAGTGTGTGTGTGTGTGTGTGTGTGTGTGTGTGTGTGTGTGTGTGTGTAAATTTGCGTATACGCACCATTTAATTTACAAAAGTCCTATTTTTCTCGCTCTGTTTTCCTTTTGTCTTGGACAAAAAATAAATGACAGTTTACAGGCTCTCCAGCTGTAATTTTCTGGTTATCAGATGGGTAGCAAAGTTCAAGTAGTCTGGAGAATAAACACATGTTTACAAGCTGTTCAAATGAATGAGTGTAGCTCACATAAAAACAACTACAGTGCTTTTTAATGACAGAAGGCAACTCAAGTCCTCGGCCGACAAAGAGAAAGCACACTTTACACTTACAACCCTCTGAATATTGAAGGGATTTTGAATGATAATCTACAGATAATACATTTTTATCGAGTTTTGCAATAGATCCCTCCAAATGTGAACTCCTGTGTTTTTGTTTTTGTCTTTGTGTCTACTAAAGATTCTCTGTCGTCTGGTGATGATGAAGATTATGATGAAGATCCGGAAGATGCAGGTAATGGAAACGGTGTGTTCCTCATTTCAATCACTCATCTTATTTTATTTTTTAAGTCACATTTCTGGAGTTTTACAGCATGCTTTGCCTTTAGAAAGGCACTGAAGCCATTTCTTTTTCATCTTCAGTGAAAGTTTTTCGTATTTTACCATCGCCAAAACCTTACCTTCACTTAAAGCAGCTACGAGCAAGATTTTCGATTGTTATTAAACAGTATAATTACAATATTGATGCATCACATCTTACCTATAATAGTAGCTGAGACCAAAGCCGTGTGAATCGGAGATTGCTCTCTTAAGTCTGTGTCTGTCTAAACTCGCGTCAACAGGGGGCTCTCTCTCTCTCTCTCCTTACCGCCGGACTGGCTAAACCCGGAAGTGAAATCCGGAAGTGAAACGCAGCTGCCTGCATTCCCCCGTTCGCGCTGCCTAGCAACATACCATAAACAAGGAGAACGCCATGCATACTCTCGCGAACATCTCTCGTTATATCCTAACAGGTTTTTTGAAAGTTATTTTGTGGTTATGGCCGAAGTGGCTGCTGCAAACCGTTTCATTTCACTTCCTGATCTGCCCTGGCCACAGAGAGACTAACACTGGCCGATTCACTCGGGGTTCAAGCGAGACTACTCTGCGTTGGTCTCGTCTACTATTAGAGGTAAGATGTGATGCATTGATATTAAATTTAGACTGTTTAATAACAATCGAAAATCTTGCTCGTAGCTGCTTTAAACCAACTTGTTTTAGAAGCAGTGTTGTTTTACTTGCTTTAAACTCTGCTGTTAGCAAACCTTTTCTTTGACAAACAAATGACGAGTCCATTGTCACATAGTGTAATCCTTTCATGATGCAACAACATTACCATCTTCACATTCAACAGTTCATCTGCATTTCAGAGTTTGTGCTCATTATGACATGTTGTCAGACTGTGTTGTGATTTGCCACCAGCACGCGCTTAGGAAGATGATTTTATATGGAATTATATGACTCCCATTGAATTTATACGACTCTAATCTGACTTTTATTACCTTAATTGGAATTTTACGACCAACATCAGAGTTACACGGCTATCACTCCTGTTATAACCCCTCACTCTCTTCCTTAAATAAAATTCATAAAAGCTCCTCTCCGGAGCCTAAACCTAACGCCACAATCGCACAGATCAAAAGCCGGTGGTTCTCAGGCGGGTAGCTCCCTGTGTTCTGATGTGAGTGTATGGAAGTCCAGACTGATACGTAGAGCCAAAGAGAACATGAGACCACGTTATCAGGATGGTTTTCACCAGGCTAGAGAAGCTCCTCTCTCCACAGATCAAAAGGCGGTGGGTAGCACCCCGCTCTGAGCCCGCGTTCTGATGGGAGCTGTTTTGGCGTACGGAGTTCAGCCGCAGGTGAACAAAGAGCGATGAGGGACGGCTTCTGCTGGCACTGCACCCTGCACCCTGCACATGCTCCGTTCTGTCAGCTCACCGCTCCACACAGCCAGAGAGCTGCTGGCTCCGCCCCTCAGCCTCCATGCTGTGCTGCCTTTGGTGCACAGACACCCAGAGCCACAGAGAGAGAGATGGAGTAGAAGAGATAAAGGCACAGGAGTAAAGTGAGGAACACAGAGAGACCTACATAAATACATAAATAAACATAAATAGATCTGTAGCAAGTGGGTTTTTATGGGGTGGGGCTGCTAGCCTCATGCCCCCCATTAACCCTATAGAAAGTGAGACACACATTTGAAAAGATGGACAGACATGGCAGACAGGCAGAGAGAGAGAGAGAGAGAGAGAGAGAGAGGATTTCATACCTGTTGGGAGAATTTGCAGTGATTGTCTTTTGATGATCCCTTGGTCGCTAATGAATGCCAGCAAAGGGAGTTTTGGGAGGGACAGACTAGTGAAAACGTCAACAACTGTTAGACATCACTCTCTCAGGCATAGTGGATCAAGAAATAACGTATTAATTATTTCCTTACCCGCTTTTCCCATTGTACCACTCCTAAATTTAAAAGTAACCTTTCCATCTTTTGTCCCTGGCTGTTATACTATACTGTACATTGACATTAAGGGGAACAGGGATATTTGTTAAAGTCTTTTGTGTGGGTGCTATCACCTTCATCCTTGCACCCTCTCACCTCATGGTCACTTGCAGTGTTGCAGAACTAAGACTCTAAGATTACTGTACATTTACATTCGATTTACATTCAAGGCATTATATCCAGAGCAACTTAACCTGAGGTGCAACAATAGCTGGAAGCAGGACAATAAACCGTAGAGTAAGTGTAGAAGAAGCTTACTGTTGCTGTCATTGTAAGTGGCCCTGGATAAGGTGAATGCCTACACTGTAAAAACCTGCTGTCATTGTAAGTGGCCCTGGATAAGGTGAATGCCTACACTGTAAAAACCTGCTGTCATTGTAAGTGGCCCTGGATAAGGTGAACGCCTAACACTGTAAAAACCTGAATGCGTCTGAATTTGCGCCTCAGCAGTGAAAGCGTGAAGTGCTTTCTAAATGGGGGCGAAGTGGCACCGGCTTACTGCAAAGATCCCCCAATGCTGGTAAATACCCTCCGACTGCCAGACTTAATCTGTGGATGTAAGTCTACCTCATGACATGCGAGGCTCTGATTTCCTGGCCAAAAGCAGAGGGATTAGCCCAGAAATGCTAAACCCCATATCGCCGCTTAATGTCCGCTAAGCCAGTGCTAATTAGCCGGCGGCATGGAGGAAGGAGCCATGTGACGAGCCACGCAGTCCCTGTCGCCGAGCCGGGGAGCATCAACCGCTACATGGGAAATAGGGGAGAAATATGCAGAGAGAACCATAATGGAGATAGTCAAAGAGTCAGGCTGGTAATGAGGGACAGGGATAATAATCGAGAGAAAGAGAGAAAACAGACACTGATTGACAGGAAGCAGCCTGGTCGCCAGAATAAAATGTCCACATTGTGTGTTTCTACACTCAACTCACGACTCGATACGATACACAATACTGAGTTTACAATACGATTTTCTCACAGTTTTCTTTTTACAAAATGAGATTGCAGACAAATTATGACTGATAAAGATTCCTTTAATTATTTCTTACACAAAAACCACAAAATACTGTATTTTTTCGTATATTTTCTTTATCAAATTAAAGAATCCCTTTTTATTTAGGAGGTAGGATAACTGCAAAACACAAACTTTGCAATGAATGCATATTTCTTTTCACACCGGAGGGCGGCATGTTCGATTCACAGTCATTGTCACAGTGTTTCCAAAGTCTACATGTCAACCGTGAGTCAGATTTAATGTTTTTGTTATTTAAGCCAAACCCAAACCATAATCCTAACCTTAACCAAGTTGTTTTACTTCCCTAAACATAACCAAAGTTGTTCAAGTTGTTTTATTTGCATTTAACATTTGAAAGAAAGTTTTCAAATTAACCACCGTTTTGTTTCAAATTTCTGTTGAGATTGTAGGTCTGCAGAGATGTAAATTCTTTTAGAAATGTAAAAGGCCAACGCTTAGTTTCAAATTTATGTTGAGATTGTACATGGATTGCAGTGTGTCAAGTTTTTCTCATCATAAATGTGTAATAAACATTGTGTTTTGATTAGGCGTCTATTCAAATGTTGAAAGTTATAAGAGTGTACAATATGCAGTGATATGTGTGGTAGAAATCATTAATTACGTATGCCAATAAAACATATTTCTTGGATTTAATTGACAGTATTTACTCTCATCTGTCTGTCGGAAAGAAGGTGATTTCAACATTGCTGACGTGCAAGGTCAGATAACATTTGTTTGTCATAAAATGAAACCAATAGAGAATAGCCTAAGTGACGTCACTTTATCTACCGGCAAAGCTGAAGACCGGCGACATGCCACGAGCTTCCACAAGCTATGTAGTTTTTATACGAAACTAACCCCTACGTTTCAGTTTGAAGACAAACTGTGACTTTCTTGAGATGCAAAGTTATGTTTTAAATTGACAAAATTAGCGTTGGCACCCCGTGGCACAATTCAAATGGGATCAAAAAGTAACCTTATTCTCCGTCCACTGCCATTCATATTTTTCACAGCGTTGGTACAGGGAGAAAGCAGGAAGTGATGTTTCGCTTTGGCTCTCTATAGAAAACTGGAGTTCTCATTCAAACATGTTACAATAATAGATACATGAGGAACATTTATTGATACATCTGGGAAAATCTAGAAGGTTCTTCGTGCTTATCTGTGGGAAGAAGAGAAGTCTTTTCTCAGCTAGAAACCACATTCTGAAATATGTTACAATGTTACAGGCTGGCCTGAGCCCTGTAGTGTGAACATTGACATTTCTTTGTAGGCTGATACATTGTATAGCATGACATGGTGGATGTCTTAGCCCCTGTTCACACAGGACGCCGAAGCAACGCTCAACCTAAGCTCAACCTACGCTGAACCCACAAGTTTAATTTAGGCGTCCTTGTTAACAGGCGAGGCCGTTCACACCACCCGCGCACGTGTCACGCTGAAGCCTCGCCGAAGCCACGCTCACGCCTTGCTCAAGCGATCGTTCAGGATTCATGCCTATTTTCCAAGCGTGACGCGTGAAGCCAAGCATGAAGTAAATGGGAGTTGTGGGCGGGTTCAAGGTGCGAGAGTAGGCACTGAGAGGAAAAGAGAAGGCTTCTTGTGTGAACCGTTAGGCGTACGTTCAGCTTGTGCATGCTTCAAGCTTCAGTTCTACTTACGTTCGGCGTCCTGTGTGAACAAGGGCTTAGGTCTTGTTATTTAAGAAATTTACCACGAGAGGAAGGGGGTTGTGGCCACATTTACCACTGGTACAGGGTTGTGGCACGAGGTGAAGCCGAGTGCCATAAACCATAATATAACACATAATATAAAAAATACACAATTGTAACATTCAATTCATTTATTTACAATCATTACTGGTTTCAGAATACATTTATCCTTCCGCCACAGAATATAGTTCCATTGACAGTCCCAGGTTGACTCCGTGACAACTCAAGCTCAGCCAGTTCTCTCTCCCCAATTTCACCATGTCGTTCTTTGTTCACTTCACCTTCATCTTCATCTAACCACTGCTCAAAACTCAATCCACCCAGTAAATCAAACGTTACTATGAAATCGGACATTTCCTTGTTAGAGATTTGTAGACTGACAGGCTAACAGTGGGCGGAGTCAGCACAGGTGTTCTTCATTCATCAGGGAGCGGAGTGATACTGCGGTTGGAGCCGAACTGTAGATTGTTGGCCTATTTACCACTGTTGCTAGCCAATCAGAATCCAGTATTCACTCATGCTGTTGTAGAATATGTTATTTTCAACTTTTCCGCGGGTGGTAGCTGGGCTGGCAAGGCAATTTCTCGGGGGGGGGGGCAGCTGCCACCCTGGTAGATCCGCCACTGGCGATGTCACCATCACACCAGATGTAATGATGCCCCCAAACAGAGCTGTCTGTCAGAGACTATAGGCCCCTGGCTGGTCCAGCCGTCACTTCCTGCGGAGGTGCTGCCGCACGTGGATGATATGATTGACCAATTTGTAAGATTGACGTGGCATTTGTGTCTGAGGATGATAGACAGTGTTGAAGCTGTGTCTGTTGTTGCCATGGTAGCTGTCTATGTGACACCTGGATTTTTTGGCATCTGTCTGACTGACGCTCTTAGACTGAGGCCAACCCGTGAGGTGGTAAACCAGAGGTGCTTGGGCTGAATAGACATAGGCTTACACACACATACACACAACTACATTACATACACATACACACAACTACATCACACACACACACACACACACACACACACACACACACACACACACACACACACACACACACACACACACACATACACACAACTACATCACACACACACACACACACACATACACACAACTACATCACACACACATACACACAACTACATTATACACTACATCACTGAGCAATTTGTGAGGCTGATATTGAGTCTGTTTCCATGTGACATTTCTATTCTGAGAGCTAGCACATAATAATCGAGGCCTTGAACATGAGGCGACCCCATGGATGCAGAAGCCAGAAATATAACTTGTCATTTCGTCTAGTGTTACATTCTTAATTTTCCTCAAATAAACTGAAAAAGCTGCCAATGTGAGATCGTTTCCCCCCAATACAAATGAGTCTAACTTGTTTCCAGAACATTCTTAACTAGGTTGCATCGTCTTATTGTATCTCCTTTTAAGAAAATTCTTGAGACAAATGAGACCCAAACAAATTGACATTGTCTCATGTTATTAGAAGAGTTTTCACATTTGCATTAGGAAATATATCACTTTTAAGAGTGAATGCAGGCGTTAAAGGATGGCTTTACCTGTAATCAACCCACTTTGCATTATATAATCTCTGTAATATAAGCACATGGGCAGTGTTTTATCTTCTCTCTCGGTTTACCTCACGGAGAAAAATGCTCCTGCTGCTGTCTGCAGAAACTCCGCCCCCACCAGTTGCAAGTCATTAAGGCTTGTTAAGGCTCTCCATGATTCTCTGTGGATGTGTGCATACGTAAAAAATAAAAATAAACAATAACAGCCGCCCCCTCGGAGCAGATTCTGCCTCTCCAGCACAACTTCCGCAGCTCCGTTGTGACGCGTTGTGACGTAAAACGCGTCACAACGGAGCACTTTGCCAGAGGGGGAAATGGGAGATCTCCCTGAGGTTATTAATGATACAAAGTGGGTTGATTACCGGTAAAGAAAACAGTAAACAAACATGCCATCCCCATGTAGGCTCCATCAGTTTTGAAGAATGGGTGGCTGTGGCTCAGGAGGTAGAGCGGGTTGTCCTTTTGGAGAGAAGAGGTCGGTGGGTCGATCCCCGGCTGCTCCATTCCTCATGTCGAAATGTCCTGAATTGTTCCGGACGGGGGCATGGTAGCTTGCCACCATCGGTGTCTGAATGCATGGCTGAATGTAGACATTGTCGAGCACTATATAAATGCAGTCCATTTACCTTTTTACCAACATGCCAGAAGCATTAGTGAGGTACAACATTTTCTAAACCTTCGGCAGAGAGCGATCCATAGTCCACCCCCCACGATGAAAATGACATATTAAAGCATAGGTGTTTTGCAGGGCAGAAGTATGCTTGTATTAAAGCATAGGAGTTTTGCAGTGCAGAAGACATATTAAAGCATAGGTGTTTTGCAGTGCAGAAGTATGCTTGCACACTCTGAGCCTGTGTCAAGCCGAGGGAGGGGGGGGGGAGTGGTCGATTAGTCTCTCTACTAACAGAGTGTAATCTGTGCTGTGTTCCTGAGCTATGCAGCCTCTTGTTTACCCTGGCAGGAGAGCAGAGGTCCGGATGCCCGGGCCACGGCACGCTGCTGGGCCACGGCACGCTGCTCCTCCGCGGCTGCCTCACGGCTCCTCCGACTCTGTTTGCCTTGAGTCCCCGCAGGCGGCCAGCCTTCAAAGAGCCATGCTGTAAATCTGTAATGCAATCTGCCTGTGTGCTCGCAGGCGTCAGCGAGGGCAAATTATACAATTACACAATGAATCCCCTCCCGCCCCACCTGCCCCACCTTTTCCCAGATCGCTCTCTCGGTGCTGAAGGGGCGTTCGGCACCGCGGCGTGTACCGCGCCATGCTAATTGCAGTTAAGTTGGACTGATAGAGAGCCACAGTCATGCTCCTGTGACCCGCAACACAGCCGCACAGGCAGCTACAGGAGGAGGGGGAAGGGGGGGTTGTGTGTGTGTGTGTGTGTGTGTGTGTGTGTGTGTGTGTGTGTGTGTGTGTGTGTGTGTGTGTGTGTGTGTGTGTGTGTGTGTGTGTGTGTGTGTGTGTGTGTGTGTGTGTTCTTGGTGCTTGCATAGGCGTGTGAGTTTGTGTGCACAGAGTACTTGTAATGCCATTATGTATTTTAAATCCCCCCAAAATGTATGCTGCCTAAAACAATAATGTTATTGTATGCTGATTACATATACTTGTGAAAATTTAGAGGATTACTTCCGGGAATACTTTCAAAGTGAGAGGAGAAACCCAGAAGGTTGAGGTTACCTCATTATAAAATGTGGCACAGAAAAAAAGTTGTTTGTATGCAAACCTAAAATTATTTTCCTGAACTTGCTAATTTTCCACTCTTTCACAGTTGTACCTTATAATCAGTCTCAGTAATCTGAAAGTAACTAAAAGTAATCACAATACATCTGTAACGGTGGTCACTACGTAGTGACTGTGAGCAGGGTCTGAGAGCAGGTCACGTGGGGGCTGGGTTTACCCAGGCTAATACAACATGGGTTACACATCATTGAGTTTGAATAATGCCTTGGATTACATTAATTACAGGAAGAAGTACCTGGTAACTAAAGTAATGGAATACATTTATAAAGAGACCAACCCAACATTGAGTTGGTGTAGTGCTTGTGTGCCTGTGTTCATGTATGTGACAGTGAATGATGCATCATTTCTCCCTGCTGTCTGGCCTCTCTGCCTGCCTCTCTCCAGCCCTGGTTTGGGAGTTGGTTCTGGAGCGTAAAGCAAACAG
>NC_139625.1:32085759-32143259 GCF_964638095.1 Poromitra crassiceps | reverse complement strand
TTCCCACTGTGGGCATCCATGTTTAAAATGTCTGCACACCTAGTTTGACATGTCTGGTTCTGTGTTTCACCAACAGAAGCGCCATATTGGACCAGGCCGGACCGGATGGACAAGAAGCTTCTGGCCATCCCGGCCGCCAACACGGTCAAGTTCCGCTGTGCGGCGGCCGGAAACCCCACGCCCACCATCCACTGGCTGAAGAACGGCAAGGAGTTTAAAGGAGAGCAGCGGATGGGAGGCATCAAGGTGAGTGTGACTGCACTGAAATACGCTGAAGCCTGAAGGTTGGAGCGGGGTGTGACTAAAAAGATGCTGGTTCAAATCTGCACACCAGGGGCGTCCGGGTAGTGCAGTGGTAGATTCTCTGCATACCAACATGAGGGTCACAGGTTCGAGCCCTCGTGTTACCTTCGGCTTGGTCGGGCATCCAATGACCGTGCCTGTGGGTGGGAAGGCGGAGTAAGGGTATGTGTCCTGGTTGCTACACTAGAGCCTCCTCTGGTAAGTCGGGGTGCCTGTTTGGGGGGAGGGTAAATGGGGGGAATAGCGTGATCCTCCCACGCGCTATGTCCTCCTGGTGAAACTCCTTGCTGTCAGGTGAGAAGAAGTGGCTGGCGACTGCACATGTATCTATGGAAGCATGTGCTAGCCCAGGGGAGCTCAACCTTTCGTAATTCAAGGCCCACTTCTGATTGTTAAAACATTTCCAAGGACTGCCTTCCCATTAATGATATCATTCTGATATCCTGATGTGAGAGGTCCTCCGCGGCCCACTAGATGGCGCTCTGAGTCCCGCCCGTGGCCCAGTGGATGAGAAGGAACACTGTGCTAGCCTACAACTCTCCCCAGATCGGCAGAGGGGATGGACCAACGGCCGGGACAGCCTAACAGATCGGCAGAGGGGATGGAGCAACGGCCGGGACAGCCTAACAGGCAGTTGGCCAAGTAATTGTGGAGAAAACTATATCAGAAAAAACTTGATCAAATCTTCCCACTGGCTCCGAACAGCAGCTTGGGGGATGTAATCAAAGTGCCCTTCAGCAAGGCATTTTAATCGACCTACCACTCCAGCAGAGCAGTCAGCTTGTAGCAGGCAGCTCCCTGGTGTGAATGTGTATAAGTGGCTGAAGCAGTGTGGTGCTGAAAGAACGCTAAGGCTCCGTGAATCTTCCCTGGGTGAATACAGCTTCAGAACTGCTTCCCCCTGACAGGATCCTGGCCCTAAGCCGGCCCAAATACATTTGGAGCTGCTGTGCTGAAATCAGAGTGGTACACAGATACATGCGTGCTAGCGGGATAGCATACAGTAGTGTTAGCATGGTGTTGACAGATGCACAGTGCAGCAACCAGCTGTCAATTCTGCAACCAATTCTGTCATTGGATTCATTCTAAACATCGGTCTGTCCTGTGGAATGGCACTGCTTGAAGTAACAGGTTTGGTTTACTTTAGTGTTCCTGTAACGGCCCTGAGCTGTAGGATTTAAAAACCCAAGCTCAGTATGGTAATAACATCGGAATTCAAACAGTCAGTGTTTTGGTTTCAATAAACTTAAACTTCATAACAGAGAACGTCTAAAATCATGCCCAGAGATGGGCTGAATCCTCACAAATCCTTCTCCCATCTCCCCCTCTGTCTGTCTACTGTCTCAATAAACACACTAAGGTTTTCTAACATGATCAACTTGCACAGTAAAGTTGCTCTAGTGATCTAAAACACATCGCCTTTTCAAAAATTGGCTTTTCAACGGTTCACTGCAGTGTTGCAGAAAGTTAAGTTTAAAAGTAAGTTTTTTTGATAAACACTTCAAAAACATGCCACAGCAGTATGGCGTGTGATTGGTATGTTTTCTATCATGCAATGCCAGACTAGTGTTCTGGTTTTTAAACAGTAAGCCAATCTGATTTATATACAGCACACTCAGAGTAACAGGTAACAAATAACCGATTAAAAACACTTGAAAAACTAACTTGTTAAGTTGCTTGTTACCACATAAATGTCATCTGAGCACTCAGAACGCATTATAACGCACCCCCCAGCACTGACATTTTAATTTTGCTGACAAGTTTAAGGGCCCTATCGTCGTACAGGTGCTATCGCTTATGCACCAGTTTGCGCGCCTCTCATGCTATCTTCCCTGCGTCTTATGCTATCGTCTGCCTCCCGCAAGTCTCATTTTGCACTTTGGCCATGATACCATCCAGTTTTGCGTGGGGATCTGAGCGCAGACACAGGTATGGGCGTGCCCCCGCAAAATGCTTGCCTTCTGCTATCGTCAGCATGCCACAAATTCTTTGCGTGCATGCAATTTCAAGAGCACATAAAAGCAGCTCTTAACACTTATTTTTTTTTGACGGTGGGACGTTGATCTAACCCTTTTACGTCTCCTATACCAGAATTGGAGGTATTGAATGTGTATAATCTATTTTACTGACCCACTGAGTGGCGACAGTGCTCTCCTGACTAGAGGAAGGCAAGCAAAAAGCAGCCATTCTCATGAAAATGGATTCGCGAAAACGCTTTCGTTTTCGCACTGATTGCTGGCGGTGCGGGATTGCAAATTTGCATAATAGATTACGGGTGGAACACACTTTGAAACACGCAGCATAAATATGACCAGAATCGCAAAAGCTTCATCAAAGCTCTCAACCAAAACTCCAAGAAGCGAGCGAGTCCATCCAGACTTCCTCAAAGAGCGGCCGCGCAGACAGGCACAGCAGCAGCAAAGCAATGAGACTGGTGACGCGAGGTTACAGCAGCAGAAACGAGCTTGTGACACGGCCGCTGCAGCCAAGAAGACACACACGGAGGGAGGAGTTGGAAGCAGAGGGGGGTTTCCTGCTGTTATGGAGGAAATTACTGTTCAAAACTATTGTTTAGATGTCTGACGTCTTACTGATGCCAAAAATGAATGGTTAAAGTGACTGTTCTATCGAATTTCACAAAAAGCCGTTTATCTCAGAATAATTTTTCTGACGCTGAAACCATGCTGTATTCAACTGCTAATGCTTACATAACTACTAACTCTACAAACAAACTCTTTTAGACAGAGAAAGCACACATTCTATTAGTTCTTTTGAGATATTGCGTGTTCATAAAATCTTAGCAGAAAAGAATCCTCGGGTCTTGAAAGATGAGCCAGAATCCTCAAAAAAACCCTCTGGCAGAACCTACCTACAGTAAAAAAAAAACGGCTGGCAGTGAATGTGTTAAACAGCTCTTAGCGCAAAAATACCCCACTGTGCTTGAGCGCACCATTATTCTCCGCGCTGCGCAGCGCAGTGCAGGAGAATTCCTTTTGGATACGTCATTACGCACGATGTTCCATTAAAATACAAATGCTAGGACATCAAATTCTGCTGCTAAAATTGGGTAACAGCAGATTATTCAGTGAGGCAATCAACTGTTATTCACTGAAAAACATTTATCATGTGTAAAGAGCCACAAACATGCTGCCTACTTGTAATATTATTGTCAATCAAATGTCCCTGTTTCCGTTACAAACACGTTTCTATTTTCCAATCAACAAAAGAACCCGAATTGCATCAAATCACAGATGTTTTTAACAGGTATATGATGTGATGGTTGTTGTGAGATCTCCAAATTACGCATGGAGAGAATTACATCATGCGTGTAACACTGTGTTAAAGGGAATGCGGGAGGGGAATCTGATTTAGTTTGATTGATGTAACGCTCAGGCATTGCCAGGCCACACAAGTGAATAATTCAGGTGGTTAAGACTGCCCAAATCCCGTTTGCTGAAATTTTGCGGGGCACGGAGAATCGCAGATGACTTGGGAATGCCCATTAATTTGTGCTGCGCCCAGTGCAAGCGCTAAATTACCGCTTTTGCCACGATAGGACCCTAAGACCCCCCGCCTCTGGAGCCGTGCACATGCAGCCCTGCAGACTAAACCCTGAAAACAACAACAACAAACATCTAATGTTAGCTATTTGTACACCAAGTGTAGGTAAAAAATACGCATAGACATGTTATTAGTGAAAGAAAAGCTTGATCCAGTTTCCAGTTCAAGATTTTAAGTGAATTGTTATTAACCCATTGATACCTGATGCAGTATTTGTGTGCGTATCCCTTCAAGACCGCGAACTGCGTTAACGCGGTTTGCGGTCTTAAAGGGATACACACACAAATGAGGGATATACACGCAAATGCTGCATCAGGTATCAATGGGTTAAGTAGCTTATTGTATAGAATTATAAAACAACCTTCAACATTTGAAATACACACAATGAGCCTTACCTCCTGGTCGTTTGAGTGGCAAATATATACAGTAGGTGAGCCTTACCTAACCTGGCCGTTAGAGTGGCAAATATATACAGTAGGTGATTTGGCACGTTTTCCAAGATTTGGCATTTAAAGTGTTCAGTGTCATCACAGAAACGATAACCTTTGACAAATGTGTAGTAAACATGAGGTGGGAGTGGTAAACATGAGGTGGGTGTGGTAAACATGAGGTGGGTGTGGTAAACATGAGGTGGGTGTGGTAAACATGACGTGGGCGACTCCTGAGGAGGACTTGGCCTTTAAAGAGTTAAATGTAATGAGATCCTGCAGCTATTAACAGTTTACAGAGATCTCCAACATCTGCTCCCAGCAGACCCCTCCCTCTGTCCCCACTCAGCCTGTCTTCACACACACACACACACACACACATACGTGCACACACACACACACACACACACACACACACACACACACACACACACACGCATGCACACTCACACATACCTCCAGATACATTAGTGCATATTCACCACAAGCACATACTCGGATACTATATACTCGCACACATTCACAAATGCACAGACATACCCTCTCCCTCCCTCTGTCTCTTTCTCTGTCTCTCTCCCTCTCTCTCTCTGTTACACACACACAGATTCACACACACCTGTCACCAGCCCTCAGAGCAGAGGGTTGGACTGGAGTGGCTTTCTGACAGCAACTTTTAGCCTGTTTAGTGCTATATACGATGCATACAGTATGTGAAGATCTGCCATTGATAAAGCTTGTTTCTGCGTTGTTAGCTGCGAATTAATACCAAATTGAGCCGTCAAAGCACTTAAATATTGATTCAATCTGTTCACCAGCCTCCTGCTTTCTCTCACCAATCCCCATCAGCCCGTCCTTATTCGTGCAAAGCGGCTCACCACCAGCCAGCTAAACTGTGTGATAGAGATGTTATGGTGTTCATTAACATATTAAAGTCATTCTAATCAGTGCCATTTCCTCATGGCACACTGGACCTGTGCTCTCCTCACCAGGGTTCCCACGGGTCCTGGATAATCCTTGAAAGTTTGTGAATTTGAGAAAAATAATCAAGTCCTTGATAGTTTTTAAAAATAGACATGAATATACATGGGCCATTGAAAGTACTTGAATTTACCTATTTAGTTTTTGTGTAAGAATAGAAATTGAAGTTATTTAAAAAAAAAAATGACAGTAACACAGCACAGTTGAGAGCTCTCTCTGTTTAATTGTTGTCTGTGAGCCTGCTCGTTCGCATACAAATTCTCAGTTTTAATCTTGATCTGTGTCTCAAACTGTGCCATGTTGGATCCTTGAATTTGAGGGAATTGGGTCTGGAAAGTCCTTGAAAAGTCCTTGAATTTGATGTTGAAGGTGTGGGAACCGGACATTTAGCCATTTTGTTGGCAACACTGCAGGGACACACACGGCTTATACATGTATTATGGACAGTGATATGTATAGCTGAAGCGTGCTGTGTTGTGTCAGTATGAACTGTCACACTGTGAGTTGATGTCAACAAGCCACCCAGACAGATTCCTGGACTTTTTCCGCTCTACGGTTTGGTGGGCGGGGCTTTGCTCACTCTGGCTCGGTGGGCGGGGCTTGGCTCCGTACGGCTTGGTGGGGCGGGGCTTGGCTCCAACCCCGCTGCTGCTGCGAGGGGTTTAATTCCCACTGTGGCCACCCATGTTGAAAATATAATGTATGTATGCACTCATGGCACTGTGACACTGTGAGGCACTTTGGATAAAAGTGTCGACCAAATAGTAAATGTTATGTCAAAGGAATATGTTACTTAAATAGTAAATGTTATGTCAAAGGAATATGTTACTTAAATAGTAAATGTTATGTCAAAGGAATATGTTACTTGGCGGTTAAAGCAATTCTGCTCCTGGTTGATGTTTGGTCAGTGGTGATTTTTTTAGCTGTTATTATAGAGTATCTGTAAGAATTTAAAATGTCTGAGAAAGTCTTAATTCAGAACAGGGTTAGCAGCAGAATTCTGTGTCTGCTTTAATTTGACTTTATCTCCCTTAACAATGAATTCCCTCTTGTCCTTTTTCCTCTAATACTTTATAATTTTCAGAACTTTCCTTCGCTGTGTTTAGCCAGTAATGAGCTAGTTTTGCCAGCTTTGTTTCTTTATTTTGCTTTCTAAATTGGTCTTAAATTCAATTTCAGGCAGCATAAAAAAAGTCTGAAAGTAGGTGGACATTCCCATTCCCCCTAGTCTTGTGATTTGCTCACCATGCTGGCACCATGCACGCATTATGCACCGTATATGGCACATATATTATGCACCGTATATGGCACATATACTATGCACTGTGTAAGACTTTAAGTCATATGTATCGTAACAATTATTGTAATTCTGACTAGAATTGAGTGAGAAATAAACACTTACTGTTTGCAACAAAACTCCCCTGCAAAAGACAAAACGCTAATACTGTATGTCCTTTGGCTAACGATGCGGGTGATGAAAGAGAATGTGGTTGTGATAGAGAGGTTAGGAGCTGACTGAGGCCTCATTAAGACATCTTCCCCATGTCTGTATTTAAAAGTGACCATGTGACTAACCCCCTGGCTCTGAGCCAGTCACCGTGTGGCCACTGTTGGCCTTTCGGCACGCTCTGTGTCACTATTGCCTTTTGGAGCGTTTCCATGAAGGCGTTTAATCCATGCTCCGATCCAGAGGGACTAACGAGTGATACCGTAAAATAAGCCTTCATTCCTACCTAGATCATAGAAGGAGTGTGCAGACCATAGAGGGACTGTGTAAAAGAGAAGTGCTGGGAAAATAAATACAATAATATTTAAAGGCAGATATAAGAGGTGATATAACAGGGTGACGCAACCAAGTATTGCGATTAGTGAGTCTGATGGAGATGTTAGCCGGCAATTATGAAGATGTTCCCCTCAGCATCTTTATCTAAAAGTGATCACATGATTCAGCCCCCCCCCCCCCTCCATGCCATTTGAATTCCCAGTATCCAATCACGGTGCGGGCCGCTGTTGGCCTTGAAAGAGGTGAGCGGAGAGATGACCTTCTATAGTGTGCGGGTGCTGGGTGACAGACAAGCTAAACAGGGCGCTGCTCCTGGCCTGTGACACCGGCCCTGCCCCGGGAGTGGGGGGGGGGGGGTCAGGGGGCGAGCGCTGCACCCCGTCCCCCATGTCAAAACCTCTGCTAGCCCCCCTGCCTCACACGCTGCAAAAAATGTCCATCTGAAAAGGAAGACAGAAAAATAAAGGTGTGAAGTGGAACAGAAACATCATATTTAGTAGGTGTTAATAGATATTAGATATTAGATTCTTAATTCATTGGGTGGTGGGTGAATGCATACATGTGGAAAGTAGCCAAACCCTTCCATAGTATATTGTGCCAGTGCAAATTAATTAGTTTGAATGTTTCTTTAGTTTCTGCACCTTTATTTTTCTGTGTGTTCTTGGTATCCAGGTGGCTCCTCTTGCTAAGGCAAACACAATAATATCATTGGTTTAAATCCCATCATTCCTGTCTCTCTCTCTCTATTGTAAACTATTAGCAAAACTCCCCTTTAAAAGAAAGATATTTTATCTCATGTTGAGTCTGAAAGTCGTATTTTTCGGCCACTGGGGTGAGGTCATTTGACTGGTTTCCAGCGCAGCTTCATTGTGCACTCGCACTAAAAACATGAGGTTGATTCGGGAAAATGTTTGAATCAAGTCACTGAACTGAGCAGTCCACCTGGGAATGAACTGAGCAGTCTCCCTGGGAATGAACTGAGCAGTCTGCCTGGGAATTAAACTGAACTGAGCAGTCTGCCTGGGAATGAACTCAGCAGTCTGCCTGGGAATGAACTGAGCAGTCTGCCTGGGAATGAACTGAGCAGTCTGCCTGGGAATTAGACTGAACTCAGCAGTCTGCCTGGGAATGAACTGAGCAGTCTGCCTGGGATTGGAATAAACTGAGCAGTGCCTGGGAATGAACTGAGCAGTGCCTGGGATGAGTTACCAGAGCAGCAAATGAAAAAGCTCTCATTGACCGGTTGCATCACTGGTTATCAATTGTTGCCGCAAAATGGATGTTTATATTTAGATAAATAGTGGTGGATTGTGACTTTAAGATGAAATGCATGGTTAAGAGTAGACAGACATTTTTTGCAGCGGAGCCACCAGTCTCCCCGTGTCACTCTGTAACCCTCATCACCCCACCTCACATCTGCCTGTGATGAGTTCATCTAGAGAGGGTGGTGTCAGGGTGGGGGTGGGGCGCACCCTGACAGCCTGACAATGGCCTTCTAAAGTCTCTATTCCTGCAGCCGGGTCCTCAAGGTGCACCCGTCCCCCGCCTGCACCCGCATTGAAACGCGCCGTGTTGAATGACAAGATCATTTTCCACCTGACAGCCGTGCTTAATTTAGTCTGAATGAACGCGGCCATGTCGGGTTTTGAAGGTTTTGCTGGGTGATGGGATGATTTGAGAAGGAATTATGTAAAAATGTTTCCTATTCTTTTTCCTGAAGACATCTACGAATACGACAATATCAGTTTCACCTGTTTCCCAAGATGAGTTTCATTTATTTCAGGAATTTTCTTTAAACGCAACGAAAGCTCGAATTAAGGCAGATTGATTATCTCGTTCTTGTCGATCATCGTGGGTTTCAAGATTTAAAACTGAGGATTAGAGGACTTTTTTTGCAGCGTTTAGAGTCGTTTATTTTTGTTGCAGCGTTTAGAGTCGTTTATCATGAAAGCAGCATCTCATTCTAAGTGGACGCTATTAGGAGAGATCAAGAGGCTTTTATGAGTGCTTTTATGGGCGGATGGTGGAGATAATGTTTCGTTAGTCTGTGACTGATGAGGAAGCTCTGCTGCATTCATGTATAATATTAAAGTCATTCATATGAGATTAGCCACAGCAAACTAGAACAAAAATATCGCAGAGAAAGGAGTGAGACCAACTGTGTTATTATGCTATGACTATATTCTCCCTGTGGTAAAGAGCTGCTAACTACAATCATTTCATCAGTCATCAATTCAAAAATATCAGTATTTCTATCGGCTTTCAAAAGCCCATGTTGGTCGAATCCTATGTATTATAGTAATATAGGCGAATATTCATTTACACTAAAATTGCAGTATGGTACTCAATTCTCACATTCTCAGTCTCTTCCACGATAAACTCACTGGAAGTCGTTTTGACATTCAGTTCTAGTTACAAGGGGCGTCCAGGTACAGTAGATTCCCTGCCTACCAACACCAGGATCGCAGGTTCGAGCCCCCGTGTTACCTTCGGCTTGGCCAGGCGTCCATAAAGCCACAATTGGCCGTGTCTGCAGGTGGGAAGCCGGATTAAGGGTATGTGTCCCGGTCGCTGCACTAGCGCCTCTTCTGATGAGCCTGTTCGGGGGGAGGGGAACTGGGGGGAACGGCTTTTTAAATCTATCAGCCTCTTGAGTGCCTCAGATGTTTTCGATAACTCCCATTGTGGGTCTATTGAAGAGCAATAAAGAGCAGCAAAATGTTATGGTTTGTGGAAGTCAAATGGAACGGTAAACAGGATGTGTCGCTAATTTGTAAAGTGGAAAATAAAATTCCAGGAGGGAGACGTCTCGGAGCGCCGCGCGCCCTCACAGACAGCAGCGGAGGAAGGCCAGCGCCTAGAGCCCAGAGGTCAGAGGTCAGGTCTCTATTGAGCCATCACATGGTGGTGGAGAGAGGGGGGCGTGTCCCCGGGCCCATTGAGAGGCCTGAGGCTTTGACAGCCACAGCCAGCGCTGTTGTGTGATTGCATTGTGTTCATGCTAAACCACGGCGGCACAGGCCAGACTAAAGCCCACAATGTCATAATTGTGTTTGGTTCCGTGCAGGGAGCTCGGCGCTGGTGTGATTTTTCAATCCGTGTTTTGACAGGTTTCCAAAGGCAAAGCTCTTAAACTGGCTCCACACAATGTTACTTTTTAAGACTTTAGGCACTTTAAGTCTGTGTTTTTCCCCTTCCAGATTTTAACACAGCCTCGATTGTGAGTCTCTGTGGGCCGTGTAGGAATTTCTACACCTTACAAGAATATTTTTGGAATCTTTTTAATTTTAGAACTGCCACCATTCACCCCCGCCCCAATCCCATTTCACCTAATGCCCCCCCCCCCCGTTTGAACCCACATACTTCCAATTTGACAGTGTCTCCTTCCCTGTTGATGCAATGGTGCCAAAGCCAAACTGGACCCACAAACTTCAGGAGTTTTAATAGCAGGCCCTCGGGGTCACTTGTATCTGCTTCCTCTCTCTGTGGGTCAAATTAGACAGTAGCACAGATCCGGGCCACTGGTCCGCTTTGACACCGTCATAAATTCTGCTAACTGGCCCCGCTGGTTCTGACAGCGCTATTTTGTGAGGTGAAGACTGAGGGCTTGGACTATAAAGGGATCTGGGCTTCCTGTGTTTCTGACTCAACTCCTACACACTGCAAAAAATGTCTATCTTAACGGATCATTTAGCCTGGCTTAAAATCCCTGTTTCTGCTTCAAGTAAGTGAAGGAATCTGCCAGTGGGGTGAGGTAATCACACTCATTTCCATTGCTGGTTCTTTGAAACAAGAATATCTTAAAGTACCGCCAGTCACTCCAGCTGCTGCAAGATATTATCACTTTTGTTGAGAAAATTATTTAAAACGAGCGAAATTGAATACAAATGTGAAATTAGCTCACTTTTTTGGCAATTTTCTTGACTTGTTCCAAAGGACTTACATTGACAAGAAGTGGACGTTAATAGGTTGTAGGGCATTCACAGACTAGTCGACTAGTAAAACCACTAGTCGACACTGTGCTTAGTAGTCGACTAGTCGTTTTAGAAAAAAAAAAAATCTAATCTAAATAAATCTTTAAGAAAGAACATGAGGTATTTACACGACATTCATGGACTATCATATCCCATATCCCATATCCCCCACAAAGAACATCAAAACACAACAAAACAAAACAAGAAAACTGCATAAGATACACAATAATCCAAGAACAAACAAGACTATTGGACAAACAACCAAACAAAAACAATGCATTCAAAGTAAATACATAGATCTTGCCCTGTTGGCAGCTAGAAAATGCATAGCTTTAAATTGGAAAGCATCCAATCCCCCAGCTGTAGTCCACTGGTGGAATGAACTCTCAAGCTACCATACGTTGGATAATATTTACTACAAGAGCAAAGGCAGATTCTTAGACATCCCCAAAATATGGCAGCCACATACAGAGTTTGACTTTAAGAACTTTTTACCCCAGTGTCATTAGGCTTATCAGGATAGGATCTGGATGCATTGTTTTTGTTTGGTTGTTTGTCCAATAGTCTTGTTTGTTCTTGGATTATTGTGTATCTTATGCAGTTTTCTTGTTTTGTTGTGTTGTGTTTTGATGTTCTTTGTGGGGATATGGGATATGGGATATGATAGTCCATGTATGTCGTGTAAATCCCTCATGTTCTTTCTTAAAGATATATATATATATATATTTATTTTTTTGCTAAAACGACTAGTCGACTAGTCGACTACCTTTAGGTACGACTAGTCGACTAGTAAAATCTACTAGTCGTGAATGCCCTAATAGGTTGTTCCATTGCAACATCAGTGTGTAGCAGCACAGCCGCCATTTTGCCCTGAAGGAGACTACTGCATACCATAATGATGCCAACACAGTGCCATACAAAGGTACCTCTACCGAAATGGCCTGTGTTCTATATGCTATATGTACCCATGCACAACTGCTGCGGACTCTCTCTGTATGTTAAATGCTAAATGACGGGGAGACTTTTTGCAGTGTGGAACTCCCTGTCCATTCCCATGGCCTGTGTCCTTCTGTAGGGCCGTGGCCAAAGCTCTAAAAGCTTGAAAGCCTCCTCTGACTGTCGAGTAAAGCTCCTTAATCATTTAATTCTGTTTGGAATCTGCCATGATTGGACTGGATGGGATTATCACGGCCGGGGACTAATGCCACGGGTTCAGTGCGGGTTAGCCGGCGTTACATGGTAATAAAGACAGGCGGCACGTATAGAGAAATAATTAAATGCGCTGAGGGAAAGACGGAGGGAAATTTAAGTAGAAATGTCACTCATAACTAATTATTATTATAACAATTCAATATAAGCGGGTGTTGCATTCTGAAAATTCCTTTTGTTGAATAGAGTTACCCACTTTTTAAGCAGTTATAAGTACTTATGAAGTAGATTTATCGGTAACACTTTATACAGTATTAAGGTACACGTATTCACCATTAACTAGTTGCTTATTAGCATACATATTATTAGCATATTGTCTGTTTATTAGTCATTATAAAGCATTTACTAATGCCTTATTCTGCATGACCATATTCTACAACTACTAGGACATTAAAGGAGAATTTTGGTTTTTTACACCACGGTCCTAATTTCCAACTTAAAATATGATGTTTTACTCACCGAAATATGTTTGGCTTCATTCGGATGCCCACGGAAGATTTTGAGCTCGTAGTATCATCCTCAAACAGGCTATAACGAGAGCATACGGGGCAAGGTGCTTACGCTCTGTAAATGTTGTTAGCTTAGCAGCCTAGCTTGGCATATAGATTGATAGAGAAAATTTACATCACATTAGCCTTTATTTGGACAATCACTAGTTATTAATATATTCATATACATTTCCATTTTAGTTACATATAGTTATGACACAGACATACTTCATAGTTAGATGACCTGTGTACATACACAGATAGACATCATATTTGGATAACCTGTGTACATACACAGACAGACGTATTTAGATAACTTGTACCATACATTTGCAGCTCCTCTCTATCGCACACTGTGCCCTGTCACCTTGCCACGGTGCTCTCTACAGGGCCAGAATAACAGATAGGTTGAGTCTACAGAATGGCCTTCCAGTGTGCGTCAAGACATGTAATCTGATGTGCGTCAAGACATGTAATCTGATGTGTGTCCTATAAGTATCTTTGACTTTCTGTTCAATGTATGTAAGCCTGTGTATCCATCCGTGAATATACAAGAGTGCATCTCTTGGCCAAGATCTATGTTCAATACATCATATCAGACGACTTCTTTTGACTCCTGGCTCCATCATTTCATTTCAACTGGTTTCCTTCAAGTGGTTCACTGTTTACCTTTTGGCTGTGGAATTTCATTCTCTATCATAGATACTGCCATAATGAATAGCGATGTGACAGAAAATGTGTGAGCTCAAAATCGTCTGTGGACCTCCGAATGAAACCAAAGTTATTTGGGTGAGTAAAAGGTCATATTTTAAGCTGGAAATAAGGACCGTGGTGTAAAAAACCGAAATTCTCCTTTAAGTTCACACCCCTCTACAAACAGCCCTCCCCAAAGGCCAAAATGCACCAAGGGGAACAGAGATAAAAATGCCCTGCTTCATCAGTTCTTGATTGTGCCAATACTCAATACCCAAATCAGATTGATTGGCCAAGTCTCTGGTGAGATCAATTTGTTTCAGACAGACAGGACAGACAGAGTTTCCTTCATTCTCAGACAGAGTTTCCTTCATTCTATGTTGGATAAATGCATCCCCCCCCCCCCCCCCCCCAGAAAAATCATAATGTTTTGCAAATGATTTGACGGGCCAGTTGCAATACCTTCACGGCCCACCAGTGGGCCCCGGCCACAGGTTGGGAATGGCTGGTATAGAGTAATGGCCGTGGCCTCTAGTGATCGTCGACTGAAGCTCCTATCTTACGACCTTCCCTCCTCGCACATCTCAGGCTCTCAGCCTTTTCTCCTCCAGGCGTCGCTCATCCTTTCACAAGAGCCACCAGTGACTCCAGTTTGACTCCACCACTGACAGAGGGGCAGACGGGGTGGAGCCATGCCACCGCTTAGAACAAAAAATGCCCGCCTGGTCTATGTTACTATGCAACTGCAGAAAGCACACACACGCACACACACACACACAGGCATAATATTTACACTGGTACATTATTTTCCGCATGCGCCTCCAAGTGAGAGAGAGTGAGCGAGTCGAGGAGTGTGTAAGACAGAGAGAGAGACAGAGAGAGAGAGAGAGAGAGAGAGAGAGAGAGAGAGAGAGAGAGAGAGAGAGAGAGAGAGAGAGAGAGAGAGAGAGAGAGAGAGAGAGAGAGAGAGAGAGAGAGAGAGAGAGAGAGAGAGAGAGTCGAGGAGTGTATAAGACAAAGAGAGAGAGAGAAGAGGAGTGTGTAAGACAGAGAGAGAGAGAGTTGAGGAGTGTGTAAGATGGAGAGAGAGAGAGAGAAGAGGGGAGAGAGTACTGTAAGAGAGTGTGCTCCTCCAGTCATAATGACATACAGTATATTATGTGAATAACTGGCCGCTTACCTAGCTGGGGGTTAAACGTTCGTGAAAACACTAAGCCCTCTCTCTTAGTTGGCGCTTTTTCCTACGCAGGTGATGTTAACTGTTCCACCCTGCAAAAAAAAGACAGAAAAAAGAAAAGAACAAGAAGCCTTCTTGTTGACATCACTCCCCATCAAGTCCCCCGTGTTAGTAAATGGAGACCTTTAGCGGAGGAGTTCACTGCTTCGCGCTTGTCTCTCTGCAGTAATGGAGACCTTTAGCGGAGGAGTTCACTGCTTCGCGCTTGTCTCTCTGCAGTAATGGAGACTTTTAGCGGAGGAGTTCACTGCTCCACGCTTGTCTCTCTGCAGTAATGGAGACCTTTAGCAGAGGAGTTCACTGCTTCGGGCTTGTCTCTCTGCAGTAATGGAGACCTTTAGCGGAGGAGTTCACTGCTCCACGCTTGTCTCTCTGCAGTAATGGAGACCTTTAGCAGAGGAGTTCACTGCTTCGGGCTTGTCTCTCTGCAGTAATGGAGACCTTTAGCGGAGGAGTTCACTGCTTCGCGCTTGTCTCTCTGCAGTAATGGAGACCTTTAGCGGAGGAGTTCACTGCTTCACGCTTGTCTCTCTGCAGTAATGGAGACCTTTAGCGGAGGAGTTCACTGCTTCACGCTTGTCTCTCTGCACTAAGTACAGTGGCCGCCTGTTTCCACTTAGCGGTGAGATGGTCCCCGTTGGCCTGCGGCACGCGGGGAGATGCTGCCTGGTGATGCGTGCAGGCGGCGCCCTGTTCTCGCCTCGCTCGTTCAGCCTCCGCCTGCCCGGCTTCTGGATCTGTCAAGTTAGTGTCTGTCTGCCGGTGCCATCCAGCCAGGCACACCTGCTCCACATTACCACACCACATCTATCTACCCCAGCTTCTTTACTCCCCTGGGATTGATTGCTCTTGGCTGGCACAATGGAAGCCATTTCAAAGGTGCAAACGAATCGTGCGCTCCCTCACTCCTGGAAAACCCTTTACAGAGCCAACTCTTCTGAGAATCATCCCTAATGTGAAGATACAACTTTCTTTCAAGTCTTATTTCATTTCATCCACTTGATCACTCCTCTGTTTGAGGCTTATGATTTTCACATTTTAACGTGACTACACTACGCACTGAAACTCATTTCTAGCCATTGTTTGATATGGCAATTCATCTTGAATCCTGAGTTTCACCCTGGCGTTAGTAAAGCACTTTCTTGCTCAGCGTAACTGAAAGACATTTCATCAAAATAATCCATTCATAATACTAGATGGTCCAGCTCTGCACCGCACACTGACCAGACTGCTCTCTGTTCCCCAATCCTTTTACTGTGTGTTAGTTTGTGGTGCTCTGCTTCTGGTGTACACCACGTCAGAAAATCATTTTCTACTATTTTAGGAGTAGTTTTAGTATGGCATTAAAGGAAAGTAAAAGCTGCATCACCGTATGAGGCAACTTTGTATGTTGGTGGCAGCGAGGGTCAGAGCGAAGAGCCAGAAATACTGTAGTGTGATGTCAGTGAAGGTCTCACAGCTCGCTCAGACCTCTAGTGTGAGGTCAGTGAAGGTCTCACAGCTCGCTCAGACCTGTAGTGTGAGGTCAATGAAGGTCTCACAGCTCGCCCAGACCTGTAGTGTGAGGTCAGTGAAGGTCTCACAGCTCGCCCAGACCTGTAGTGTGAGGTCAGTGAAGGTCACACAGCTCACTCAGACCTGTAGTGTGAGGTCAGTGAAGGTCACACAGCTCGCTCAGACCTGTAGTGTGAGGTCAGTGAAGGTCTCACAGCTCGATCACACCTGTAGTGTGAGGTCAGTGAAGGTCTCACAGCTCGCTCAGACCTGTAGTGTGAGGTCAGTGAAGGTCTCATAGCTCGCTCAGACCTGTAGTGTGAGGTCAGTGAAGGTCTCACAGCTCGATCACACCTGTAGTGTGAGGTCAGTGAAGGTCTCACAGCTCGCTCAGACCTGTAGTGTGAGGTCAGTGAAGGTCTCACAGCTCGATCACACCTGTAGTGTGAGGTCAGTGAAGGTCTCACAGCTCACTCAGACCTGTAGTGTGAGGTCAGTGAAGGTCTCACAGCTCGCTCAGACCTGTAGTGTGAGGTCAGTGAAGGTCTCACAGCTCACTCAGACCTGTAGTGTGAGGTCAGTGAAGGTCTCACAGCTCGCTCAGACCAGCTGGTCTGTCGTGCTTTATACCAAAGAAACCAAAGAGACAATCTAACGCCCTCTGCTGCTGTTTAGGAGACAGTCTGTATTTCACTCTGTGAACAAACCTGACAGCAGAATTTAATTTGGGCAAACATGGCGAATCTACAGTGTTTCAATTAGCAGAGATCAGATGCTCTTTTCTCTGTTGCGGCCCCACTTTGTGATTTAAGCTGACAAGAATGGATGTATTTTGACATAAAAATCTTGAACTATGAATCTTCACACCTGATCTGCAAAACGTCGCACAACTCCCATAAACCTCTCCTTATATTCACAAAGGACTGAACTGAATTTGTCCTGTTTTGTGCTCTTCGTCACGCCTGTAAAAATGATATCAAATATTTGCTGGCCGTGAAGTGCAATTCACAATGACAAATAGGAAAACACGACAACAAATCAAAAAACACAATGACAAATAACAAAACACTTTCAAAAGATGAGCTGGGTACCTTTAGTTAATGTCGTGTTTTCTGCTTTGTGATTGTGTTTTCTGTTTGGCCGTTGTGATTTCCAATTTGTTGTCATGTTTTGTTATTTGCTGTTGTGTTTCTTGATTTGTTGTTTTTCCTATTTCCGTTGTGATTTTCACTTCACAGCCACTGTACAACCCCCTCTGAGGTTTCTTCAAAACACACAGGGTATGCTCACATTTTTGTTACTCCTCTTCTAACCATGCACTTCTCTCCCCCCCCCCTCCCACAGCTGAGGCACCAGCAGTGGAGTCTGGTGATGGAGAGCGCTGTGCCATCGGACCGGGGGAACTACACCTGCGTGGTGCAGAACAAGTACGGCACCATCACCCACACCTACCAGCTGGACGTGCTCGGTGAGGAAACCATGGACAACACAGACACACTTACATTCACGTCTCTGTTTGCTTCTGCCTTCCTCACACTGTACAGAAAAGAGCAATAAATCACACCCCGGTGTTGAAGTAAAGCAGTGCAGGTTTGCGCAGGTCAGACCCTTCTCCCCTCTCTCTGGCACGGTGTGTTTCATCGGCTTTGAGCCGCATTCCGTCTCCTGTCACTATCGACCTGGAGATGCTGTCTCTCTGTCTCTGTCTGATGGAAAAAGATGTCACTGTTTATGTTGCAGTACTGTTCAGTATAGGAAATGCAAGAAAACATCGAGATGCATAAAGAAACAAACATAATGGAACATTAACCGCCTGATGAAGACTAGAGTTGCTGTGAATTTGTATTACTTTTTATTCACATTTCCCACCAGCAAATGCAAAACAATACAAAACAGCACATCTGTTGTAGAGTAGAGTTTAAAAAAAAAACTGCAGTGTGTGGGTTTTTACTGTTTTTATTCTCCTGACCAACAGCTGTCAGAAAGTCTTTAAACACGAAGAATCCGGAGATATCTTTTTTAAATACTCACAAGAATCTGGATCATATCTGGAAAATATCTGGACATATTTTTGATAATGATTTATGCCAGGTCAAATACTGAAAGATAAAGTCCGCACACTGAGGCTCCATCAATGGTTTTTTATTTGCAACGTTTCGATCTTCACAGGATCTTTGTCAAGCAAAGATCTTTGTCAAGCAAAGATCTTTGCTTGACAAAGATCCTGTGAAGATCGAAACGTTGCAAATAAAAAACCATTGATGGAGCCTCAGTGTGCGGACTTTATCTTTTTGTTATAGTTACCTTTTGTCCAGCACCTGTAAGTTTTTGGATGTGCGCATAATTGTCTTTTTCACAGGTCAAATACTGAGCCATATTCGCCTCATATAGCCTAGTATACTGGGCCCAGATGCATCTAATGTTGCATACACATTAAATAAAATATCCAAATATGCCCTCAGGCCATATTGAAATATGTAGACTCAGTATTTGGCTAGAATATGACCAAATCTGTAGTTTATCATCACTCTGACACCAGAAATGCGCATCAGTCAAATCGTGAAAATATCTTAACTGCATAATCTCCAAATTATTTTCATCATATATGGGTGAAGTTTGCACTATCTGGGCAAAACCACCTCCATATTCTGGGGTATTTTGTGCAGTATCATTTGAATTTTTTAGATTTTTTTATCCTCACACTATATCTTTCTCTCTCGCTCTCTCTGACCCAATCAGAGCGCTCCCCTCACAGGCCCATCCTCCAGGCGGGGCTGCCGGCCAATCAGACAGTAGTGCTGGGCAGCGATGTGGAGTTCCACTGTAAGGTGTACAGCGACGCCCAGCCGCACATCCAGTGGCTCAAACACATCGAGGTCAACGGCAGCCGCTACGGCCCTGACGGCGTGCCCTACGTCAACATCCTCAAGGTGCGTCAATCAGTCCCGCCCCCATGAGTCCTGGCCGTCGCTGGCCTGATTTTCAGAAATCCTGGAGCGATTTCTTCACTGTGTTCCAGGGTTACAATGTAGTACAATGATTGGCCTAATGGGGATGCTATGATTAAAGGTCAAAATTACGCTCAGAATTAATCTTCCGATTTTGAGGAAAGGGATGGCGCATGTTTAAAAACATTACACTGATGTAAATGTGAAAATTGCATCTTTTCAAAGGCCATAAGTGCTTCACCATTGGTCCGATTTGGATGAAACATGGAGTAGTTTGAAGGAGCAGTTTGATGATCTTGATGCTAGGGGTGTCACGATACACTAATTTCACGATACGATACACGATATTGGGTTCACGATAATGATACGATACGATATTTTAACAATATTTTTTTTAACAAAAGTAAATAATTTTTATGTATTTATTTATCATTTATTTAACCATGTGAGTCCCGTTGAAATCGAAACCTCTTTTCAAGGGAGCCCTGGGAAAATACTGGAAAAATAGTCTTTCATTTGAAATACACAAAATACAAAACAAATGCTGTTTTTGGAAATTGTTATTATAATAACTAGAAAACAACATGGAAGATAATGCTTCTCTTGCAATAGAATGTGTCACACTGTCACAAACTAAATGTTTGTTGCATGGTGAAAGAAAAATAAAGTATACAATCTATTTCTTAATGCTCAATGGTCCCTAAATTTATGTAATCTTATGTACCCCTTGAGCTGTTTTGCCATGCCAGTAGTAGTCTACCCCCTCACTCATGCGTGTTGATTCTGCTAAATTTGTTCTATTATTATTCAGGAGCAATTTTTTTTTTCTTCTGACGATATCGATATCGTGACGTTTCGATATCGCGATATATCGTGCGACGAAATATCGTGACACCCCTACTTGATGCTGATTGATCCAATGGGTGCACAGAAAAATAATGGTGCGAACTGGAACCGAACATGGATCTTAAACGGTACGTCTATATGGCATCATTCCACACCTTTATTTTTCTGTGTGCGGCCTGACATCCAGCATCTTCACTTCTAACATGAACCACTGTGATTGGTGGTTAGAGTTGAAACTTCTCAGCTGCTCCTGGTCCTGATGATGGAGTGCCTCTACAGTAAGCTCCTGGTCCTGAGGATGGAGTGCCGCTGGGTGATCACATCATAATGAAGTTTGACGTTAACTTTTGTTTTAACTCCTAATGTGTTTGTTGGTCTGCAGCATGTACTGTATGTTTGCCAGTCACTCATGCGGTGCTTCCCAGTCAAACGGAGGTTAAGTAGACACAGCGGGGCAGGCGTCAGACAGTCTTTAGGAGGCCTCGTTCTGCCCAAGAACTTAGCAGAAAATCCTGGAGGTCTGCTCGTCTTGCCTCCCCGGGGCGGGCGGCCATGTTGGTGTTCAAGAATAGAAGGAGAGTAGAAAGCATTCCTCTGTGGGGAGGACAACACCCTAACCCGCTGGGAGGCGTGGCAAAACACCTCCCATCGAAAAAATCAAGAGGGCTTTTGCCTTCTCATTTGGTCTCCCTTTTTCTTTTTTCTCACTCCCTCTCTATCTCTCTCTCTCTCTATCTCTCTCTCTCCCTTTCCCCCTCTCTCTATCTCTCTCCCTCTCTCTCCTTCCCTCTCTCTCTCTGTATGTCTCTAGAGCGAGAGGGGAATAAAACAAACATCTGGTTTGGACTAAGTTAACTGCTGTGGTGGCGGCAGCGCGGGGAGAGAGACGGGCTCTGTTAACCGCCATTGCCGTCAGATGTGCTGCGTCGCGTGGTTTTGAGGAGGAGGGAGAGAGAGAGAGGGGAGGAGGGAGAGAGAGAGAGAGGAGGAGGGAGAGAGAGAGAGAGGAGGAGGGAAAGAGAGAGGGAATAGGCACCCAAAAAAGCCATGGAAAAAATGAGTGGAGGAACACAAGAGAAGGGCAGAGTCAGCAGGGAGAGGAGAGAGAGTGACAGAGTGGTTAGCAGAGGAGAGAGAGAGTGGTTAGCAGAGGAGAGAGAGAGACAGAGTGGTTAGCAGAGGAGAGAGAGAGAAAGAAATGAAGCAATATAGGCAGAGGAGGAGAGAGAGAGGAGAGATGGAGGGTGTGATACTGTAGACAGAGAGAATGAAGGAGAGAGCAGTGGTGGAAGAAGTACTCGGATCTCAGAAGTAAAAGTAGAAATACAGTGTAAAAAAATTATCTGTTACAAGTAAAAGAACAAACAAATATTAGCATCAAAAATGTACTTAAAGCAACAAAAGTAAAAGTACTCGTTATGCAGAATGACCCACTTCAGAAGAATACAGTATATTATTGAATTATAACTATTGATGCATTAATGTTAGCATCACTTTAAGGTTGCAGCTGGAATAGGGCAGATTTTCCACTACTGCTATATACTGGTTGCAGTCATCTATAATAATACATACAAATTCATTAGTTGATTATATTTAGTATGAATGATATGAATCTGCAAAGTACTGTAACTAGTAATTTAAGTCAGTGGTTCCCAACCTATTTTGTCTTATGTACCCCTTGAGCTGTTTTGCCATGCCAATTATATAGTACCCCCTCACTCACGCCTATCGATTCTCCTAAATGTGTTCTATTAAACTCATATCAAACTTTTAGTCGGCCTCTCTAACACATCTGATTATTACATGGAAATAATTTGAATCACTCACCTTTAATACAATTCTGACAGTTTTCAAATGGAAAAAGTCATCAGTTTGACCAAGATGGGCCTATGAAATTACGTGGAATATTGTTTTGATCATTTTGGTAATAAAATGTAATCCCCAATCTTTCCAAGTAGCTCTTGCAAACTGCTCGAGTACCCCCTGGGGTACACGTACCCCTGATTGGGAATCACTGACCTAAGTTATCAAATAGATGACGTGGACTAAAAAGCACAATATTTCCTTCTTAATGTAGTGGAGGAGAAGTTTAATAAAGTAGCATATGAATGGTACAATTCAATATAAATTACAAGTACTGAGAGAGAGAGAGAGAGAGAGAGAGAGAGAGAGGGGGAGGGAGGGAGGGGAGAGTGCTAAAGAGGGACAGAAAGGAGAAGGAGGGAGACAGACTGACACAGCGAAGAAAGAGAGAAGGAGAGATAGACAGAAAAGAGGAGGGAGAGAAAAGAGGAGAGAGAGAATGAGAGAAACCAAAAGACCAACAAGAAGAGTCATCTAGATCAACAGTGAGAAAGTGAGAGAGAGAGAGAGAGAGAAAGTGAGAGAGAGAGAGAGAGAGAGAAGGGGTGAGCGACATAGAGAGAGACAGCGAGCTGTGGGCCCAGACCGCGGCTCCACACTCTATTTTCGACTACCACATAATTGAAACAGTATTTACTGGATCTGCACTCTGCATGTGGACCTCTCTGTCTCTGTGTGTGTGTGTGTGTGTCTCTCTCTCTCTCTCTCTCTCTCTCTCTCTCTCTCTCTGTGTGTGTGTGTGTGTCTCTCTCTCTCTCTCTCTCTCTCTCTCTCTCTCTCTCTCTCTCTCTCTGGCCCAACACAGTTCATTCTGACGCTCCGTGACATCTCATGTGTGGCATATAGGAGCTAAATACAGGGAGGTGGGGTTGTGGGAGGGCTGGTACCAATGTCATGGAGGATGTTTTTTTCTTTTTTCTTTTTTAACAAATGTGAATAGCCCTTTTGATGGCTGGAAAAAGAGTTAACGATGAGTGACTCGCAGAGTGGGGAGGCGAGCGTCTGGTGCCACGAGTGGGTTGGCCTGCAGCCATGGATGTTCATGAAGCAGCCTTCAAACATGAGATGTTTTCTGCCCCTTTCATTACTTATCAGTAGGGTTTTTTTCTCCCCTCACCAGAACGCCCGTCATGAACCGTGTGTGTGTGTGTGTGTGTGTGTGTGTGTGTGTGTGTGTGTGTGTGTGCGTGCGTGCGCGTGCGTGCGTTCTGGGAAGATTGACGTACTGCAGTGTCTTCAATCTACCAGTCGACATCATGTGTTACTATGTAATGTGTATGTTACCCCCCCAACTGGAACCTGGTGCTGGTGCTGGTTTGCAGTTGTTCCAACTGTGAACCTTCTAAGAACTGGTTTGCTTTTCCACGGGCTAGAGCTGGCTAGAGAGCCATGTCATTCCGTCACTGTATAGAGAGGCAAAGTGAACGTCACTTCCTGCTTCAGCACTGTACCAGAGATTTTCATCCGCCATTTATTTTCCCATAGACATTTCGTAAAATGCTTATGAAAAGAGTTTTACTTGGTCAAACAAAACAGTTCAGCTATATTTAGAATCGGGAGAGACAATAGAACATTTCACTCGGACCAAAACTTAAACAAACAACATCGAAAAAATATTTTCTTTAAACCTGCAGTTTTTTACGTTTTGGTCCGAGTCAAATGTTATGTGTCTCTCCTGTTTCTAAATATATCTGAACCGTTTGGTTTGAACCAGTAAAACTATTTGTATAAGCAATTTACGAAATGTCTATGGGGAAATAAATGGCGGATGATAATCTCTGGTACAGTGCTGAAGCAGGAAGTGACGTTTCACTTTGGCTCTCTATACGTCTGAATGCTATGCAATGTGTGTGTGCATTGTCCACGTGCACAGTGTTCTCGTGTTTGTGTGTGTGTGTTCTGGCTGTAACAGGCGGCCTCTCCATATTCCTTCACAGAGTCTGGTCAGTAAGCATGCAGAGGCCCATGATAAGCTCAAACTGTCTAACGTGACAGAGAGAGACGCGGGGAAGTACTGGTGTCGCGCCTCCAACTTTGTAGGCAAGTCAGAAAATGCCTTCTGGCTTAAGATTCACAGAGCAGGTAACTCCGCCCCCTGCGCGCCACTCCTCTGTGTGTCCTCTCTCTGGCTCTCCTGGGTGTGGGTTTGAGTGGCTTGCTGGTTGCTGGATTCTGAACTCTCCTTTTGAAGCCTTCAGTTTCGCATTGTGACCGTCGCCATCTTGGCTTTTTTTAGCCAGAAGTGACCATATTTGGACGAGAATAGCCGCAGCACCGCCTGATATTGGTCTGTGATCGGCGAGCAGCGCGATCACTGGACAGGTGACCTGTCGATCACGCCCCAAAGCATAGTCCACTGTATCATCTATTTTACTCTAAATGGGACAATCATTTAAAAAAGGAAGCCCATACTGTATTGGCGAATACTTAAATCTAGCAATTGAGAAGATAAACTTATTAGGTAGACGTTTGTGTTTTCTTGTGATCAGACATAGGTTTATAGATGTTATTTATTTACCTTGACAGTTTCGAATATAAATAAATAACATCTATAAACCTATGTCTGATCACAAGAAAACACAAACGTCTATGTATAAATGAAGACATGATGAACATAAACTTATTAGGAACGTGTTTACTGAGACAATAAATCAAGTGAGAAGTCGGCTCATTTTCACATTGACTTCTGTACAATCAGACTTGTTTTGTCTAAAGGTGAGAGTTACGCATATAAAAAACACCCGACCCCCCAACAGTTGTCATGAAAGCTCAAAGTAGCTCTAGAGACCAAACCCGTTTTTGTTTTTTTCCAGGCTGTAAACATGTTTATTTCTGCTGTAAAGTCGGGCATTTTGACATGGGGTAAATGGGCAAATGAGCCAGCCTCAAGTGGCCATTCGAGGAACCGCACTTTCTGGCCTCATTTTTCAGTGTTGTTGATTGGGGCCTTGACACACACACACACACACACACACACACACACACACCATTCTTCTCCAAAACCTCTGAGCCCTAAACGCTCACACTCCAACAGTTAGTGCATCTTATCCATTCCTCCGCCCTGCGCCGCTTTGTCTTCTTTCCCGATCGATAAAAAACACAATATCACAGCGGATCATTACTGCCAGGACTTCAAAAGCCTCGCCCTTGCTCGCCCGCCAACCCCCCCTACCCTACCCTACCCCACAACACACACACATAAAAGCCAGCCCTCTCTCTCTGTGTCTCACACACACTCACACAGACTGCTATTGATTTCCCTGGGAGTGCATTCTTCGGCTGTATTAATATGCTTCTATATGAAAGCATGCAGCAGGCGTCTGAATCATGACTGCGGTGGATGTCACTGTTCATTACTGAAGGCCGGGGTACCAGAGAGCAGAGAGCTAATCGCCCCCCCCCCCCACACACACACACACCCACACACCCCTCCAAACAGCCACTTTGAAACAGACTCCCCCACCGTCCATCACACCCACTATTAGCCAAAGGCAAAAGCCACAACTGCTCTTTCCGAGGCGCTTTTCACGAGCGCGTTTGATGCTGCGCTCCAACGTGTCGACTCCCGACCACTCGTCGTTCCTGCGGACGGCATCTTTGCGGTGAAGGGATCATGTGTTTTGGCTTTTAACGGCAGGTAGAACTTTAGCTGGTTCTGTTTAAACTCGCAGGCGATCTGAGCTGCACCGCCCATCTAGTGCTCTGGGAGAACCTGAGGAAACCTGAGACTGGGAGGTCTCTCCAGGTCGCATGAGGCTTCAGGTCGAACTGGCCAGCTTCTCTTTGCAGGGTGGTGAAGGTGTTGCTTGGTGGTTCCAGGTGGTGGTAGTGACGCTGCTATGGGTGAGGCACCAGGCAAGGATGCCCCCAGTCCAGCCCTGCCTCCGCTTCCGGGTCTTTCTTTCCTCCAGGGTGTGTTTTGGTGTTGGCGTTTCCTCTAAAGAGCTTCGAGGTTATGAAATCTCTCTCTCTCTCTCTCCTCTTCCCTCTTCCACCTCTCTCGTCCCTCTCTCGTCCTCCACAGACGGCTGGTATTAACACAACGGATAAGGAGCTAGAGATTCTCTTCCTGACCAATGTGTCTTTTGAGGATGCGGGAGAGTACACCTGTCTAGCAGGGAACTCTATCGGCTATGCTTACCACTCTGCTTGGCTGACGGTGCTTCCAGGTAGACTCCTCCCCTTCTCTCCGCTGCTATCTGGACCTCCGCTGTCCATTTCCTGCACCCAGATCACTCCCAATGTCATAAGCGCCATGAAAAGATGATTGTTATATTGTTTATGTTTTACTCTGTGGCACAATCTCACTGCAACAAACAGCCCATCCTGACGAGTCGTTTAGTCTCATATTCAGCCTTCAGATCCATCCTGCCGAGTCGTCGACGGTAGTGTTGAGCTAAAAGCGCTCTCCTGCCACCACGGACACCTAGGTTCAGGTCCCGGTGGCGGTACTTAAGTTCCTCCTTGATCAGATGTTCCTACACACACAATTGGCTGTGTCTGTGGGTGAGAAGCTGGTGGGATGAGTAGGAGTCCTGGTCACTGCACTAGTGCTTACTCTGGTCGGTCGGGTCGCCTGTTCGGGAGGGGGGAGGAGAGCTGGGGGGAATAGCGTGATCCTCCCACACGCTACGTCCTGCCGGTGAAACTCCTCGCTGTCAGGTTAATAAAAGCGACTGGCGACTGCACATGTATCTGAGGAAGCATGTGCTAGTCTATAACTCCCCCCAGATCGGCAGAGGGGGTGGAGCAATGACCGGGACAGCAGGGGAATTGGCCAAGTACAATTGGGGAGAGGGTGGGAGAAAAATCTGGGGGTGAGAGGGGGGATGATTAAAAAATATATATATTACGATTTTAGGACTCAATAACAAACTAAATGATGTGTTAAGATGGAGTCTTTTTTGCACTGCTTAAATGTCATTGACAAACCCCTGTATAATTACTATACATGATTGCCACTTGTTAACGTGGTAACTGCAGTGCAACGGCGTTATTGCCCCTTTTATTCGGTGAAGCAAACATGTAATCCTGCCTCCACTGGAAGACACCTTTTAATAGAGGCAGCTCATCTGCTGTCATGTCTCCAGGCTACAAGGCAATTTCAAGACATTTCTGTGCTCCATGTTCAACACAGTAATGACTTCCCCGGGGAGAGGCATATCACAGGTGCAATTACCTGCCGGAGAATAAAACCCATCCCAACTGCTAAATGCACACTTTTTACAGTGTGCCAGGGAAGTTCCTGAGCACGGATTGTTTTTTCAAACCAAACTATGATTTATAGATGTTTCATTACAGCTGCTTGGACGATTCCCAGCAGCCCTTCAGTTGAAATGTGCTACCGAGCAAAGCCTTAGTTAAGGTTTTTTAATGAATAACAAGTACATTGTGTGGTGAGATGAGGCATGTATAAATAAAGGTAAAAAGAAAATAATTGGGATGATATCAGTGTACTTTAAAGGGACAGTTCACCCAAAAATTAAAATTGTGTCATCCTCTACTCCCCCTCATGCCAGTTGAAATACAGGTGAAGTTTGTCCATATAACACACAGGGAGGTTGCCAGCACAACTCCAGAGAAGACCAGTCCCGAACACTGAACAACACCTCCCTGTGTGTTAGATGGACAATCTTCACCTGTGTTTCAACTGGCATGAGGGCGAGTAGAGTAGTAGATGATGACAGAATTTCCATTTTTGAGTGACTTGTCCCTTTAATTTCTCGTCGTCCCATAATCTCATGTTGGGACAGCCATGTGAGTTCATGTTGTGCAGTGGACAGACAAGACAAATATGAGAAACATAAGACATAGAACACTCATCAACATTGTCTGCAACCATTAAAAATACAAAAATAAATAAGAGACACTTTTCAACCAGCTTTGCATCATTACAATGTGGGTAGTATTAATATACAGATGAACAATGTGTTAACTTGCCTCCATGTTTCCTGCACCGAGAGCTCCTTGTTCATCTGCTGGCAGAAACTCCGCCCCCGCCAGCTGGTAAGGCTCATTAAAGCTCTCCATGCAACTGTCCGTGGATGCGGGCATACAAAAATCAGTCTAACAATCTCTCACTCGAATAACAGCCAGCCATACACTGGTTGTAGGAAGTAGAGCAGATCCTGAAGCCACGCCCCAGATACAGAGAGAACTTTTTTTTTACTACCGTTATTTTTCACACTATATCCTGACTTCGGATAGAGAGCTGGTTGAAAAGTTATCTTTTGCATGTGTTTACTAAAGATTCATGGTTCACTAAAGATTCACGGTTTTTAATGGCATGTCGGACCCCCCCCCCCCCCCCCCCCCCCCCCTTCCCCAGCGGTGGACCCAGACAGGGAGGATGACTACGCGGACATCCTGATCTACGTGACGGGCTGCGTGCTCTTCATCCTGGCCGTGGTCATCGTCATCCTCTGCCGCATGCGGATGACCACGCAGAAGACCCTCCCCACGCCGCCCGTGCAGAAACTCTCCAAGTTCCCCCTCAAGAGACAGGTAACAGAAAGTAGATACAAGATTCCTATGAACACTTTCCCCCATCTCCTCTCCTTCTGTATGAATGAATGAATGAAAAAAATGTATTGGTCACCACCACCACCACCACCAACCAATACACTTAGGTCATAACCAAAGGTTAGGGGCAGAAGCAAACGCTTATGTAAAGCCCCCCCTTTTCTTACAATTAAAATAAGAAAATCATCATGTTCAGACATTTTGGACATTGTCCTTACTTGCCATCATATAAACAACAAAGGATTTCAAGGAAAAAATATCCTAATACAAGAAACAAAAAAAAACAAAAAAAGCAAAAAAAAAAGTAAATAAGCAATACAACAGTCAAAAACCAGTGAGTAGCAAATAACAAAACAAACACAATCCATACATGCATATTCATACATTTTATAATCGTTTTATTATTATTATTATTATTATTATTATTATATATATATACATATACCTATATATATATATATATATATATATATATATATACTTATACATACACTTTTTTATTTATTATTATTATTATTATTTATTTGTTTTTGTTTTCTCTTTGTCCCCTACATCATTCGGTTACCTGGGAACTAGACTGTAATTTTCCATCATCCTGTCCTTATACCTTTTTTTAAAGATCAACACATTCTTACTTGATTTTAATTCTTCCGGCAAAGCGTTCCACAACTTCACACCACAGACAGATATGCACCTGCTTTTCATGGCTGTGTTACAGAAGGGTTGTTTCCAATTTTGTTCGCCTCTGAGGGCATAACCCCCCTCTCTTTCTTTGAACATTATTTGTATGTTGGACGGGAGCACTCCCTTTCTGGCTTTGTACACAATCAAAGCTGTTTTTTGATCCACCAGGTCCATGAATTTTAATGTTTTTGACTTTATAAATAATGAATTATTTAAGGAGGCTCCAGTGAAGCCTCCTTAGGACTTCAGCAGAGCTTGATACAGACTTGTATAGATTTACTGTGCATGCTCGTGGAAGTATGAAGTCCACGGGTGCTCTATTCAGAATGGGAACTGCATGGAAAAACTTATATGGAGTTGGTTGAAAGACATTTCTAGGATTTCATTTCATGGATTTCAGGCAATTCCTGGAATATCATGGGATTTAAAGAGGTGTATTCCAGACAGTGAAAGTCTGGGGAATTGGTCATTTCTCTGGGCAAGTCAGGGAATATCAGCGATTTCAATTTTACTTTACAGGAATTGTACTGTACAACTTGATTCACATGTTCATTGAATCAGTGGTTTTCAGCTGTTCCTCCTCCAAAGCAAACCCGACTGTTTACAACATTAGCAAACTAGAAGTGCACTTGGAGAGTGCAGAGCTCCGCCAAGGCCAATAGTCCAATCTGCTGTGATATGCAAATTGTGTGAGTCAGATCGAATGTGCTCTAAAATGTCATGGGTTTTTCCTTGGCCCATACTACATCCTTCCACCAAGTTTCATGAAAATCCTGCTAACAGACAGACAGACAGACAGACAGACAGACAGACGGACAGACAAACAGCACCGAAAACAGAACCTCCTCGGTGGAGGTAATAACATGTTTAGCTCATGGAAGTGCCGCAAATTAGTTGCAGAAAGTTGTGGAAAAATCATGGATTTTTTTTTTTTTTTTTTTATTATAACATTTAAGAAAGAATTGTACACAGGATAGATGCAGGAAGAAAGATACAGGATAAATAGATGAAAGAGAACTTCTGCAAAGTCCTGCAAAGTTTCTCTTTCTCTTTTTCTCTGTGCCTCTCTCTATCTCTCTACCCCCCTTCCCTCCCTCTGTTGATGACGTGGTGTGGACGCTGGAAGGCATCAAGCTGGTGACATGTGTTCACATTTATCTTGGAGCAGATTCAGCTGAGGGATATTTCAGCCCTCCTGCGAGTGACTGTCAGTGTTCGTGTTGGATTTCACTCTGTGTAACGCACACTCGCCCCTCAACTGCCCAGAGAGAGACACTAAGTGGAGCAGCTGCATTTCCACCGGAGAGGGCCCGCTCCCGGCCCGGCCCGAGGCAGGCCACACCACCTTAGTTCTGGTCAGACTCAGTTCCAAGATCAGGTCCAAAGGGAGTCGAGACCAAGACCAGAGTAAATTGTGGCCTATTCAAGACCAAAATAGGAAATAGGCGTAGACAGAGTACTCTACATGTCTTTCCAAAATGGTTAAGGAGTTTCTTCGGGATGAACAAAGAATGAAAAGATGACTCAACAGATGAACATGAACATATCTAGATTTTACCATTCAACATCCAACTAATCCTTACATAGAGGTTTGAGACCCATAGAGGTTTTTACAGGTTGAACTCCCTTAAATTGTTTGTAGCAAATGTAGAAAATAAACAAGAACAACTAAGGAGGTTATGTTTTCACTATTAGTTTGATTGATTGTCAGGTATCTCAAAAACCTTCTGTTTTCTGATTTCCATGAAATTTGGTGCCTAGATCGGTCCCTGGTCTAAGGAAAACTTGATTTGATTTTGATGGTGATCCAAACCTGGGATTTCTGCCATTAGATGATTATCGTTTTTTAGCCATAACTATGAAACTAACGGAGACACAGACTTTATTCCAAATCCTACGGGGATGTTTAGAGAGTCAAGAAATCAATTAAACCTCAAATTTAAGGGATAGCAATGATGTGATGATGTGTGTGAGGTTTGCACTCAGTCATTATTGAGTGCCTTCTAATATTTTAGGCAGGAAAAAAGGTTGAGTCAACATCCATTAGTGGCTAGACTAAGACAGGTCCGAGTCAAAACAGGAACGAGACCGAGACAAATCCAACAAGGCAAAAAAAGGATTCTGGCATCCGGACTGGAGTTCTGCAGTCCGGATAATAAATCATATTGGCTCTCGCTCATCTTCCTCCTGGAGTCGCTCTCATTTGCTCTTCTAAAAAAAATGCTGTCTATCTCAGCTTCTATTTCTTTATGTAGCACTCTGTATAAACTTCAGGCTATTATTGTCACTAAGGCTCCGCCCCTCACATGCTGTATTGATTGCAAAATTGGCGATCCAGGAACTATTCTATTGTTCTGATTTGCTCTGGATGAGAGGATGTGCTGAATGTCTAACATGTCATGTGACATGTGTCATGTGAGTCGTACAGTAGGTGTCATTAATTTTACACTGGAGACTCTGGGGACATGTCCCTGCACCACTTTTTAAAATGACAGCATTTTATCCCCATCACTTGCTGAGGAAGGCTTGTGCCGAAACGTCCATTGCTTGACTGCTGCTTTGAAGGTATTAAAAAAACCAAAAGGATTTATTTTGAGTGCTGGTTTTTCTGTCTTTCTGTATATTGTTTGCGCCTTGCACTGTAGCTTTTGAAACTTTTTTGAGAGTGCTCAGTAGTCGTGACTAGTAGTCACTGACTTTTTGGACTACTGTATACAGCACACAGCAGCATGCTGCGGTCCCTACTCGCCTCCTACTGTATACAGCACACAGCAGCATGTGTGTGTGTTCCAGGTTTCCAGCTTTATAATTGAAGGGTTGCGCTCCAAAATGCCAGAGATCCATTTTTAGCAAAGTCAACTATTGCTTGGAAGTCATCAGTCATCAATGGTCGAGAAAGCACACATGATTTCATACCCTAACAGTAGGGCTGTGGCGATTCACTTATCTCCCGATTCGATACTATCACGATTCTTGGGTGCCGATTCGATTTATATTGCGATTCTTAAGTATTGCGATTCTACGATTATTGCGATTCGATATTACGATTTATTGCGATTTTTGTTTATTTATTTTATTTATTTTTTTCAGTTTGTTTGCTTTTTTACACTAGATTAGAACATGGGAAAAGTTGAATCATACACTAGAGCAGGGGTGCCCACACTTTTTCAGCTTGGGAGCTACTTTTAAAATGACCAAGTCAAAGTGATCTACCAAACATATTTATTTATATATATATACACTGAGTATACAGTGGAAAACAGTGGAACCGTGGAAAAACAGTGGAAAAACAGTGGAAACAGTGGAAAACAGTGGAAAAACAGTGGAAACAGTGGAAAAACAGGGGGAAAACAGTGGAAACAGTGGGAAAACAGTAAAAAAAAAAAAAAAAAAAAAAAAAAATTTTTTTTTTTTTTTCTAACCTCAATGCCACGCGATCGACCACACTACCTTCGCGATCGACCGGTCGATCGCGATCGACGTATTGGGCACCCCTGCACTAGAGACTGTATATTATATATCATGAGTAGGGCTGGGCGATATAGTTAAAAACAGGGGCAGACTGGGATCATAATTCAGGCCGGGCATTAGATACCAAGCAGGCCAGGCCGATATGGGCCGACGCGCGTGAAATTTGGGCCGTTTGAAGCCCAATTTGGGCCGTTTGAAGCCAGATTTGGGCCGTTTGAAGTCCAATTTTACAATGAGATGCACCCACTTTAACCCTGAAGTGTAATTATTACTTCAGACTAACTAATAAAGTAATAAAACCACTAGTAAACCAGTAGGCGGCGCCTGGCCTGCTGTTCAGTGAGTGGCCTGACTGCAAGCACCCAAATTTTTTTTTTTTTTTTTTTTTTTGCGATTATCGATTCTGGAATAAAAGATCGATTCAAAAAATCGTGACATTAAAAATAGCGATACTTAGGTGAATCGATTTTTTCCCCCACCCCTACCTAACAGTGTTAGGATTTAGCAGGCAAGGGCTTTAAAAATAGTTAATAACTTCAATGTGTTCCTCACTGAATTAGTTATTCTTTCATGAAAGCAATCTTGTTGTGAGAGTAGTAGGCGTCTGCTTTTTCATGTGGTAGATATCTTGGAAAGACACTTTTTTAATTGCAGCCTTTTCAATGTCGGCAGCATCCATATACATGGTCTTATAAGGCGGTCCAGAGAAAGATTTTTTTTCTTTCATTTTTCTGTAATCTTTGCTTCACTTTTGTTTAAGCTAATCTCTTGGTTCGCTTGCTTCTTTTTCATAACTCTGAGTAAATCTCCCATAAACCTCTTGGCATGTTTTATCAGATATTACTTTTCATGCCTTTGAAATTGCAGTCGGTCTTTCTTCTTTTTTTCCCCCCCTTCGCAGCCTTTTTCTCATCTTCCCCCAGCTGAGAAGTTGAGGAGGGAAGTCTGGTAAGTGGACATGGTTGTTTGGAGACCCCACCTGAAGGGAAAGAGTTGGCAGAGTCTGGCACAAACAGATCCATCAGAGCGGGGCTGCAGCCTTGTGTCAGCGCCACACAGATAAATGGGGGGAGGATGTGCGGCCCACGGGCTCGGCAGCACGGCTGGCGATCTGGAAATGGAGCGGGCTGATGGATCGAGACGTCCGGGCCATCTCGCCACTCGCTCGCCCACCCGCCCAAAGCCGCGTCCTCGGTCATTTGTCTTTGTTACTGCCTCCTGGCTGTTTGTACAAGTCAGAAGTTTGACCGTTTTTCAAAGAACCTCAGTCCTGGCGAAAGAGCTCTGACACTGGGCCTCTCGTCTATCCACATGAGTTATTCAATCATCTGTTCAGTCCTAATTGTGTTTTTCTTCCATGGTCAATTGATAGCTGTTTTGATTTGTATCTCTTCAAAATGTCTCTCCATGACTTTTACACCCTCTTTCTAGGCAAACATGAGTTTTTCAAGATCTTGCAAGGAAATAGTTATAATAGAAAGTCTTTCAATTGAAGGCTTGTTGGCCTTGGTCTGTTCGACCTGGTCTGTTCGAATCGGATCAGATGATTAGATGTTTTCCCCAATGAGGTTAAGACAGATATCTTCTTGTAGATATTTTTGTTCTGGTCAGGCTTCGTGTCTCTCTCTCTCCTCTGTCTCTTCCTCTAGACTCTATCGCCTTGCCCTTTTCAGAGACTATAACAGTTTCTCTCTTTTTGCACCCAAGCAGGTTTCCTTGGATTCCAACTCCTCCATGAACTCCAACACGCCGCTGGTGAGGATCGCCCGCCTGTCATCCAGCGACGGCCCCATGCTGGCCAACGTCTCCGAGCTGGAGCTGCCCTCCGACCCCAAATGGGAGTTTTCTCGAACCAGGTGAGAGAACGAAAAACTAACACTGAAGCTCTACTGTTTGATTTTCATTTTTTCATTGATCGTTTATTTGCATAGGGACAGATACACATACATATAACATTTAGCGAGAAATGTCTGATGTCATGTATCACATTTGTAGCCTAAACTAATTTGCAATGCCCGTCCCTAGATGCTATTAAAAGCACCTATTAAAAGCAAAGTACAGTAAAATATACAATAAACATAATCATAAAGTCAATCAATCAATCAATAGAACAACATAAACAATCATACACAAAGGATATAGACACTCACACACCCATGGACACAGTCATTTGTGGGAACATTGTTAATTACTCTTCAGGATCTACTTTCGGTTGGTTTTAAAATGATCCCAACTACGATCCTGTTTAAGATGTACAGTATGGGCAGTGAGTTCCACATTTTAAACCCCTGTACAGAGAGGGCTGTTTGTCCTAGAGAGGTTTTTCAAAACGGCACTTTGCAGTTCCCTGCGACAAATAGACAGTTTGTAATGTTTCCTTGGTATGACTGTGTCAGACTGACGCTGGGGAAGCCTCTGGGAGAAGGCTGCTTCGGGCAGGTGGTGATGGCCGATGCGGTCGGCATCGACAAGGAGAAACCCAACAAGCCGCTGACTGTAGCTGTGAAGATGCTGAAAGGTGGGTGCTTATCTCCACCCAACGCACTCCACAAATTAACACACAACCTTGACGTGTCACTGTCATTCTGTCTTCCTCTCTCTCTGAATCTCCCTCTCTTTGTAAAGATGTATCTCTCTCTTATATCCTGAAATTTATGATGTTTTTACTCTTTATCTGGGTTTTTGTCCTTTGTTGCTCAGTGAAATACTCTCCAAGTTTTGTTGACAGCGCTTCATAAATCATTTTGTTCTGACTCTCTATCTCTTCCTCCTTCTTTCTCTCTCTCCCTCTCTCTCTCTCCCCTCTCTATCTCTCTCCCTCCCTCCTCTCCTCTCTCTCTCCCTCTGTCTCTGTCTATCTCTCTCTCTCTCTCTCTCTCCCTCTCAGATGACGCCACTGATAAAGACTTGTCAGACTTGGTGTCGGAGATGGAGATGATGAAGATGATCGGAAAACACAAAAACATTATCAACCTGCTGGGAGCATGCACGCAGGACGGTGAGCCCGGCCCGCGACGCAGCGCAACCCAGGAGATAACCAACATACTTGCCTAACGATTAGTTTAATTATCAATTAATCAGTCAATTATTTTAATATTTTCTCAACTAATCGATTAGTCATTTGGTCTATAAAATGTCACAAAACAAAATGGTGAAAAATATCAATATCACTATCGCTACAATATCAATATCACAAATATCACTTTCTCTGCAAAGCCCAAGATGCCATCCTCAAATGTCTTTTTTTGTCCTGACCAACAGTCCACAACCCAAGATATAAATCACTTTACTGTCATAGAAGATTAAATAAACTAGAAAATATTTACATTTAAGAAGCTGGAACAAGATAATTTCTGAATGTTTTTTTTTAAATTGGCGAAACGATTAATCGGTTATAAAAAAATAGTTGGTGATTCATTTTCTGCCGATCGACAATCAATTAATCGGCTAATCATTGCAACTCTACACTTGCCACTGTCCCACTGACCTCTTACCCCTGTCCGGTGTGCAGGTCCGCTGTACGTGCTGGTGGAGTACGCCTCCAAAGGGAACCTGCGGGAGTACCTGCGGGCGCGGCGGCCTCCGGGCATGGACTACTCCTTCGACACGTGTAAAATCCCCGACGAGCAGCTCACCTTCAAAGACCTGGTGTCCTGTGCCTACCAGGTGGCCCGGGGCATGGAGTACCTGGCCTCACAGAAGGTTAGCCGCCATGACAGTGTCGTAGTGATAGGGCAAATACGTATTGAAATGCAAATACTGTACTTATGTGCCTCTGTGTGTGTTTCTGTCTGTCTGCATGTCGCCTGGAGCATGAAATGTCCTCACAAGCATAGCAAGATGAGGGAAATCCTCCAATGTGAGGACGTTTTGGGGTGGTCCTCAATCCTTTAATACAAGATGTAGTCAGTAATATTTTAACACTAGAAGGTTATGTGGATTTTGGGGGCGTCGGACAGAAGGCCAAAATGTTGTCAAATGAAGAGAGTAAATATACAACTATTTCCCCCCCCGACATTACCGATTTTTGTTTATAACCTTGTCGAAAGTGCGTGCGCGCATGAGAGAGAGAGATATCCCATGATGCATCATGTTTAATGTGTGTGTTGTCTCTCTCCCTGCAGTGTATCCACAGAGACCTGGCAGCCAGGAACGTACTTGTGACAGAGGACAACGTTATGAAGATCGCCGACTTCGGTCTTGCCAGAGACGTGCACAATATAGACTACTACAAAAAGACCACCAACGTGAGTCTCACTTCAGATTCTCAGCCAGAAGTGGGTCAGAACCTATTTGTAATTAATTTGTTTGCATTTGTTTTAACTTGCATCCAAGTTTGGTTTTATTTAGTTAGTTAGTTAGTTAGTTAGTTAGTTAGTTAGTTATGTGTAAGTACAATATTAAACATAAATATTGCCCTTTGATATTTGCCCTATTGTACCAGATTTAAGGCCCATTCACACTTAGAATGATAGCTACTATAAATATAACTCTAAACTATAACAATATGCCGTTTTGGATGTTTTCTACTTAAAGTTGTAGTGTGAAAACAGACATTCTATTTGCTTATGGTATAAACATTTAAATCTTTTTATAGTAATAGATTTATTTCATAATATTCACTTGGTGTCTCACTTATGGGAAGCAGTCTCCTGCGCCACACAGGAGACTGCTTCCCATAAGAGAGACACCTCGCTGATATTAATCATAGAACCAGGCTTTATGGTCATAACCTTAACTTACCTTTAGAGCTATCCTTCTAAGTGTGAATGGGCCTTTAGGTTTAGCTCATTTTCATCTTCAGTTCACATCAGGAGAGTTTTACTAGCTAGTATAGCATGCTGTACTGCCATTTACTGACTATTATACCATGCTGTACTGTACTGCCATACAGTACCAAGGAAGGCAGTAACTCCACTCTTGCTGGAAAATTAGATTTTGTCATGTCATTGTACATCAGCGTTAGGTCATAGGATACGACAATAACAAGTTGGCAATTCAACACATTTCCAAAGATTTTCTGTCAAGTCACTTGGTGTGGCAGTAATGAAAACATTGAAGCCATTTGTCTCAGTTTCACTGAGCAGTTATTGCCTTCATACATTGCAGATGCAATTTTTCTCAGATTGTACACTTTGCCTGGTTTGCACAGTGCATAAATCCTCATTTGTGTGTATTGGCAGAAGTGTGCAGGCAGGAGTTTGAAGTAAAGATGCAGCCATTATAGAGGCGCCACTTTGTGCTTGGTTGCTTTGTTAGACAGGGTTCCCACAGGTCCTTGAAATCCTTTGTGAATTTGAGAAAGGTCTTGAAAGTTTTTGAAAATAGACATAAATAGACATGGGCCATTGAAAGGGCTTGAATTGATATATGTTGTAGAAGTATAGAAATTGAAGTTCTTTTGATATTTTCTTTTGCTACACAGCACAGTTGAGATGTGGTCACACATTCAAACCTCCTTCTTTTTCATTGTTGTTCTGTGGCTTCTGTAAAGCTGCTAGTTCTCATTATAAAAATTATCAGTGTTGTAACAGTAATTAACCTTAATATGTGTATCAAACTATGCCATGTTGGCTCCTTGAATTAGAGGGAATTGGGCCTGGAAAGTTCCTTGAATTTGATGTTTACGAAGGTGTGGGAACTCTGGATAGAGCTGGGGTGGGATGGCAGTCACAGGTGTTGATGTTTTGGCGGACTTGTCTGGTCCGTACAGAAAGGTTCTGCTGACCAAGCGGTTCTGTTGTGCCTGTGTTGTTCCAGGGTCGTCTGCCCGTGAAATGGATGGCTCCAGAGGCTCTGTTCGACCGGGTCTACACGCACCAGAGCGATGTGTGAGTTTGGCCCACTTTTTTTACATGCCAACTGTCCAGTCATCTGCAGGCGCTGTACACAGCCAGGAATTCGGGTGTTGAAATATCATGACTCGACGTGTTAGCATCAAAAAGCCATGCCTGCGTGCGTGTGAATATGGATTTGTAGCGTTCCCTCCATCCCCCGAACCCTCTCCCTCCCGCTCTCTGTCATCTGCGCTCGCTTGATAATCCTTGAGCTCCTTGTGTATAGCGGGTCCTGCATTCCTCAACGGGTTTGTTCCTCCCAATATGACTTCAGAGAGACAAAAATGGCACGCTGCCCCCGACATAGCGTTGTGTTAACAGTGTCAATCCAGACGTACCCCCGAATAGCAGGAGATAAGAGGGTCAGTGGATTTATCTGGAGGTGTTTCCTTTGGAGGGGGGGGGCTAAAGGATTTAGGATAAACACAAGATTTTTCTTTTTTCTTTTCTTTTTTATGACCTCGGATTCTCTTCAATTCTCCCTGATTGCTGCTGTGTTGGGTGCGATCAGGAGAAGAAAGGGGAGTTTGGGTGGGGAGGTCACAAAGTCAATCTGTCTTTTGGTAGGGACTTTAGGGGGGGGGGGGGGGGGTGCAGCCAGACTCCCTGTCCCCAGCACAGCCATCCAAGTCAAACACGGGCCCCTGTCAACACTGGCTCGCCCTGTGATTACAGTAGACTGGGAACGGCCGAGAGGAGACTCAGACTGCTGTTATTTCAGCAGGTCTGGATTAGCACACTCCCCCCTGCCTCCTTTATACAGTAGTCACTCTCCGGCCGGTTTACTCTCAAACACCCCAGGGGACCGTGACCTTTGACCTGTGATCTTTAATGAAATATCATACACGGAAAAAGAGTTATCAAAACGTACAGCAGCACAACTGACATTTAAATACATCCATATTGCAGTCTGCAACCCCCAAATATTGACACCCCAGTGGGATTTTCCATTAACCACTTTTATAGGATTTTTACTGTGTACCTTTACATATTTGTTTACAGAGAAGCCATTTGTTCTCTGAAGTAATTTACAGTATCTTGTTGTGAAATCTAGCAACAACTTCTACTGGAATTAGTTTGGGCAAGAATTCACTTTCATGTTTAAACCCTGCTTACCAGGGTTACATTGATATTGTTTTGTCTGCCAGGATATCGGGACAATATTAACCTTTTAAATATAATAACTATCGGATAGCAACCAGCTGCTAACCAGCCTGAGAAATGCATGGGTTTGGATTTCAGTGGAGATTTTTAAAAAGAAAGACAATCTTGGGGAAAATGCTGAATCCTTGTATTTGCGGGGGAATATCTTAGCGTGAAAACAGTCATTTGAATAGGCTATATTGAATGTTGCCCCCACATATCAGCTATCAGCATCGGAATCAGCCCTCATAAACACACATCGAAAGCTTACCCACTTCCCTAACCAGCATACTCTCTCTCTCTCTCTCTCTCTCTCACACACACACACACACACACACACACACACACACACACACACACATACACACGCACAAACACACACACACCTGCTCTCCTGCACATACCTGCCAACAGGTGTAAAATAGACCAAGTAAAGGGGAGACTCGTGGAGAACCCATTTTCATTCAGATATCTTCAGGTGAGAGGTCAAGCCTAAATTAGCATTAGCCTAAATTTGGATCATTATTTACCCCCTTGCCAACAAGCTAGCATGACATGGTGGGCACTAATAGGTCATCTAGTTTCATTCTCTCTTTAAAACTAAGCCCGCTATGCAGCCTCTGAAAGACAGTATGTAACAGGAGAAATTACCAATCGAGACACAGTGGGAGAAAGGGTTAAAAATAGGGAGACTCCCACGGAAATCGGGAGTGTTGGCAGGTTTGACACACACACACACACACACACACACACACACACACACACACACACACACACACGCACAATGCATGTAGAGCAAAATCAAATCAACAGAATCAAACACCACAGTGACGGCGACCTTCTCTCTCACCCCTAAATGTGTCAGTGTTTACTGATTGCCTCCCCATATGAAGCACCTAATGGTCCTTGAATATTCATCTGACTGGTAGTGAATATAAACGCCACCAACACCCCCCACCCCATCCCCACCATGTTGACTGCTGGTTCTGCTAACTCCAGTGCTCTCCTCCATGCTGGGAGGAGACGCTGTGAACCGGGCCCGACCCCCAAAACCTGCTTTGTTTGTGTCCAACTGACACACAGTAATGATAATGAGTTAGTTACTGATCCGTCATCCAGCCAATTATTCTCTCCTGCTGCTCTCTCTCCTTCTGTTTCACTGCAACTCTCTCTCGCTCTCAGTTGATCTACCCCTTTCTCTCTGCTCTCTCCCCTTATGTTTCTCTATGCCTCTCTCTCCCTCTCTCTCTCTCTCTCTCTCTCTCTCTCTGCTCTCTCCCCTTGTGTTTCTCTATGCCTCTCTCTCCCTCTCTCTCTCTCTCTCTCTCTCTCTCTCTCTGCTCTCTCCCCTTGTGTTTCTCTATGCCTCTCTCTCCCTCCCTGCTCTCTCCCTCTCTCTCCCTCTCTCTCTCTCTCTCTGTCTCTGCTCTCTCCCCTTATGTTTCTCTATGCCTCTCTCTCCCTCCCTGCTCTCTCCCTCTCTCTCCCTCTCTCTCTCTCTCTCCCTCTCTCTCCCTCTCTCTCTCTCTCTCTCTCTCTCTGCTCTCTCCCCTTGTGTTTCTCTATGGCTCTCTCTCCCTCCCTCTCTCTCTCCCTCCCTGCTCTCTCTCTCTCTCTCCCTCTCTCTCTCTCTCTCTCTCTCTCCCTCCCTCTCTCTCTCTCTCCCTCCCTGCTCTCTCTCTCCCTCCCTGCTCTCTCTGGGTCTGGATGGCTGACTCGCCCCGGCCGGCCAGTAGCTGCTGTTTCCCACTCTCCAGACTGGAGCGTGGCTAATTAGATGAAGCCAGCTGAGCGCTACAGTGGGAGGGAGGAGGAGGAACAAGAGTACACTGCTTTAATAGACCGCCCATTATCTGATTACCTTCTCGCATTCTTTACACAGACAGAGAGAGAGAGACAGAGAGAGAGAGAGAGTCAGAGATAGACAGAGAGAGAGTCAGAGACACAGAGAGAAAGAGAGTCAGAGACAGACAGAGAGAGAGTCAGAGACAGACAGAGAGAGAGAGTGAGAGACAGAAACAGAGAGAGAGAGTGAGAGACAGAGAGAGAGAGAGTGAGAGACAGAGACAGACAGACAGAGAGAGAGAGGGATGATGGTTCAGTGTACATGTAAGAGTGTTTGGGTTGGAGGGGGGATTTGGTTGTGGCGGTTTTGAGTGTCTGCATTCAGGAAGCTTGTAGGAATAAGAGAGTAGGGATCTTAAATGGCTTTTCCATCGCCCAAGTAACCATAGTAAATTGTTTTTCCATGGATGTTTTGCATTCAGTTTGGGTCTGTTTAGGTACAAATAAGCTCTTTATTATACTGTAGGTGACACACAAGCAATATGTGCTGATTGGTCCGTGCCTTTTTTAAGTGATGTTCAGTGGTTTTTGTAGTGGCAGGTGCGCATTTCTCATCCCAACTATGTGTCTCATAATTGTGACGCGGCGCATTGGTTGGGCTCCTGAACGATTCTCGACTTTAAGCGCACCGCACAGTGTCAGTGTTACGTCAGTGTTACGTCAGTGTGAGAAAGAACTCTGAAGCAGACATGATCTAGGCCAGTGGTTCTAATTACTTCGTAAACTTCACCATTATTGTATTTAGGCTACAAGATGTAAACACGAGAATGTAGAAGACTGTTCTATTCATGGTTGCACTGCTATCGCTCTACCTACAATACAGATAGTCTGTTATCGCTCTGCCTACAATACAGATAGTCTGTTATCGCTCTACCTACAATACAGATAGTCTGTTATCTCTCTACCTACAATTACAGATAGTTGGTTATTGCTCTACTTACAATACAGTCTGTTATCTCTCTACCTACAATACTGATAGTCTGTTATCGCTCTACCTACAATACAGATAGTCTGTTATCGCTCTACCTACAATACTGATAGTCTGTTATCTCTCTACCTACAATACAGATAGTCTGTTATCGCTCTACCTACAATACTGATAGTCTGTTATCGCTCTACCTACAATACTGATAGTCTGTTATCTCTCTACCTACAATTACAGATAGTCGGTTATCGCTCTACCTACAATACAGACAGTCTGTTATTGCTCTACCTGCAATACAGATAGTCTGTTATCGTTCTACCTACAATACAGACAGTCTGTTGTTGCTCTACCTACAATACAGATAGTTTGTTATCACTCTACCTACAATACAGACAGTCTGTTATCGCTCTACCTACAATACAGATAGATAGTATGTTATCGCTCTACCTACGATACAGATAGTCTGTTATTGCTCTACCTAGAATACAGACAGTCTGTTATCGCTCTACCTACAATACAGACAGTCTGTTATCGCTCTACCTACAATACAGACAGTATGTTGTTGCTCTACCTAGAATACAGACAGTCTGTGGTCGCTCTACCTACAATACAGACAGTATGTTGTTGCTCTACCTAGAATACAGACAGTCTGTTGTCGCTCTACCTGCAATACAGACAGTCTGTTGTTGCTCTACCTACAATACAGTCTGTTGTTGCTCTACCTACAATACAGATAGTCTGCTATCGCTCTACCTACAATACAGACAGTATGTTATTGCTCTACCTACAATACAGATAGTCTGTTATCGCTCTACTTACAATACAGACAGTCTGTTATCGCTCTACTTACAATACAGTCTGTTATCGCTCTACCTACAATACAGACAGTCTGTTATCGCTCTACCTACAATACAGACAGTATGTTGTTGCTCTACCTAGAATACAGACAGTCTGTGGTCGCTCTACCTACAATACAGACAGTATGTTGTTGCTCTACCTAGAATACAGACAGTCTGTTGTCGCTCTACCTGCAATACAGACAGTCTGTTGTTGCTCTACCTACAATACAGTCTGTTGTTGCTCTACCTACAATACAGATAGTCTGTTATCGCTCTACCTACAATACAGATAGTCTGTTATTGCTCTACTTACAATACAGAAAGTATGTTATCGCTCTACCTACAATACAGATAGTCTGTTATCGCTCTACCTACAATACAGTCTGTTATCGCTCTACCTACAATACAGATAGTCTGTTATCGCTCTACCTACAATACAGACAGTCTGTCATCGCTCTACCTGCAATACAGATAGTCTGTTATCGCTGTACCTACAATACAGAAAGTCTGTTATCGCTCTACCTACAATACAGATAGTCTGTTATCGCTCTACCTACAATACAGAAAGTCTGTTATCGCTCTACCTACAATACAGAAAGTAGTATGTTATCGCTCTACCTACAATACAGAAAGTATGTTATTGCTCTACCTACAATACAGAAAGTCTGTTATCGCTCTACCTACAATACAGATAGTCTGTTATCGCTCTACCTACAATACAGTCTGTTATCGCTCTACCTACAATACAGAAAGTCTGTTATCGCTCTGCCTACAATACAGATAGTCTTGGAATTGGAATACAAAATCATATCTGACAATAAATTATTCTCAGATTTGGATCCAAGAGACAAAATCTCATCAAATGGGGGGGGGGGGGTCCGTGGCTCTAATGTGGACTAAATTAAGAGTCCTTGATTTGTGGGAAGCTCTTGGTCGAGATAATTAAACTCTCTTTGCTACTTCTCTCTGTTAGTACGCTCCCAGCTGATCTTTGCATTAGGCTAGGAGAGAGCAGTCTCTGACCCGATGGCAGCCATACACGATCTGCCAGCTCCAATAAAATCTTCATACAGAAAACATGTCTTCAGCCAGGCAGTCAGCCTCCACACTTTATACCCGATGACACCACAAGATTGAGTCTTATTTCTCTGCTGTCTGGCTTTAGGGGAGAGTTGTTGATTTTTACAGCTATTGATCGAGTGTCCCAGACAGACAGAATGTCAGAGGAATTCTTAAATGGAGTGCTGGAAAGATGATTGAAGATCAATATTTCTCCGCTCAGATCGATCGTAGTCCCTGGGGGAACGCCACCCTCTTGCTGAGCCGTGACTGCTCCAGGCGTCGTGCCGTTTCAACCATCATCTTTTTTCTTTCTTTGTTGTTTTTCCGGATCCTTCACACGTTTTCTCCCCAATTGTGCTTGGCCAATTCCCTGTGCTGTCCCGGACGTTGCTCCACCCCCTCTGCCGATCTGGGGAGAGTTGTAGACGAACACATGCTTCCTCCATGTGCAGTCGCCAGCCTCTTCTTTTCACCTGACAGAGAGGAGGTTCACCAGCAGGACGTAGCGCGTGGGAGGATCACACTATTTCCCAGTTCTGCTCCCCCCTGAACAGGCACCCTGACCAACCAGAGGAGGCACTAGTGCAGCGAACAGGACTTATACCCTTAATCCGGCTTCCCACACGGGGGCTCGAACCTGCGACCCTCGTGTTGGTAGGCAGGGAATCTACTGCTGCGCTACCCGGATGCCCGAATCCTAATCTTTATCCTTTGTGTGTTTGTGTTCAGGTGGTCCTATGGTGTGTTACTATGGGAGATCTTCACGCTGGGAGGCTCGCCCTACCCAGGCATCCCAGTAGAAGAGCTCTTTAAACTGCTGAAGGAGGGACATCGGATGGACAAGCCCGCCAACTGCACCCATGAACTGTACGTTCCGTTAGAAATTACCCTCTGTTGGTTCTGCTTTATCAGAGACTTTATTGCATTCAGCGCTATGCAACTAAACTGGTCTTGTACAGTGGAAGGAGTCCAACAAATATCAGGTAGAAAGACAGAGGCGATAAAAGTCGTGAGTTAGATTTGAACCCATGGGGTTGATGGTTTACAGTACACCTTCGTCTGCAGAGCAACCAAAGCACCACATAACTATTATATCATAGAAATATAGAAACACATAAAGGGAGTAAGTGGGTCTGTTCATTTCAAATGATGTACCACATTGTGATGTCACTGATGATGTCACAATGTCAATGACATCACTGAAGATGTCACAATGTCTATGACATCATCAGTGATGTCACACAAGCACTTGATGATGTCATCAGTGATGGTCACTTGAGCAATAGGACGAATCAGCGTGATGTCACAACCACCCAGAAACGTGGAACCCCCCAGCAGTTAACTAGTATGAGTTGTGCCAAACAAACGTCTAAAAAACTATACATCACATCTTTTTTTGACATTCTGAGTGAGAGCAGAAGTAGCTCAAGAGTCTGATGTACAATATGCATGTTGTGTTAAAGTTGTGTGAACTGTCGCAGTTTTTATAAATGTTATAAACAGCACAGCCGGCTAGAGTGAGACACTCAAGGCTGGCTCCATAGGGTCCCATTGCCGTTTCCACCCAGTGACGCCGTTTACCAAAATGCTGATCGGCTGATCCTTCGTATTGTGATGTCATCAGTGAGTGATGTCATCAGCGATGTGAAGTTGTGAAGTGCAATTGTGCACTGAGTGACGTCACTCGAGCATTCCATGATGTGATCAGAGCGTAGCACGTAGCGGCCGAGCTGCAGGGCGGGCGACTAGGAATGGAGCGCGCGTAGCGTGCAAGATTTCTAGTTAAATAAAATGTCTTTATTCTTGCATGTTTATCACATTCAGAATGTGATATTCTTGCAGTCCTGCAATTTACATTTTAGGCATTTAGCAGATATTCACAGTGACTTCCCATGTAACAAGCTTAAACTACCAAAATTTCCCACATTATAAGATAAAAACAAGCTCATGAGATTGATTTCATGCATGTCATCTAAAATCCAAATATAACTCATGTATCTGTATATTCATTTAGGCATCCATACATTCATCCTATCCACTGTGATTTACAGTCAGTGTAACGGCAGAATACACTTATATTCTGTACATGTAAATATAACATTTTTACAATTTTTTTGTTTATTTTGAGAAGTTTGGGTTTGTTGTCGGTTTCATGTGTCAAACTAGATACTAGTATACAGTATAACTGCTCTTTGCCTTGTGTTTCAGGTACATGATCATGAGGGAGTGTTGGCACGCGGTGCCCTCTCAGAGGCCCACCTTCAGACAGCTGGTGGAAGATCATGACCGGGTTTTATCCATGACCTCCACTGACGTGAGTCCATCGCCTCGCTGTCACTCACTCACAGTGGAAACACCCAAAACTCCACTCTGCCTTCACCTTGCACTGTTTTGTCATCATTGACTTGATGACAAAGCTGCAATACATATTTTCACCTCAAGCTTTTGATGTTTTACTGTAGAATAAAGATCGTAGTGCTGTGGCACATTTTAAGCTGGTCAAATTCACGACTTTCTCACTCATTCTATTGCCCTTTACTCCACCTTCCACTTTACTATCTGCTTCAATTGATTAGAACAAAACAAGACACGTTTTGCTGCACCTCTGCTAGTCTCATGCCTGTTTATAATATTGCAAATTTTCAAAACAACAATTAGTATGGTTAACAAACAGACAGCAAAAAGAAAAAGATATATATATATTGTAGGGAATGACAGATGCTGAGATAAAGTTGATCCAGCATGTCGCTGGCATCGTTTATTGTCGGTCCCTATCTAAGTACAAACCAAACAGACGGTGTTGCAGGCTAGCTAACAGAGTGTGGCTAGGCTAGCTGGTAGCTGCAGAATGTAGTCGGTCTGTTTGCCTCCAGTGAGGAGAAGGTGCAGACGCTTGGCCAGCTGGGCCAAGGCATGGCAATTTATAGTCCAACCGGTCATGTGACTCCAGTCACGTGACTCACCTGCTCTAAGCACTTGAGGTTTATGTCCCCAGTCTGCTAGCAGACCATTGTGGTCACCACACAGGCCCCCCCAGAAATCGCAAGTGCGGCCAACAAAATACAGTTAAACACAAACATGCAAAACACTGACATGACGAATCAGAGTCTCTGGGGCGCGAGGCGCGCAGCATGGGAAAAGTCCATCCGAATCGTGTCGGCTACCAAGACGGCGTAGCGCGACGTCGGGCCGGATTCCCTGGGCTGGGTGGCTGGGTGGGTGGGTCGGTGGTGGTTACCGGACTGGAGCTGCAGTAGTAATCTCCGGGGTTGAAACCCAGGCGGGAGCTGTCGTTATTGCGGGGGAAGGCGAAAATCGTCGGATCCACCCCCTCATGGCAGCCGGCAGGGCGCTGCGTGGTCGCCAAACCGTGGCGTGGAACCCGTGGCAAATTGCAGCCGTGTTGGCTTCCAAGTGCACCAGGGGTCTGGCAGTCGGGCAGCAATACCCCCATGCGTCCCCCTGCAGTCGGCAACAGGGAACGTGAGGCGTCACCATGGCAAACAGGCAGCTCCCAGGTCAGCCGGGCAGCAAGAGGAAAGACGTCCATCTCGTTGTTGCTTGTTCGTGGCTCCCACAAGCGGCAGGAACCTCAGGGTCACCAATGTAGGGAATGACAGATGCTGAGATAAAGTTGATCCAGCATGTCGCTGGCATCGTTTATTGTCGGTCCCTATCTTAGTACAAACCAAACAGACGGTGTTGCAGGCTAGCTAACAGAGTGTGGCTAGGCTAGCTGGTAGCTGCAGAATGTAGTCGGTCTGTTTGCCTCCAGTGAGGAGAAGGTGCAGACGCTTGGCCAGCTGGGCCAAGGCATGGCAATTTATAGTCCAACCGGTCATGTGACTCCAGTCACGTGACTCACCTGCTCTAAGCACTTGAGGTTTATGTCCCCAGTCTGCTAGCAGACCATTGTGGTCACCACAATATATACACTTAACTATACTTACTAGTTTAAACTACTTTTGCTGGGCAGTCATTATTGGTGTCTACAAAAACAACATTTTGATTGAATTAGGCCTATAGGCTACAATGTAACAATGAGATCAATTAGGCTACCATAACCTGAACATTACTGAATTTAGTTCATTGATACAAACATTTCAAACCAACTCACTACATTAATTTGAACCCAAGTAGCTCCCAAAATAATGGAGGCATTCAAGTAATTGAGGGATGCATTATTATAGAAAGCAGGCTAAATTGCCCCCAATGTGTGACTGTTTCTCTCTTGACAATCATACAGTAACAGGTTTTATTTCGAAAATCGACAGGACGTTTTATTTTATTATTCTCGTTAATTCCTGCCCAGCTCGATTTGCTCTGTCCTGCTTGACGCAACTCATAAGCCCTTTTCCCACATGCGCTTTGTACCGTAAAATGACCGCAACGTGGTCTAATGCCTGCATGTGGGAAAGGCGTCGTGCCGGTATAAGCGCGACCCCGTCGTCGCGGCCATTTCACCAGTTTTGAGCCAGTCAGAAGAGCGGTATGCCGCGATAGGCAGACAGGTGAGAAAGGGGTCCAGTCATTTTCCGCTATCAGTGCACACAGTAGACAGTCCAACACCAAATACACAGCTGATTGTTCGATATTCCCCTGGTGTTGCGTACCACCAAAGGACTATTGCCAGTCGCAAACGCGCTTCCAGTGGTTTTCGCCACCGGGTGATCTTGCGTGTTAGTGCGGGTCGGACCAGACTCAGCACGTAGTCGAACGTACACCGGGACATGCGAAAATGACGCTTCCATTCCACGTCGTCAAAATTGTTCAGAGCATCTTCCCAAAATAAATTCCCTCCTGGTCTCTCTCGCTTCCAGACGGCTCTAGTCTCACGCAGCAGCGCAGAGGTACATAACACTGTCATGATCTGTCCCCGGTTTAGTCTATCTTCATATTCTGCACGATGTTGAGCGGAGAAGACTGCGAACATGAATCTGTTTCTGTTCGCACGTATATCCCTTTCCATTTTCGCCTTAATTTGTCTGCGTCGCTGTCTACGTTTGAGGAAAAAGCGCGTCAGCAATATTATCAAAAGAGTGGACGCCGGCTCCATGTTTGTTTGTTGTTTTTTTCTGACTGGCCTCAGTGGCCTGCAGCACAGACCCCAGGCCACTCTCCCCCGCCCCCCGCCCCCCCCCCCCCCACCCCCCAACATACCGGCTATTTGACGATAAGATTCCCACATGCGAACGCTGAGGTGTGAAGGGAAATTCAGGGAAATGTCCGATATTGACTTACAGGTAATTTTCCGGTACGCATGTGGGAAAAGGGCTATAGAAGCGAAAATACACAGGCTGATTTGTTTAGTGGAGCAGAGCGGAGAGCCACTTCAGGGGATGCCTCTGGTGGACACATGCATTCGCTAGACTAGCCATCGCTAGACAGGCTGCGTCCGCCTCGCCTCGCCGTTGTAATGCAACGTTTCCTGGTGGAATCTCAATCTGCCCGGCTGCCCGGCAGAGACTTTAGGCAGAAAAAAGAAAAAACTTGAATGGAGCGCATCAGAGGAGATTTAGAAGTGAGTAGACGCAAAGCCGTCTGAAAAATAAGTAGGTAGACGGCGTCTACCTGCGTCTACCCTCCACTACACCATACATGTATGTGGTGAGGGGCTTGTTGTGTGACACGGCAGGCTAACCTCTGACCTCTTCTCTGGCAGGAGTACCTGGACCTGTCGGTGCCGTTCGAGCAGTACTCGCCCACCTGTCAGGACTCCAACAGCACCTGCTCGTCAGGAGACGACTCGGTGTTCGCCCACGACCCGCTGCCCGACGAGCCCTGCCTCCCCAAACAGCTACCACCACCCAGCAACGGGACCGTGATCAGGACATGAGACCCCCACCCATGGGTGACTCATTATCACCTCAGTGACGTCTCTCCCACAAACTCCTCAAGACATGGGGGGGATCACAAATGACGCCGCATGCAATACTTCCACAGTGCTTCAGCTCTTTGATTCGTCTTAAAACTCTTGGTAGAAATTCAGTTGAATGAGGTTTCCTCTCTAAGCATTGAAGGATTTTTTTTTTTTTTTTTTTTGCCGTTGAATCATGTTTCTTCCTCTCGGAAATGAAATTATATTTTTGTACTCGGGCCAGTCTTTTGTTATTGACAATCTGTGGGGTTAAAACCATTCCGTGCCTACTGGGATAAACCTCCTGGGACTGAAAAACGAAATAAACAGAAACGGATGTAAGAGGAGGGAATGAAGGGCATTGGTCGATAACTGGTCAGTGATCCTGGGCATTTTTTTCCGTTATTTTTCCGGCGAGGACCTTGGACTTTCTCGTCTCTGCTGCACGGAGCCCTTCTATCGCAGTATGAGAATATCCGTTTGGCAAGAAACCAGCAACGCCAGAATCAACTCAATAATGTGACTTGTTCTTCCCAACACTTTTGGTCCTCCAAACGCAGTCTGAACCAGAACCAATCCAATCACTCACTCAACCATTTCCGCTTCCACAGAAGCCGGAGATACTGAAGACCGGAGATGGATACACATGACTACATGCATATAAAATGGTGTTCAATTGTGAATTGGTCGAATTGTATCCTCCTAAACGAGCAGTTTGGAGAACCATGGAACAAATATCCTCCTCCGCCGTGAGGTCAAGTTGCAGTGTTTCAGGGCCATTCGATAATAAGTAAGCTTTGGATTTCTTTTATGTATCTAGAAAGATGATTTATTGTAAATATATAAATGCAAATATGTATCATATTGCTGTCCACAGCCATGTACTTAAAAGACAAAAAATTAAATTTTTTAAAGCATTGTTTTAGGATCGAAGCATTGCAATCTAGAAGACACTGTCATGACCGTGTAAGACATAATCGTTTAAAGTGATACGAAAAAGGTTTATTTGAATAATTAACGTGTATATTTGTAAAGATATTTATAGACTTAACATGTGGTTCTTAAAGTTTGAAAGATCTAGGTTAGGATTTTAGTACTGTAAGCAAAGATTTTTATTTCGATTTTTTTGTAACTTATTTTTTATTTTACAATAGAACTGCGACATTTTCACAACTGGCAGACTTTTACTTCTCTCGTTTTTTGATCCATCTTTTTTGTTTGTTTACAGTAAAAAAAAGAATAGAAAAAAGAATGTATGACAAATGTTAAGATGATTTTTGATAGCGAGTGTGATTCGACTGCCAGGGTAAAGACTCATGAACCGAAAGCTCCCGCAGATCTGTAGGTCGAGGGGGTCACACCGCGGTTTGAAAAGTTGACGTTTGCGAGATCAAAGCAACGATTAACTCTTGCTGGGCAAGAAATAGCAGCGCTTCGCAATATGTTCGTACCAGAGAGGCCTTTTAGTACCACTCAAGTACTCAGAGACATCAGACCCAACATCAGCAGCTAGCCAGGATACGTGTAAACGAAGCCTTCAGTGATAGCATAGTAAGAGCAAGAGAGCAAGAGTTTTTCCAGTCTAGAAAAAGTCACCCATTCTGGTCTCTCTCCTGCTCCTGTGGGTGGACAAATTGGTGTCTCTCCTCTTCTACGATGGATTTCTCCCTGTGCGATTGTTGAACATGTCTTGGTGTAAAATGGCGGCTCTAAGAAGCCCTCGCTCTTTGATTCTGAGGGACTGACACCAAACCCTGATGTTTCCCGCTGTTTTAGATCGCTGAGATATTTTCTGCTGTCAAACTCCTTCGTAGCTGCTGGAAATATTTCCACATGACGTTATGTCGTCTACGTTTGGCCAGTTATCCACGGGAAGATGACAAATGCACCGCCAAACCACAAAATGGCCCCAGAAATGCATCAAGAAGTACAGTGCATCAAAAATAGCTGTTTTTAAAGAGTTTCAGGTGGCTTTTTCATTTGAAAGCTCCTTCTGAAGGCTTCAAAATAATGGCAGACTTCCTATCTATTGAGCCTAACTTCCAAACAAGGAAGTCTTCAGCTGTTCTGTTACACTGGCTAGTTGTAGGTAGTTAGTTCGAGTGACAACAGAATCACAGCAAAGAACTTACATTGCCAAGAAGTGCCAAGTCGTTCCATTGCAACATCAGCGTGCAGCCCCTGCGCCATTTTGGACTGAAGGAGACTACCGTTATGATCCGAGTAAAACGTCCCGCCTACAAAGTACTGTACAAATGTACCTCTACAGAAATGGCCTGTGTTCTTCCCGGTCATGGTGTGTCTCTCCGGCCTGGTTCTGTGCTGTATCACATTAGCGCAAGGAGGCGTTTTCAGTCCAAAATGGCGGCAGTGCTGTAGTCAAAAAAGCAACAGAGTTTCCTCTCTTGGCTTCTATACTCTTTGGACCCAGCGTTTCCTCTGTCATCTCTAACTGTTTGTCCTTGTGTGCTTGAGTTCTACTAAAAAGCTGCCCAGAAGCTTGAGATGTTTTCGCTGCTCTATAGTGTTAATACTGAAATGAAGGCATGCTGTGCGGCGTACAGATCGCACAGCACAAAATATAAATAAATATATATATAAAAAAACACAGTTTTGTCAAAGGAGACTCTGAAGCATGTATTATGTATGTGTGTAAGTTACGGATGTGGTGGATCCTCCGAGCGCAGTTTGCTGAGAAAAGTGCCAAATTAAGTCTTAAACTCTTATTACAGTACAGCACAGTACAGTATTATTACAGTACAGCGCCACGTCTCTCCAAGTCTCTGAACCAAATACTGCACTGCAATGTACAGTAGGAGGAGTGCCGCGGTTCCAGGTGCAGGGAAGGATCAGGAGATTGCCAAATGATACAACCCCCCCACTCCCCACCCCCTTTATATGCAGTCGATCGCCAGCTGACCCCCAAAACAATAAGGGGTTAACATGTTTATGTTTACAGAGTCTATATTTAGCGAAAGTCATGAGAGGGAAAGTGATTGTCAAGTGGCAATGAAGGGTAAAGAAACATGATTAACTCGCTGCTACATGGAAAACATGGCAACACATTACTGTACAATGGCCTTATTACTGTGTATTTACTATGGAAAAGTATTAGAATTACTCAATGCTGTAGAAGTACTTGATGAATCTCCCGAATACGTAACATATATAAGGAAAAGTAGCTACAACATGTACAGATGTAATTGTACTTAGTACTTACTGTAGTTCTGTTTTTACACTTTTGAGAAGACCCCCCCCCCCCAGTACCCACATAATACAGTACATAATACATACACAATACAGTAGTATTATGTACTAATGGTATGTACACTTTTTCCATTGGTTTATACACAGAAATAAGGGGCCGTTGTAAAGTGAAGGGTTCCCAAGAAGCCGATCACAGGCAGAATGCAGTTGTTGTAATTCCAATGTATTTGTACTTACTGTTTTCAGTTCAGTTTTGGCCCTATAGTCTATCAAGTGCCTGGAATAATTTAGTGGAAAAAGAGAAAAGGAGATGAACCGTTTTGATCACGTTTTGAATGTATAATAATAATAATGTATAATAGTTTAAAAGAAAATCAGCAGTTCTGGCCAGAAACAGGCCGTTTTAGTAAAGGACTTTTGTGTGTGAACAAGACAGACAAAAAGGCACTTCTGTAATGGTTGGATGGATCTGATGAAAATGGATGGTGTTCTTTTAATTTATTCTTCCATGCTGGGTAAAAGCTTTCCCTATGGTGAGAGCATTTTTATTCAGAGCTATCTGCTTTCGTTGTGGTTCTTCATGAAGAGCCAGAAGATCATGATGATGTAGAGTAGTTCCTCCAGTCCCGCTGCGGGTAAACAGCCTTTCCTCCTGGACTCATTTATCTTTTATTTTATTTTGTATTTGGTGTGCCCCTCCCTGGCTTTTTGTGTTTTTCAGTCCAGCTTTTCCCTCTCTGTTGGATCACTGTTGAAATGGATGTCACTTTTGACATTTGGGACAACATACATCTAATGTCTCAGGATGTGTTGCCAGTAACATATGAAGAGTTATATTGCTGTTAAAATGTTTTAGCTACTTAACAGTCAGGCCCTTTTGGAAACTGAGACAGATTGTGTTGTCCCACAGACAGACAGACAGACATGTTGAAAGCGACTCGTCGTCTTGGCCATGAGAGCGCCTCACCAGGGAGGAATGCTTGCTGTAGTCACAAGCACCTATCGTCTCCATTCTGACTGACTTATTTATTTTCTATTGTATTTAACATCAAAGAAAATTAGGATTGAAGATTGAGGGGTTGTGTCGGCGATACATGCCTGTCCTTCCAGTCAGATATCAGAAAATACTTCTCCTGCTTTTTTGATTTCCTCCGACAGGTTGGAATGCTTAGTTTTCAGGTCAGGCTTCGCTCAGCTCTCCTCTGTCTTACATGCTTTTATGTTTTGTCTTTGTTTCCTGCTTTACCATGCAGTTCTAACCCGACGACGAGTTACTACAGATTAATTTATAGTTTGAGAGAGGCTTTTTACGTTGCTGATGTACATGAGTAGAGTTTATCTAGCCGTGTGAGCTACTTTGTAAGAATCTTAGAAAGGAAATTATTTTTGTTTTACACAATTTTCTTGGGATTTTTTTGGCATCATTTTGCATTCCGCATCAAGTTTTCCAACGGTATAGCTAGTTCTTCTTCCTTTGATTTTTACAACCCACATAATTTATTTTTCTCCCTCTGTATTCATGTTTCTAACATAGAAAGGTGGAACTAACCATTTGGTATAAAGCTGTTTTTTTTATTTGTAATTCATAGCTTGTTTGTTGCAATGTACCTGTTTTGATCATGATGAAGCCTCTGTGACATTCCACCACAACAACCCTTGGGCAAACATCCCCCACTGGGAAATGTCTCTCTCTCTCTCTCTCTCCCTCTCTCTCTTTCTCTCTCTCTCTGTGCCTGACAAACTATGCTGTCAAAAAGGTTTTCAATAAACATGTTATAATAGCGGTCGCTGTCAAGGTTGTCTGTCACTGAGAAGCATGTGCTTGAAAAACAAATAGTTCCTGTGGCAAAAACAAGTCTCAGACTGACCTTCTGATGATTCCCGATGAACAACATCACAAGTTTATGTTGAGGGAAACCGAAGTACCACAAAGTGCACAGATCGCTGGGTTTGTTGGCCTCTTACTCGTGTTTTGTTTTTCTGATTCTGCTTTTCTCCCCAAGTTGATATCACTCGGCAGGGTTCCACTCTCTGCTTTCTGCACAGTCAGCATAGTTGGAGATATCAGAGTTTCCAGTTGTCCAGTATGAAAAATAACTTCCAGAGTGCAAGAGAATGCATCACAGTAAACACACAGCCCAACATTTTTTTGTTTGGTGTAGAAGAGACATTTGGGCAGAAAATGTGTATTATATATCACTGGAAAGCTCTTGTTGAGCTCTATGTGGTGGCCAGAAAAACACATTTGTAAGAAAAATCAAAATAAAGTGGAAACCCTAGATTAAATTTGGCTAATAGCGTATGTTTTGAATAAAACGATGCAATTGTTTAAAGTTTTCATTTCGCTCAGCGATCAAATTAGGAAACTGACACGCCCCCTTTCCTAAAAACAACAACAATAATAACCTCGAAATGGAAATCTCCAGGACATAATCCCTCAAAATCACATCACTTTACAAACTTCACTGTCACATATCGATAGCTTTTTATTTAGGGGTGTCTTTGTTAGCAGGAGAGCAGTTCATTTCAAGCTAGGTTTGACACCTAAAACTTCAAACAAGCAAAAAATGTGACGTAAAAAGAAGTAACTATTGTCACTTTAAGTTTAAACGACACCATGTGGTATCCCCCTTGAAATCGCAGCAGGAAACGCAGGCAGCAGATTTCTGCCCCCACTTCCTGTTCATTTTGTCCTACAGTGAACAGATTCTGCATCCACTTCCTGTTCATTCTGTCCCACAGTGAACACATTAGCCTCTCATAGCATCTTAACTGCTCTTTAATCATGGGAAGTCTTTGCCCTGCTCTCTTTACGCGCCCTGATCCTCCCTCACCGCCTCACTGGCTGCAGCTCAGCGCTCGGCTGGTCGGGGGACGGTGCAGCCGGGGAGGGTTGGATGTGTTTTTGGGTCCAGCTTCGGCCCCCCAAACCCAGGTGGGAGGGCTACGCCGGACAGTGAGAGAGGGAGTGAGAGGGATCTATGTATTCAGGCGTTTGGCCCTCAGCCCATGTTAAGTGCGTCCTGAGGGGAACATCCTGGCCCTCGTTGGAACTTCCTCAGCCGGCTGAAGTGGCCCATTCACGGAGGTCTTGTGATGGGGGCTTGTTTTGCCTGCTAAATGGATGTTTCTGTTTCGGAGGTGTTTGCACTGGTAGAGGCTTTCCATTCCTCCCCACTAACCCCTCTTCTCTCCTGCGCGCTCCCCCTCGTCTCTCCTCACCGTCCCAATGGCTGTCGTGCATCAATCCTGCTCTGCCTGTAGTTTGGCATCCGAACTTTAAATCACCTTTGACCCAGCGTACCACCAGGGGCACTGAAGAGGAGGAGCCGGTAGTTGTAGCATAGATGTGGGTTTTAGTTAAAGGAATACACCAAGTTTTGGGGTCAACTTGTTTGTTAAGTGACCGGAAAACTCCAAAATCTTCCATGTGCCCACAGTAAACTAGCCTGGTAAAACCATCCTGATCACATGATCTCACGTTTCATTCTGCAGATCCGTCTGGCCTCCAGCCCGCCCCCAACGATTTCCAGAAATTACAACACGGGCCAATCAGAGACCTGCTTCATACTTGACCAGCCAATCAGGGACATCGCTTGCAAAACTGTGTGGCGGCTCCCGAAGCAACGAGCGGTAATGTTACTAGAATAAACACAGCCGTAAAGTGCAGTTATTTCAGAAATAGACTCAATAACAACAATTCAACAAGCACAAGAGTAACTATGCACTAGCTGAGATTCTCTGCGAAAAAGACGTTTTCGCCATGGGTTCAGGCGATGTCTCATCATAGCTGGCTCAGCCTGGCTGGGGGCGTGGTCAGGGTGGGATAAATCCCCCATTCTATCCATTCAGCAAAGTTAGAATATAGCTGCTAGTCCAGCCCAGGCAGACACGATTTGGGATTTAACCCCCGCAGTAAACGCACATCTGAACAGACGTCTTGTGTTCTGCTCTAAAATCCCGAACCCTGTAGTGTAGAGCCACAGCACCTTCCTTTGGTGAGTCAGCGCATTGAGATATATGGGCAGTTTTACCCCACTCGCGCGCCAGCCATTTTGTGGGTGTTCCCACACATGCCGACTGTGGCTGAAGGAGTTGTCTGTCAAGGCAAGTAGGCTACTCCCACCCACAAAAATCACTGGGGACGGGCTGGAGGCCAGGCTGATCCACAGAACAAAACGGAATGTGAGTTCACGTGATCAGTAGGCTATGGTTTTACCAGGCTACCAGTCAACTGTTCGGTCCGGTGCTCCATGCTAAAACGTTAGCATAGGCCTACACTGTTCAGTGACAGTAGGCGACT
>NC_139625.1:31400759-31468259 GCF_964638095.1 Poromitra crassiceps | reverse complement strand
GGGGAGAGGAGAAGAGAGGAGAGGAGGGGAGGAGGGAGAGGTGAGGAGAGGAGAGGATGGGGGGGAGAGGAGGGGATAGGAGAAGAGAGGAAGGGAGAGGAAAGGAGAGGAGGGGAGGGGGATGAGAGGAGGGGAGAGGAGATAAGAGGGGAGGAGTGGAGAGGGGATGAGAGGAGATGAGAGGAGGGGAGGAGGGGAGAGGAGAGGGGAGAGGAGGTGAGGGGAGAAGGGGAGGGGAGAGGCGAGGAGAGAGGAGAGGAGGAGGGGAGAGGAGAGGGGAGAGGCAAGGAGAGAGGAGAGGAGAGGAGGAGAGGAGGGGAGAGGAGAGGAGAGGAGAGGAGAGGAGGAGGGGAGAGGAGAGGAGAGGAGAGGAGAGGAGGAGGGGAGAGGAGAGGAGAGGAGGAGGGGAGAGGAGGGGAGGGGAGGAGAGGAGGAGGGGAGAGGAGGGGAGGGGAGAGGAGAGGAGAGGAGGGGAGAGGAAAGAGGAGAGGAGAGGAAGAGAGAGGAGAGGAGAGGCAAGGAGAGAGGAGAGGAGAGGAGAGGAGGAGAGGAGGGGAGAGGAGAGGAGAGGAGAGGAGGAGGGGAGGGGAGGGGAGAGGAGAGGAGAGGAGAGGAGAGGAGAGGAGAGGAGAGGAGAGGAGAGGAGGGGAGAGGAGAGGAGAGGAGAGGAGGGGAGGAGGGGAGAGGAGGGGAGTGGAAGGGAGAGAAGAGAGGAAAACAAGTGGTATGAATCTTCACAGCTCAGAATATCTTGTTTTATGAGAAAACATTGCCGCTGCTTAGATTTAGATGTCTTTTCCTCAATTAATTGTGGATGTGTTTATGTTCAAACCTCTGTCCATGTGTGCATCTGTCATCTGCAGGTGTTTATATGTGTGTGTTTGTTGTGGGAAGAGACAGAATGAAAGAGAGGGAGGAAAATGAAGTGAAGAGAGAGAGAGAGAAAGAGAAAGAGAGAAAGAGAGAGGGAGAGACGCTGACTGACTTACGGTAAAAGAAAGGGATAAACTCAACGGTGAGCGGAGCTGCCTTGTACTTCTGTCTGCTCCTCTCGACTGTACCCAGCTGCTCCCTGGGAAAGACACACACACACACACACACACACACACACACACACACACACACACACACACACAGACATGACATAAGCGTGACAACACGCTCACACAACACAACACTTTTCAAATTGTCTGGTTTTTGTTGCTTTGATGCCACAAATGGAAACCCAAGAAAGAAAGCGTCAGTGAATCCTGGTTTGACTTGATCTCATTAGAATCACTTCAATTGATTTCAAATGAAGGCTAATTGGCTTGCTGGAGGATTTGGAAGGTGATTAGCTGAATGTGCACTTAAATTACTAATGAGTTGCCTTTCGCTTATTAGTATTTTGCACACAGGTTGTGATCTATTAAAGTCAAATGTCTAAGATTGTGACGTGGCACCTTCTGTTGTTTTCCCATTGTTTTTTTAACGTTTGCTTTTATTGGTTTTGAGACATTATTTTGTACTCGCAGGGTGATTGACTGTGTTTTTGATACAAGGACCGACAGCACGTCACAGACCAAGATTAATTTGAAATGTTTATTGAGGCTGTAAAAAGGTTTGCTGAGGTTTGTCATACATGTAAACATTAAAGCACAAGCACACCTTATTGAGCCTTTCTACAAGAGAACACTTTGGCCAGGCTAATCATCTCTCTAGCTAGAGCAAAAATATATGAAGGTACTTTGTGCTATTGTGTATATACATAACAGAGTGGAAATGCCAGCACAAGCATGGCCTGAAATAAGCAGCAGACCAAGACGCCATATTGATATGACAACCTTAGACATGGCATATGATCTATCCTCCTGAGACATGAAGGACAGCAGGGAACAGTTGAAACTGGTTAGCTGGTTAGCTGGTTAGCTGGTTAGCTGGTTAGCACCGCCGCCTCCCCTCTACCTAGACACCTCTTCCCAAAGACATGATCTATACATGATCCAGCGGCTTGCTAGCAGGAGAGAGATGTGTGATGCAGAACATAGGGCCATATGATTATCATATGATGTGTGATGCAGAACATAGGGCAGAACATGATTATCGCAATGCAGGAAAAAACGGACGGAATCATGGAATTTAGTAATAAAAATTGAATCAACTGTAAAACATGGAATATTGTAGAATTTTCCATAATTTGACTGAAATTGATAAGAGTAGGCCTAATGATCAAAATCAAAAGTAGACCCGATTATTGTAGTAACCAAAATAAGTTCATAATTGTAAAATAGGCCTAGAGAAATAAAATTCCGTTTTGGATTGGGGTGTTTTGCGTAGGACCCCAACGTCACCTCACAACTTGAGAAACATGTTGAAGAGATGTCTGAGAGAGCCAAGTCATAAAAAAAATTAAAACATATTGATCCTAACCCCTACATTAAAATTAAATGGGGAAAAAAAATCAAACGGATTTCATATGGCCCTAGATAAGCTACAGATAAGACAATTTATTCTATTGTTCAAAAGTCATGCTAAGCTAGTTAGCTGCAGAGTGTTGTTACCCGCAGGTTCGATGCCTCCAGTTGCGGTAAGGGTCATAGAGGCTCTCGCAGAAGGCCAGCGCGTGTCGGACAAACTCCTCGGCCTGGCTCTGATCCACCATCTCCTTCTCCTTGGTCTTACTCTTCAGCTACAACACAACACAACACACCACACGGACACACCATTTACAATTCAACTAGAGTGCATACTCAGCCAACCTTTCTACAAAGTCTTGTGGCATTACATGAATCAGTTGGGAAGTTAGGCACATTTTTGTGATTTCCACACTGCCTTTTGGCTAGTGGGCGTGGAAAGTTAACCAGTTCTTAAATTTCTACAAAGTTTCGTGGTGTTACATGACTACGTTTGGAAGTTAAGCGTCTTTTTGTGATTGGCCATGCCCGTTGTCACGCCCCCTTTTGGCCAGTGGGTGTGGAACGTTAATAACTTCTAAGTTGACCCATGACCTATTTTTCCACAAAGTTTCGTGCAAATCCGGTCATAACATTCTGAGATATCCTGCCGACAAACAGACTGACAAACAAACGGGGGGGGGGGGGGGAACATGACCTCCTGGCCAACTCCATTGGTGGAGGTAATTCAATTTGCAGCGGACATTAAAATGGGCATTTATTTGTCCCTTGCCCAAATGCAGATTGCAGCAGACATCACTTCCTCATTTGCATCCTTTATAACTGATAGTAAGCATGTTGTCTTTCTTGTTGTCCATTGACTTGATAGTCACGTTTAGACAAGTACAGTACAGTATGTTTCTATCTGAGCTGCCTGCCAGTTGTACCATTTGAACGTGCTTCCTGGGTGAATGTGCACAGTTTCTGTTTCCCTCGTCACTACTGTACGCATGAACTGGAGACACATTGGATTTACATTTGACAGTCATCTCCTCCACAGCTAGCTTGCACAGTCTGATCTGAAATGTGTCTTGAGTGCATTCATACCTTGATTTTATGAGTTTTTATTCTACCTCATTACAATCTGATTACGCAAGAGTCATGTGAGTGCCAGGTGTAATGGGGTTCACAGATGGCACAGAGAAACTGGCAGGACTATACATGCTGTCAATTGGCAACACTAACAGTATCACCTGTATGACTTAAAGGGGAAGGAAATAGTTGGTTATTTATTTGTCCTACAGGATTTTTATTTGAGTCTACTTCTGTAAATCTATCAGCTTCCCATTCATAAAGATACATATTATTATACGTGTGTGTGTGTGTGTGTGTGTGTGTGTGTGTGTGTGTGTGTGTGGTGTGTGTGTGTGTAAATGTTTTTTTTTGTTTTTTTTTAGATAATGTGCCTTTTTTGCACAGCCATTGTATAAATCATGACAATAATCGGGCAACACATACAGTAGGAAGGTGGGGGTCAGAGAAAAGGGGAGGAGCCAGACCTGCTGAATGTAGAGGGTTGTCATGTTGATGACATGATTGATGTAGGAGCAGGTGCCAATCTCCTCCACATTGGACAGGTTCCTGGTGGAAAAAGCGCATACGTACACACACGCACGCACACACACACACACACACACACACACACACACACACACACACACACACCCATGCACACGCAGGTGTGCACACACACACACACACACACACACACACACACACACATACATACATACAGGACAGAAGCAGAAACATGTTAGTTAGCTTACCGATCATTTGCCTTGCATTATGCATTCATAAGACACTACTCCTCTGCAATATATCGATATTATATTGATAGTAGGCATCTCACGTGCTACGCACGCTCGATTCTTAGGCTCGCCCGCTGCTTTTCCTGGTTTTAAAAGCTGCATTACAGTAAAGTGATGTACTTTTCTGAACTTACCAGACTGTTCTAACTGTTCTATTATTTGCCTTTAGTGGGTAAAGGCAAATAATTTGTCATTATATCCACATTACTGATGATTATTTATCATAAATTCTCATTGTGTAAATATTTTGTGAAAGCACCAATAATCAGGGAAGGAAACCCTGTCTTTGCATTTTATTTTGATCACAGTCTTGTTTTTTTGTTTTTTTATAAAAGTGCTTGTGACATCTCACATGTGGCTTTGACTTCCAATTCAACTTCTTAGAAAATACCAAGATATACAGTATATTGTGTATTGTCATTCAGACTAAAAATACAGAGATATGATTTTTGGTCCATATCGCCCAGCCCTAGTTAGTGAGTGAGTGAGTGAGTGAGTGAGCGAGCGAGCGAATGTGTGTGTGTGTGTGTGTGTGTGTGTGTGTGTGTGTGGCTGTGTGTGTGTGTGTGTGCGTGTACGTGCATGCATGTGTGACTTCCTGACCTGCATGTGAGGATGAGGAACTTGAGCAGCAGCAGTGCCAGGCTCTGCTGCTCGGGCTCCAGGCCATCAGAGGCCTTGGTGACGCACTGCAGCAGCTGGTGCCTCAGGACCTGCAGGATGTTGTCTGGGAGCAGGGTCAGCACCGGGGGAACCTCCTCCGGCCTGCACAGCACACACACACACACACACACACACACACACACACACACACACACACACACACACACACACACACACACACACACACACACACACACACACACACACACACACACACACACACACAAGGAGACAGACGCAGGTTAGGTAGGAGTCCCCCATTAGAAAGGAAAAGTGGCTGTGTGTATGAAAACCTCTATTCCTCATGACATGACCACAAGTGTGGTTTCTCAGGTGGATGCATGTCTGGGTTAGGGATGCAGCAATTATAGATTTTGATGGTACGATTATAGTCAGAGGAAAAATCATGGTTTCTTAATTATTATGCATGAATTTAGTTCACAACACTACAGATCATTCACGCCCATGTTCTTATGTGTTTACAATAAATTAACGCTACTCTTAGTAGATTGGTTTCCCATACACCCTAGGGCGTGATTACACATACACTGGAGAGCTCTTAACAACATAAGCGTAGAAATACAGTGTGTCGAATATTCAGGAGTAGCACACTTGGAGTGCAGATGAATACAGCTTAACAACCGTGTCCTCTCTGAAGTGCATACAGCTGTGCGCGTGTGCGCACACACAGACACACACACACACACACACACACACACACACACACACACACACACACACACACACACAGTGACCTCGAGGCTTGGTAGATTACATGCTCCATCAGTTATTCAGCAAGATGCTTATCATTGAAGCAACGCCGCAGTGTCCACAAGGGCAAGTACCCTGAAGGACGACACGCTGCTCAGTCCAATACGCACACACGCACGCACACACACACACACACACACACACACACACACACACACACACACAAACACAAACACAAACACACACACACACACACACACACACACACACACACACACACACACACTTGCCTGATGATTGCTTGCATGTATTACTAGGAAGAACAATGTGTGTGTGTGTGTGTGTGTGTGTGTGTGTGTGTGTGTGTGTGTGTGTGTGTGTGTGTGTGTGTGTGTGTGTGTGTGTGTGTGTGTCTGTGTGTGTGTGCGTGCGTGTGTGTTGCACTGCCCATGAGAGAATGGAGTCAGGCCAAATGGGTGCGATGTGTATCGGTGGGAAAGCGGTACAGATGTGGCAGCTGCAGAGGGAAGGAGGGAAATGGACAGAAGACAGATAGAGAAGAAAAGCAAAAAGACAGGGGGGGGGGGGGGGGTGATGGAGTGAGGACGAGGGTGATACAATCAGAAAGATGGAGAGAGAGAGAGTGAGAGAAAGGGGCAAGAAAAATAAGATGAGGAGGGAGGGAGGAAGGAAATTACCATACAGGAGACACCTGAAAAGCTGAGCCAGAGACCTTTCCACACCACACCACTCCAGGCTCCGCCAATAATAAGAAACAGTACTCTTCCGGTCTCCTAAATGGGCGTGGTCATCTGCTAGTGATTGGCTGTCTGTCAGTGGTATTACACTTTATAGAGGGAATGCACGTGACGTCACGGACGCAACAGTCAGTGCGGGTACGCCCACTCAGCTGCAGTGAGTGTCAAAACGTCTAAACAAGCCAGGTGGCGCCGCCGGGTCACGGTGTTTAGCGTTCAGCTTCCGCGAGAAAACAACGAAAATGGTAAAGTGCTGTTGTGCCATTGACTGTAAAAATAGATTCAACAAGGCGTCGGAGGTATCTTTTTACAGGCTGCCGAAAGCTAATGAAACGGTCCCGGTCTTCTCTGCAGCTATCCAGGGTTTCAATGAGGGCTCATTCATTCTCTGGCTGTGTTCTACCTGCACAGATATAACGTTACATGAGTGATAGTGTTCACTCTGAACAAAGCTAGGGACAGCGTATGCTATATTTTTCTTAATAAAAGTTGTAATAAAATAAATATGTACCTCTCCACATACAACCAGAATATCCATTGCTGTCCTCGTTACTTTAATGTCGCCAACAAATCCAGCCTTGAAGTACGACCACGCTACGTCCAGGCTCTTGTATGCTTTCATGCTTTGGTTTGTGTATTTCCCCGGCGTCGATATTAAGTACATATAAATGTCAGGAAACCCTATTCCTGGCCACATGTCTACGTCCATGGACCACTGGTTCTTTGGCAAGCTGTAAGGGTCACATTCGAGTCCAACTGCCTTTATTTTAAGCAGATAATCGTTTATATTAGCCGTGGTTTCGCTACTACCCCTGGCAGAAGCCACGTTTGTTTTGGAAATTTGACACTCAGTGCTGCTCAGTCCGGCTGAGGGGGCGTGTTCGGGAGGGGGCGTGGTGTCGGTGCATTCCCTCTATTGGCTGACCAGTCTCCTAAGTGGGTGTGGCCGTGGTGGCCGTGGCCGTGGTGAGACCTCCGTGGCACAGATATAGGAAGTGACTGGGAGATGGAGTGTCTCGCTCCGATATTGACCGTCTCTGGCTGAGCTAATTGAGACCCAGCCCATTCATTGACTTGTGTCCTCTATAGTGGACATGATTCACTGGGCTTATATGCTAACATGCTGAAACCTGTTGCAGTGTGTAGAGGACATCCTGGGCTTTTCAGTGATATCACATTTGTCACTCACATCAGAGCGTGAGCGCTCTGGTCTGCACGGGAGCACGCGTCCGCTGTGGCCGTGCTATTTTTGGGTTGTGCTGTGGAGGGATGCACCGCGTGCGGTCGCGCAAATACTGTAGATGACGCAAACAAGCAAGGCTAGTCCTGCTGAATCCACCTTCAATGACCTCAAGTAGAATTGTGCTTTATTTATGGTTGAGTTGGGACATCTCTGCTGTAGTGTTAAAAAAACTGGGCAGTCAGATCCACCTGGATCACGTGCGTCCCTCCTATCATCTCCAGTCTTTTCTGTCACTCCCCTGTATATACATCCCATAGAGCAGAACAGCCTCAAAACCATGTCCCTTTGCTACTTTCTATCAGTGACTGATACAGTATAACAACCTATAGCCAGTTCATAAAAGCTTTTCCATTTGCTGTGCTAAACACCTTTTAGGTTTTTCTCCTGGGGAAAATCCTCTGCCGCACAGGAAGAGCAGTGTTCCGCCGCTCCGGTTTGTTTGGAATAACGGCACGTTCAAGACTGAAAAAATAATTGGTTCGGAACCTGAAAAGTTGGTTCTCAGCGGAACCAAAAAATAGTTGGTTTTTCCTTGGGAACCGTGACATCATCAGTGGGCGTGTCTCATTCTTGGTTGTGAAAACGAGCAGGAAGGAGAAGAAGGCAGTGACAACATGGAGAAAAATAATTTGCAGTGGTCTGCTGAGGAAACCAAATGTTTAGTGTTGATTTGGGAATCTACCGAATTGCAAGAAAAGCTAGAAAGCAGTACAAGAAAGAGCAAGTTGTATGCTGAACTTGCGGAAGAGATGGCCAAGGCATGGGTTCACTCGAACGCCAGACCAAATAATTAATAAACTTAAAAAACTGAAGAAGGACTACCAAATAATGTCCTCCCACTTTGGTTCCACTTAAACTGGTGTGAACGCGGGCTGGTTCGCCAGAAAGCACCAAGGTTCTGAGACTCCAGAACGGAACCAGAGCCAGAACCAGAACCGTGTCTGTCTGAAAGTGGTAAGAGTGGCTTTGGTTGGGAGCAATATGGACATCTGAAAGAAAGCTGCATCCTAAGCTATGGAATATCTGTTATACATCTCTCGCAAAAGTATAAATACCATGCTGGGGCTACTGTGCCATTTTAACATGAATGTAGAACAACTTAACCATTCCATTATGCTTGTAAACAACTGTATTAATTGATCTTAAAGTATGCCATGCGCAAACTTGAAAGTATGTTTAAAATCTTCAATCAATATTATTTTGCTGTTTTTTAACATTCTCTATGAGTGCTGCCATGTTAGTCTCTTAAATCAGATGCGTTGGCTCCCGCAATTTGCAATGCTCCCATCCCGACAACTACGTACTTCAATAGAGGGAAAAGTTGGGCAATCACCTGCCTGTGGAAGGCAGGATGTCCCAGCTTAAATAAGGCGGGACATCCACACATTTCCCCAATCACCTGCCTCGGTTATGTTTACATGTGTCGTGATTGGTCGAATACCATTGAACTTCCTTCCGGTCTGCCTCTGGCCAAATTTTAATGGGCAAACGTGTATGGAGCATTGTAAGATTGTGGAAGAGATAGTCTGTCTTGAGAGACTACTGCCATGTTGATTTGCATTTACATGACATCACAGAACTACATGTCAGGGAACTCGGGGCTCAGCGAAGAGTCCAGGGATTATGAGTTGGGGAGCCGCTGGTTCAAATGGATTTTTCCTATTTGGAAGTAGGAAGATTCCCAGTTCCCAGTTCTGGACACACTGTTTGATTGACAGGTGATCTGTGAGAAGTGCAGTTTGCTGAAATTCTAATTCTTTTTATTATGGTCACCGTTTGCTGCATATGTTACCTTGTAGGCGGCTTTTCGAAGTCCACATCCAGGCATCGCTCATAGGAGCCAATGAAGATCTCCAGCCAGAGTTTCAAATAGTCTGGATCCCTCTGGAAAACAAAGAGTCAAAGACAATGAGAGAGAGAGAGAGAGAGAGAGAGAGAGAGAGAGAGGGGTGGTGAGGGAGAAATAGAGAGAGATTATGGGTGGATGACAGAGAGAAAGAAGGGTGAAGACAGAGGGAGAGAATATGGTTAGCGTTCTTTACTGACAGATGCTGTCATGGTTAAAATGCATAAATGGCTGGCAGCTGACGGAGCTTGTCTGCAATCTGATGCCAGTTAGCTTGCGTGTGTGTGTGTGTGTGTGTGTGTGTGTGTGTGTGTGTGTGTGTGTGTGTGTGTGTGTGAGACACACACTGAAATGTTTGACTGAAATTAGAACAATGGCAAGTTAGCCCACAGACACAAGTTCCGCCTCTCCTTTTGTAGCCTCTCTCCCTCTGTTCCTCTGTAATTCAGAGTGTTTGTCGTATAGAGTTGATATCGAACGTTTGCCCTTCTAAAATAGTAAAATGTTCTAGTTTTTGTGGCCCTGAGGGCTTAAATGAAAACCAATTAAATCAGACTCCTTTTGACACTTTGAAAAAAGAAGAAGAAAGAAGCCACAAAGTAAAAATGGAAACAAATGAAATTGGAAAAATGTTTGAAGTGGTATCATTTAAGGCCTCAAGGCAAGGGAAACAAGAGCATTTGTAAGAGTGTGTGTATATGCAGGTAGTATAAATAGCTGCTACCACGGCATGTCAGCTATGCTATGACAAGGAGAGCTTCAGGTGTGAGTGTGCCTTGTCTGTTTGGGGCGTGGGGCGCTCAAACATGCACATGTCTGTTTGAACATGCACCTGTCTGTTTGGGGCGTGGGACGCTCAAACATGCACCTGTCTGTTTGGGGCGTGGGGCGCTCAAACATGCACCTGTCTGTTTGAACATGCACCTGTCTGTTTGGGGCGTGGGAGGCTCAAACATGCACCTGTCTGTTTGGGGCGTGGGGCGCTCAGACATGCACCTGTCTGTTTGGGGCGTGGGGCGCTCAGACATGCACCTGTCTGTTTGGGGCGTGGGGCGCTCAGACATGCACCTGTCTGTTTGGGGCGTGGGGCGCTCAAACTCAAACATGCACCTGTCTGTTTGGGGCGTGGGGCGCTCAGACATGCACCTGTCTGTTTGGGGCGTGGGACGCTCAAACATGCACCTGTCTGTTTGGGGCGTGGGACGCTCAGACATGCACCTGTCTGTTTGGGGCGTGGGACGCTCAGACATGCACCTGTCTGTTTGGGGCGTGGGACGCTCAGACATGCACCTGTCTGTTTGGGGCGTGGGACGCTCAGACATGCACCTGTCTGTTTGGGGCGTGGGACGCTCAGACATGCACCTGTCTGTTTGGGGTGTGGGATGCTCAGACATGCACCTGTCTCTTTGGGGCGTGGGACGCTCAGACATGCACCTGTCTGTTTGGGGCGTGGGACGCTCAAACATGCACCTGTCTGTTTGGGGCGTGGGGCGCTCAAACATGCACATGTCTGTTTGAACATGCACTTGTCTGTTTGGGGCGTGGGACGCTCAAACATGCACCTGTCTGTTTGGGGCGTGGGGCGCTCAAACATGCACATGTCTGTTTGAACATGCACCTGTCTGTTTGGGGCGTGGGACGCTCAAACATGCACCTGTCTGTTTGGGGCGTGGGGCGCTCAAACATGCACCTGTCTGTTTGAACATGCACCTGTCTGTTTGGGGCGTGGGACGCTCAAACATGCACCTGTCTGTTTGAACATGCACCTGTCTGTTTGGGGCGTGGGGCGCTCAAACATGCACATGTCTGTTTGAACATGCACCTGTCTGTTTGGGGCGTGGGACGCTCAAACATGCACCTGTCTGTTTGAACATGCACCTGTCTGTTTGGGGCGTGGGGCGCTAAAACATGCACCTGTCTGTTTGAACATGCACCTTTCTGTTTGGGGCGTGGGACGCTCAAACATGCACATGTCTGTTTGAACATGCACCTGTCTGTTTGGGGCGTGGGGCGCTCAAACATGCACATGTCTGTTTGAACATGCACCTGTCTGTTTGGGGCGTGGGGCGCTCAAACATGCACATGTCTGTTTGAACATGCACCTGTCTGTTTGGGGTGTGGGGCGCTCAGACATCTACCTGTCTGTTTGGGGCGTGGGAAGCTCAAACATGCACCTGTCTGTTTGGGGCGTGGGACGCTCAAACATGCACCTGTCGGGAGTGGAAACAGGACGGGCTGCTTTCTGCGCTCCCTGAGGAGGGGCTTTTCTAGCAGCCGGCTGATCCACATTTCCTACATGCCTGGAACAATGCCCAGGGAAGGATGGGATGCCAGCCCGGGCCACAGAGGGGAAGGCCGGCCCGATTTGCTCCGCTAAGTGGAGGCACATTTCCGGGTGTGCGCTCCCGCCGGCCCACAGGAACGTGCTCAGCGCGCCGAGTGGGGGCAGACCAGACATTTGCTCTAAGCCGCTGCTGAGCTTTGTGAATAACAAACGGACAGGGCTTTGAAAAGTGCATCTTTTACAATGAAAATCCGGGATAAGTCACTTCCCTTTTCTGTCAATGATCAGGAAACTAAACAGACTCGGTGTCCAATGTGCCATTTACTGAAATTGAAATTAGTAGTTTGTCAAAATTTGTGACTGGAAAAAGTAAGAAGATGGCTGTAATGCATTACCACACAACAATGAATATAACTGATGGTGTGTGTGTGTGTGTGTGTGTGTGTGTGTGTGTGTGTGTGTGTGTGTGTGTGTGTGTGTGCGTGTGTGTGTGTGTGCGTGCGTGTGCGTGTGCGTGTGCGTGCGTGTGTTATGGCAGTTGCAGGATACATGGATGGCCCCATGCAGCTTGGAAAACAGGCACTCTATCACTCAGGAGGCTTCAATACCCCCTCCCCCCTGGCATAAGGAACTCCAGCCATGTGGAGGGTGGGAGTTACACCCCATTTACACCCGGTTTTTAAATGTGACCTGTATCCGGATATGTTATCTGGATCAGGAAAAAAACCTAATGCTAATGCAAGGTGTAAATACATCGTGATCCGGATGTGATCAGAACTTTCACCCCATTTACACCTGGTTTTTAAATGTGACCTGTTATCTCGGATGTTATCTGGATAAGGAAAAATTCATCTTAATGCAAGGTGTAAACGCATCGTGATCGGGATGTGATCAGATCTTCTTGACCACATCTGGAGGTAGTCTGGCTCACATTGTGTTCACATCTCTTTCACCCCTTACACCTGGTTTTTAAATGTGACCTGTATCTGGATGTTATCTGGATAAGAAAACATTTATCTTAATGCAAGGTGTAAACGCATCGTGATCGGGATGTGATCAGATCTTCCTGACCACATCTGGAGGTAGTCTGGCTCACATTGTGTTCACATCTCTCTCACCCCATTTACACCTATTTTTTAAATGCAACAAGTATCCAGATAACTTATCCTGATACAGGTCGTATTTAAAAACCGTGTAAATGGGGTGTTAGTCATCTGGGTCAAGGAGGGCTGAGGAGGCGATCAGAGCAGATTACCATAACACCAGTCAGTATACAGTATACTGTAGTCTACATCTGTTTGACCAATATGGATGTTTGTTGAATATTATCGGCCGATATGGGCCTATCATAGATATATAACGGTACCGTATGGAAGTATATGTTGTCTGATATTCGCCAATATTTTTTTATTTCATTTTCAAAGTTATAGGCAGTATTTTAGGTATATTTGATCCTTTTTCTTCTTTTTCGTTCATTTAAGTTGTATATATTTGTTGTTCTCTTTGTGTTTGTATTTATTTGTAGTTATTTATAATTCTTCAGTGCACTGATATCATTTTGGACAATAAAGTTTATTGTTAAACTGTAAAATATCTTGCCCAAGTGTTTGATCTTGGCAAAAAAAATAAAAACAATATTTGGTCGATATTTGATTTTTTATTCTCTAATATCGGTATAGGCCCCAGAAATTCCGTATGGGTGGGGCTCTACTGAGGGTAGCAGTGCTGTGTGGCAGGGTGGTGGGAGGGGGAGGCTGCTTCTGTCTGCATGTCAGAGTGCAAATCAGCCAGAACCAAGCAGGAAGCCAGCGCTCTGCAATGCCTAGTGAAGTCATCACAACAATCCTCTGACTCTGGGATGGTATCATCCCAGAGTGTGTGTATGTAAGAGAGAGAGACACACACAGAGAGGCAGGGAGACAGAGAGAGGGGTAGAGAGAGACACAGGGAGACAGACGGGGGAGAGAGAGAGAGAGCGCAACATCAGAATCGGCCGCAGAGCCACCTGTAAATAAAGTGTTCTGTTGGGAGAACATGGCATGTCGTCTGTGTGCTTCGTTTACCCCAACGACTGTACATGAATCAGTGACTACTGTACATGAATCAGTGACTACTGTACATGAATCAGTGACTACTGTACATGAATCAGTGACTACTGTACATGAATCAGTGACTGCTGTACATGAATCAGTGACTGCTGTACATGAATCAGTGACTGCTGTACATGAATCAGTGACTGCTGTACATGAATCAGTGACTACTGTACATGAATCAGTGACTGCTGTACATGAATCAGTGAACACAGCAAAGAAACCCCGCAGATTTATGCCTTGCTCGCCTCTTCTTTAACTTCACTTGAAAACACCAATTCCTTGGGCGTCCGCATAGCGCTGCGGCAGATTCCCTGCCTACCAACAGGGGCGCAGGTTGAGCACCAGTGTTGCATCCGGCTAAATCGGGGATCCATACCATCTGGTATGCATCCATACCCGCGTCTGCGGGTGGGAAGATAGATTAAGGGTATTTTTCCTGGTGGCTGCACTAGCGCCTCCTCTGGCTACGGTGGAGCAACGACCTTGACAACAGGGGGAATTGACCAAGTACAATTGGGGAGAAAAGGTGAGAAAAATATGGGGTGGTGGAGGGGGAGGGGGGGTGGATCACTGTCAATACGCGTGTAGAGAACGAGACAAAGATTTAGGCCAGCAGCTTCAGTCTCAAGTGACTGAGCCTGTTGTGGCAGTGGAGTGACTGCTCCGCGTCTGTGTGTGTGTGTGTGTGTGTGTGTGTGTCTCCCAAAGAATGCCCTCTTTTAGCTGGCGGCCTCGGAGGACAGATGCCCATTGAGGAATTGGCCTGTGGCAGGGAGGGACACACCCTGCTCTTACATGCCCCTGTTTATTCTAGGCCTCCATCACTGGCCCCACACACACACACACACACACACACACACACACACACACACACACACACACACACACACACACACACACACACACACACACACACACACACACACACACACACACACACACACACAGAGCTTGGTGTGATCTAAATTACTAGGAGGAATCTTAACGCAACAACAGTCATCTTGTCCCATAGTGCCGACTCCCAAAGACGAGCTTGTGTCACAGTTTGCGTGACAACAATTCCCATGATGCATTGCCGATATTTCCATTAATCTAATGATCACATTAGGCACTCAGCCAGTCACATTCCTAAAGACCTGTTTAGGCTGACCTCTGTAACACCAGGCCTATGTCACATTCCTAAAGACCTGTTTAGGCTGACCTCTGTAACACCAGGCCTACGTTACATTCCTGAAGATCTGTTTAGGCTGACCTCTGTAACGCCAGGCCTATGTCACATTCCTAAAGACCTGTTTAGGCTGACCTCTGTAACACCAGGCCTACGTTACATTCCTGAAGATCTGTTTAGGCTGACCTCTGTAACGCCAGGCCTATGTCACATTCCTAAAGACCTGTTTAGGCTGACCTCTGTAACGCCAGGCCTACGTCACATTCCTGAAGATCTGTTTAGGCTGACCTCTGTAACGCCAGGCCTATGTCACATTCCTAAAGACCTGTTTAGGCTGACCTCTGTAACGCCAGGCCTATGTCACATTCCTAAAGACCTGTTTAGGCTGACCTCTGTAACGCCAGGCCTATGTCACATTCCTAAAGATCTGTTTAGGATGACCTCTGTAACGCCAGGCCTACGTCACATTCCTAAAGACCTGTTTAGGCTGACCTCTGTAACGCCAGGCCTATGTCACATTCCTAAAGACCTGTTTAGGCTGACCTCTGTAACGCCAGGCCTATGTCACATTCCTAAAGACCTGTTTAGGCTGACCTCTGTAACGCCAGGCCTACGTCACATTCCTAAAGACCTGTTTAGGCTGACCTCTGTAACGCCAGGCCTACGTCACATTCCTAAAGACCTGTTTAGGCTGACCTCTGTAACGCCAGGCCTACGTCACATTCCTAAAGACCTGTTTAGGCTGACCTCTGTAACGCCAGGCCTATGTCACATTCCTAAAGACCTGTTTAGGCTGACCTCTGTAACGCCAGGCCTATGTCACATTCCTAAAGATCTGTTTAGGATGACCTCTGTAACGCCAGGCCTACGTCACATTCCTAAAGACCTGTTTAGGCTGACCTCTGTAACGCCAGGCCTACGTCACATTCCTGAAGATCTGTTTAGAATGACCTCTGTAACGCCAGGCCTACGTTACATTCCTAAAGACCTGTTTAGGCTGACCTCTGTAACGCCAGGCCTACGTCACATTCCTAAAGACCTGTTTAGGCTGACCTCTGTAACGCCAGGCCTACGTCACATTCCTAAAGACCTGTTTAGGCTGACCTCTGTAACGCCAGGCCTATGTCACATTCCTAAAGACCTGTTTAGGATGACCTCTGTAACGCCAGGCCTATGTCACATTCCTAAAGATCTGTTTAGGATGACCTCTGTAACGCCAGGCCTACGTCACATTCCTGAAGATCTGTTTAGAATGACCTCTGTAACGCCAGGCCTATGTCACATTCCTAAAGACCTGTTTAGGCTGACCTCTGTAACGCCAGGCCTACGTCACATTCCTGAAGATCTGTTTAGAATGACCTCTGTAATGCCAGGCCTATGTCACATTCCTAAAGATCTGTTTAGGCTGACCTCTGTAACGCCAGGCCTACGTCACATTCCTAAAGACCTGTTTAGGCTGACCTCTGTAACGCCAGGCCTACGTCACATTCCTAAAGACCTGTTTAGGATGACCTCTGTAACGCCAGGCCTATGTCACATTCCTAAAGACCTGTTTAGGCTGACCTCTGTAACGCCAGGCCTACGTCACATTCCTAAAGACCTGTTTAGGCTGACCTCTGTAACGCCAGGCCTACGTCACATTCCTAAAGACCTGTTTAGGATGACCTCTGTAACGCCAGGCCTACGTCACATTCCTAAAGACCTGTTTAGGCTGACCTCTGTAACGCCAGGCCTACGTCACATTCCTAAAGACCTGTTTAGGCTGACCTCTGTAACGCCAGGCCTATGTCACATTCCTAAAGATCTGTTTAGGCTGACCTCTGTAACGCCAGGCCTATGTCACATTCCTAAAGATCTGTTTAGGCTGACCTCTGTAACGCCAGGCCTATGTCACATTCCTAAAGATCTGTTTAGGCTGACCTCTGTAACGCCAGGCCTACGTCACATTCCTAAAGATCTGTTTAGGCTGACCTCTGTAACGCCAGGCCTATGTCACATTCCTAAAGATCTGTTTAGGCTGACCTCTGTAACGCCAGGCCTACGTCACATTCCTGAAGATCTGTTTAGGATGACCTCTGTAACGCCAACAAGGTCGCCAGCAGCAACACAGATCAATGCACTCCACTTATCAAATTGAGATCCCCGTTGAGCAGCTGACACAGCGATTGTGTTCGGTTTCCCTGAGGAGGAATGCTGATTAAGGATCAATGTCCGGATCCATTGAGTGTCACTCTCGTTCATAGTGATATGAAAGACAACACTGATCCCAAATGTGCCCTTGTACTCAGAAATGAGAGATGTGAGAGGCGGGTCCGGTAAAGTCTGGATAAGTGTTGACGTAGGAACAAGTGACACTGACTGAATGTGGATCAGTTTGACATCCTTCATGAACTGATGATGTAATTAACTAATGGATAGCTTGATAAATGCCCTTCTAAATGGGTGGAAGAAAATGTAACAAAACTTGTTAATCCTTTTTATATAAAAGGGAGCAAGTGGGCAATGTTTGTTTCAATTTGTGTCCCACTGATGATGTCAGACGACATCAGTGATGATCAGTGACATCATTATTGACCAAAATCATGTTATGACATCATGATCACCGATGATGTCATAGGCACTGATGATGTCATAGGCATTGTAACATCATCAGTGATGTCATAGGCATTGTGACTTCATCAGTGACAGTGATGTCATCAGTGATGCGAAGTTGAGCAATTGTGCGCTGCGCATGCCAATGCCAATAGAGCAGGCGATTGTGTGTGCGCCAATAGGCCTTGTCACTCAGCGGCCATGCTGTGTGCAGCGAGCCCGCGCAGCGAACGAGCCTAGGGTTTTGGCCCCGAAGGGCCAGATAATGCAATATTTTCAGAAATATTGCTAGAATTAGAATTTAAACAAGCGCAAATTCACAATAGCTGCGACCAGGTATGCAATGTCAGTCAGAGTGTGACGTCATCCACTCCATTGTGATGTCATCCATTGACATTGATTTTGTGGACCAACCAACGTGGACCAACCAACCAACCAACCAACCAACAGAGTGACTTATAGAGCTGCTGGCCATGCTGGCCAGTGGCCATGCTGGCCAGTGGCCGCAGCTAAAAAGTTATGCCTCTCAAAAATGTAACCCTGTGCCCGTTTTGTCCATTTTGCTACCCTCTCCATCTAACTATTCCATTCATGTAACAATGTATGACATTATACATTATTACAATTATCAGTCTCAAGAACGTTATTAATTAATTTCATCATTAGAACAGATTTTGTTCCTCTTTTTCCTGTTTTATTACATTTGACGTTATTTCATCGTCTTGTGGCAGTGACTGCATTATCAGCTGCTAGCTACATGCGCTGAAGACTAAATACAGGCCTTCTGCATTGCTGTTGGAGGGCTCCACCCCTCCAGACAGGCGCGGCCGGCCCGCCGGCCCGCCGCTCGGTCAGGCGGTTGTTTGGGTGGTTAGAGTGGAAGTGGCACGGAGCCACTGAAACCACACAGTTTAAAGGCCCCTCCCTTTAGCTCTGTTTGGCTCTGCACCGGCTCCAGTCCAACATCATCGCCTATCAGCCTCAGAGTCGGTGACAAACTTATGGCCGTGATGATGTCACTGCCAGGAGGGTATTTATAGAGGTGGGGTGGGAGGGGTTAAAACCACATCAGGCGTGTCTGATGCACAATCGCAGTGACATCAGTGTGTTATTCCTGAGATATTCATAGCACAGAGGAAAATAAGAAGCAAGATGGTAGAAAGAGGGGGAGAGTGAAAAAAGTGACAGAGAGAGGGAGACAGACAGAGAGAGAGACAGACAGACAGAGAGACAAACAGACAGACAGAGAGACAGACAGACAGACAGACAGACAGACAGACAGACAGACAGACAAAGAGACAGACAGAGAAACAGACAGACAGACAGACAGACAGACAGACAGAGAGAGAGACAGACAGACAGACAGACAGACAGACAGACAGACAGACAAACAGACAAAGAGAGGGAGAGAGAGAGAGAGAGAGAGAGAGAGAGAGAGAGAGAGAGAGCTAGCCTGAGGGAACAAACTTTGCATACCGGCACATAAAGCAGAGCAGTGTGTGAGCTTGTGTGTGTGTGTGAATGTGTACGTGTACAGTATGCGTGTGTGTGTGTGTGTGTGTGTGTGTGTGTGTGTATGTATGTGTACAGTATGCGTGTGTGTGTGTCTGCATGTATGTGTACAGTAGGCGTGTGTGTGTGTGTGTGTGTGTGCGTGTGTGTGTGTGTGTGTGTGTGTGTGTGTGTGTGTGTGTGTGTATGTATGTGTACAGTATGCGTGTGTGTGTGTCTGCATGTATGTGTACAGTAGGCGTGTGTGTGTGTGTGTGCGTGTGTGTGTGTGTGTGTGTGTGTGTGTGTGTGTGTGTGTGTGTGTGTGTGCAAGCGCACACGTGCCTGTATCTGACTGTGGAGGAGATTAGACTGTAACCAGGAAACAAGCAGGAAAAAAAGACCTGAGTAATCTACTTGATGTGAAAGCGCAGCACTTTCTCCTCCTCCGTCATTCCCAGCTCGTCGCTTCGTTTTATCTCTCTCTCTCTCTCTCCATCCGTCTCTCCCCTCCTCTGTTTTCACTTGTCTCCCTCCATCTCTCCCCTCCTCTGTTTTCACTTGTCTCCCTCCATCTCTCCCCTCTTCTCCTGCCTCCAATAAAGGCAGGGTTTTTATACACATTAATTGGGCCGCCATGTCCCAACCAGAAATCCCTGGTTTACAGACAATTAGAAGGGGTGAGGATTATCGCCCGCAGAATGAAGACACCATCCAGCTTCACGACTACTGATGGGCGAGATGATGACGCTGGCTGCTGAGGCCTGTTCAGTGTGGGTTGAGCTGAGGATTACAAGGGAAGCGTTTGAGCAGGCAGGGCGTTTCGTGGGTAACTGCTGAGTAACTACTGTTAGTCACACGTCTGCTAAAGCCTCCACTTTCTCTGATGAGCACTTGGAAATATGCCAGTGGTCAAGCTTGATGCATCTGTACTCTGTACTGTACGCTGCTGCTGCCGCTCTAAACAATGTAGGCTGTCAAAATTGGCCCAAATATATTAAAATACTTTTGTTTTTTCATTCATGGCAAGGCAAACCAATACAACCAGAGAGCTTATATATAACTACTTGGTATATTTATTTGAACATAATTCCCCCCCCCCCCAACATAAACATTGTTTTGTTTTGTTTTTCATATTTATTCAGTCAGCATTAGTGCAGTAGTAGCCTACACTTTTGTAATGTTTTTAAATAACCAGGCAAACGATGTATGTTTTTATGTTGCCCTCTTGGCCAGTTTTTCTTTACCTGGTTAAATGTTAAAGGTCCCAATTCGTGCAGCTGTAACCTCTTAAAAACGTGTGTCTCTGGTCCATAAAACATGATTCTGGATTAATTTGTCGAAAATATAGCAACCCCGTTTGTTCTGACGGAGTTGTCACTTCCTCATCTCGTTGCGTCCCAAGAATGGTCTGTTTCTATAATATATCCAGAACTAACAGTTCCCATTGGCCGCTGAGGGAGAACCCGCCCCAGGCTCCCAGCGGCCAATCAGATTAGTGTCTGTGGACCAGCACGCTAGGTTGTGTCCACAACTAATGTTAGCAACGAGCTATCGCTAACTTAACGGTTGCTACGCTAAAGAGGACATCTCAAAATGCCTAGACTTATGCCAGGATCAGACTACACGATATTTTTTGTCGTTCACGATGTCACCATGTCAGACGAGGCCATCATACTGCCATAAATTCGTGACATGTCTTGGTCGGGAGACTGGCCACACTACAAGTGTATTCTCGCTTAACACCGACAGAGCATCGTATGCCACCGTCATCACGTCGTCTGCTGTCGTCAGCGAGTTCACAGGTCGTCGGGGAGGCGGACCTGTGAACGAAATCTCCCAGCATGCATTGAGGCCACTACATTGACAAGAAATAGCAACCAAATCAGCCTAAATAGGCTAAAGTGGTAGATAGAAATAATGTTTATGTTAGCACAACATGCAATTGTAGAACATTTCAATATTGGGCAAAATAAAACATTGAAATCCAAACACAACCCTATGTGAAACATGTATGTAATCCAGGTGCTATATATATCCCTTGCAGAATTAACGTTATTTGGATGAGTGACAGGCTCTACTGTGATGCACTGTGATGTCGGCTCCAGCCTCCAACTTACTTCATGTGCACGCCCACTATTTTCTTGCCAGCTGCTGCGAGACGAGAAGGAAGAGAAACGAACATGCAGCCGACTCTGCTGAGCTCATGTTATTTGTAGTGAGCAATGCCCATTGCCCAGGCGTTTAAACGCAAATTAAAACACCCTGGCCTTTTTATCTCTTTTATTCTTTTGAGCGGAGCGGAGCGGTGAGTGCGAGCGGGTGAAATCTGTATCGAGCGGGGAGCGGTCTCCCCAGGACCTGATACCTGTCTTCCGGGGTGTCACACTAGGCGAAACCATGTCCAAAAGACTGACATGCCAGTCTTTTCGTCAGGGTGTCGTGAGGCGTCCTAGACGTCCCGACTGGTCCCGACGCTGGTCTTTGATTATGTCACACTACAAGAGGTGAAGACGGCCGATCGTCGTCCCCGACGGTCATATTCGGGCCCGACGCTGAAAATCTGTCGCGCACGACCAAATCGGTCTAATATCGGGCTGAATTCGTGTAGTCTGAACCAGGCATTACCGAATGCACCTCCGCAGTTGCTGGATCACGTACAGTTGGCGTCGCTCCAGCTAGAAGTGTTAATTTTGTGGCTATAGACAAAATTTTGCAGGTAGCTTGTGTGAGAGAGACCGCGCGCAGTATGCTTAAGGACCCGAGTGACATCACATTAACCCGTCTGGGGGAACAGAGTGTAAGGGGCGTGGCTTGAAGGAGACTGCAGGGGGAAGCTGGATGGGGACAAATCCAACTCTGGCAGTTCTGAGGTTGTGACCACTCATTACAGGGAGGGATGACAGCAGTATATATGCATTTACAAGTAAAAACAGCTTTTGCACGGAATGGGACCTTTAAAGCAGCTACGAGCAACTTTTTCGATTGTTATTAAACAGAATAAATTTAATATCAATGCATCACATCTTACCTCTAATAGTCGACGAGACCATGGCCGTGTGTATCTGAGATTGCTCCCTTAGGTGATTATTAAGTCTATAGTCTGTCTAAACTCGCGCCAACAGGGGGCTCTCTAGAGCGACCGGACCGGGTAACCCGGAAGTGAAACGCGGAAGTGAAACCAGGAAGTGAAACGCAGCTGCCCTTTTACGCCGTTTGCGCTGCCTAGCAACATAACATAAACAATGTGAACGCCACGCATACTCGCGGGAACATCTCTCGTTATATTCTAACAGGTTTTTTGGAAGTTATTTTGTGGTTATGGCCGAAGTGGCTGCTGCAAACCGTTTCATTTCAATTCCTGATCTGCCCTGGCCACAGACACACTAACACTGGCCGATTCACTCGGGGTTCAAGCGAGACTACTCTGCGTTGGTATCGTCGACTATTAGAGGTAAGATGTGATGCATTGATATTAAATTTATACTGTTTAATAACAATCGAAAAAGTTGCTCGTAGCTGCTTTAAGAAATATAATAATAATAATAATAATAATAATAATAATAACATTGAATATTAATTTAATTTAAATATTCGAATATAGAATATTCTTTGACAGCCCTAAAACAATGCGTCTCCGTCGTTGACTCGGGGGCATCACGGAGCGATGACAGGAGGCTAAGAGGAAGGCTGCCTGGTTATTATGTAATGCTCTGAGCTGTTGTCTGTGACCTGTCACCTGTTACAGTGCTGGTTATTATGTAACTGTCTGAGCTGTTGTCTGTGACCTGTCACCTGTTACAGTGCTGGTTATTATGTAATGCTCTGAGCTGTTGTCTGTGACCTGTCACCTGTTACAGTGCTGGTTATTATGTAATGCTCTGAGCTGTTGTCTGTGACATGTCACCTGTTACAGTGCTGGTTATTATGTAACTGTCTGAGCTGTTGTCTGTGACCTGTCACCTGTTACAGTGCTGGTTATTATGTAATGCTCTGAGCTGTTGTCTGTGACATGTCACCTGTTACAGTGCTGGTTATTATGTAATGCTCTGAGCTGTTGTCTGTGACCTGTCACCTGTTACAGTGCTGGTTATTATGTAACTGTCTGAGCTGTTGTCTGTGACCTGTCACCTGTTACAGTGCTGGTTATTATGTAATGCTCTGAGCTGTTGTCTGTGACATGTCACCTGTTACAGTGCTGGTTATTATGTAACTGTCTGAGCTGTTGTCTGTGACATGTCACCTGTTACAGTGCTGGTTATTATGTAATGCTCTGAGCTGTTGTCTGTGACATGTCACCTGTTACAGTGCTGGTTATTATGTAACGATCTGAGCTGTTGTCTGTGACCTGTCACCTGTTACAGTGCTGGTTATTATGTAACTGTCTGAGCTGTTGTCTGTGACCTGTCACCTGTTACAGTGCTGGTTATTATGTAATGCTCTGAGCTGTTGTCTGTGACCTGTCACCTGTTACAGTGCTGGTTATTATGTAATGCTCTGAGCTGTTGTCTGTGACCTGTTACAGTGCTGGTTATTATGTAATGCTCTGAGCTGTTGTCTGTGACCTGTTACAGTGCTGGTTATTATGTAATGCTCTGAGCTGTTGTCTGTGACCTGTCACCTGTTACAGTGCTGGTTATTATGTAACTGTCTGAGCTGTTGTCTGTGACCTGTCACCTGTTACAGTGCTGGTTATTATGTAATGCTCTGAGCTGTTGTCTGTGACCTGTTACAGTGCTGGTTATTATGTAACGATCTGAGCTGTTGTCTGTGACCTGTCACCTGTTACAGTGCTGGTTATTATGTAACTGTCTGAGCTGTTGTCTGTGACCTGTCACCTGTTACAGTGCTGGTTATTATGTAATGCTCTGAGCTGTTGTCTGTGACATGTCACCTGTTACAGTGCTGGTTATTATGTAACTGTCTGAGCTGTTGTCTGTGACCTGTCACCTGTTACAGTGCTGGTTATTATGTAATGCTCTGAGCTGTTGTCTGTGACATGTCACCTGTTACAGTGCTGGTTATTATGTAACTGTCTGAGCTGTTGTCTGTGACATGTCACCTGTTACAGTGCTGGTTATTATGTAATGCTCTGAGCTGTTGTCTGTGACATGTCACCTGTTACAGTGCTGGTTATTATGTAACGATCTGAGCTGTTGTCTGTGACCTGTCACCTGTTACAGTGCTGGTTATTATGTAACTGTCTGAGCTGTTGTCTGTGACCTGTCACCTGTTACAGTGCTGGTTATTATGTAATGCTCTGAGCTGTTGTCTGTGACCTGTCACCTGTTACAGTGCTGGTTATTATGTAATGCTCTGAGCTGTTGTCTGTGACCTGTTACAGTGCTGGTTATTATGTAATGCTCTGAGCTGTTGTCTGTGACCTGTTACAGTGCTGGTTATTATGTAATGCTCTGAGCTGTTGTCTGTGACCTGTTACAGTGCTGGTTATTATGTAACGATCTGAGCTGTTGTCTGTGACCTGTCACCTGTTACAGTGCTGGTTATTATGTAACGATCTGAGCTGTTGTCTGTGACCTGTCACCTGTTACAGTGCTGGTTATTATGTAATGCTCTGAGCTGTTGTCTGTGACCTGTCACCTGTTACAGTGCTGGTTATTATGTAACTGTCTGAGCTGTTGTCTGTGACCTGTCACCTGTTTACAGCGCTGGTTATTATGTAACTGTCTGAGCTGTTGTCTGTGACCTGTCACCTGTTTACAGCGCTGGGAGAGCAAGCCGGACTAAACCCACCGCTACAACCGGCTTCACATTGAGATCTCCACCTTTGACGGGTTTACATGTCTACCAATACACAGGATTTGAGGGAATTATCCCTCCTTCATGCTATTCTACTTGGATGTTATTATTCTGCATTCAAGTCATATGGGGAAAGAGGGTAGAGCTTCAGACCAGAAAATACTGCTCAGTGTTCACTGCAGCTTTCAGCCGCTTACTTATGCATACTTTCACAATTCAATTCAACATCACGATTTCTCAGCCTTCCTGATTCTGAATGAAATATGTAAGGAATTATAGATTCACTGCAAATAAAACAAACCATTCAGATAATGATATATGATTCAAATGAACCATTTGAATCAGATTTTGTGATCACAGCATCACATTCTTCTCCTCAGTACTGATCAGACACCGCACTGACACTGGACTTGCTTACTGACCTCACCATCTGTAAGCCAACAGGACGGCTGACCCTGCTGGCTTGAAACATGGCCAGAAATGTTACTACAACGTCATATGTCAACACACTAGAACTTTGACTTGAGGTGTCACACCTTCTTCAACTCCATGTAAAAGCTAAGCTGGACTGTAGCAGGATGGGTGTCAAGCCCCGCCCCCTGCACTCTTTCACCAGCGGGGACTGGGCCAAGATAAGGTCAACAATAATGGATTACAGAGATAAGAAAACAACAAGGGTCAGAAAGTCTGGCTAACACAGAGCAGGATGAGCTGGTTCTCCCAGCGTGGCCCCGCGCGGCTTGTGCGGTACTGTACCACTCCTACTGTCAACAACTCGGAGGGACTCTGCCTCGGGGAGCGACTCCACCCCGGGGAGCGACTCCGCCCCGGGGAGCGACTCCGTCCCGGGGATCGACTCCGTCCCGGGGAGCGACTCCGCCTCGGGGAACGACTCTGCCTCGGGGAGCGACTTCACCCCGGGGAGCGACTCCGCCTCGGGGAGCGACTCCGCCTCGGGGAGCGACTCCGCCTCGGGGAGCGACTCCGCCTCGGGGAGCGACTTCGCCCCGGGGAGCGACTTCGCCCCGGGGAGCGACTCCGCCTCGGGGAGCGACTCCGCCTCGGGGAGCGACTCCGCCTAGGGGAGCGACTCCGCCTCGGGGAGCGACTCCGCCTCGGGGAGCGACTCCGCCTCGGGGAGCGACTCCGCCTCGGGGAGCGAATCCGCCTCGGGGAGCGACTCCGCCTCGGGGAGCGACTCCGCCTCGGGGAGCGATTCCGCCTCACAGAACAGCGGCGGTGTTAACATCTGACTGGCACCGTACGCAGCCATGTCTCTACTGCTTTGTCAATCAGAGACACAGAGGGCGGGAGGGAAGGAGCTGTCACTATCAACATGAGACCTGAACTTTAGGTAATTTTGAGAGAAAAAAGTCAGAGTTTTGTCTCGGGTCCCTAGATTTTTGTGACGTCAAAGTAGGGGCACAAGCCAAAAAAGGTTAGGAAGCCCTGACCTAAAGAGTGCCAGCTCCTCCCTCGTTATCTTACTGATGAATCCTACACACTAAATATGCACAGTGCTCTTTTGTTTATTAAACAGACTCAGTCTTTCAAAGCAATCATTCAAAGCAGCAATGCTATGATAGCCCCTACCTGTCAGCTGCTGAAACACCCCATTTACACCTGGTTTTTAAATGTGACCTGTATCTGGATCAGTTATCTGGATGTCATCTGGACACGGAACAAATGCATCCTAATCAGTGTTGGGCAAATTACTTTCAAAATGTAATATACTACATATTACTAGTTACATTCCTTTGAAAGTAATAAGTTACATTACAAGATTACTTTCTGTGTAGAGTAACTCGTTACTTACTACACTACTTTTGCAATACTTTCACAAAAACAACAGCAGCAGCAGAATGACATCGCCGCCCCGGCACCATCCCGAAAAATAATTTAATCCGCTTTGAAGTCAGTGTAAACAATCAAAAATTCTAATTGTTATTCTTTTCCTTTGTTATTGTCATCTGTAGTGGTTATTTGCATAAAAACACACAGTTTGATTAGGAAATGATTGCATCTTTTTTAAATATGTGCTTTGATTTAATAAAATGTAACTCAATTTGTAACTTGAGTTACTTGACAAAGTAACTGGTATAATATTACTGAAATCCTATAAGTAATAAGTTATATTACTGAGTTACTGCTAAAAGTAATATATTACATGTAATATGTTACTTTTGTAATGAGTTACCCCCAACACTGATCCTAATGCAAGGTGTAAATGGATCAGGATCAGGATGTGATCAGAACTTCCTGACCACATCTGGAGGTAGCATCCAGAGAACTTATCTGGATACAGGTGGTGGCATTTAAAAGCCAGGTGTAAATGGGGTGAAAGACAGCTTTTTTAGTGGCTTTAAAGGCCAAAACTGATAACAATATTCTATGGATTAAAGCTGCCAGTAACCAATATCTTTGTGCCGATATATCCAATATACTGTAAGGAAGAGTTCACTGGAGCAGCTCGGACAGTTGAAAGAGTTGCAATTAGTGATTCCTAAGCAGATTTATTTTAACGTTTCATATTATTTTCATGATTTATTCTTGCATTTTACCATTTTCTCCTTTCTCCCAAGTGCCCCCTGTAGTACCTCCAGGTTGGGAACCACTGCAATAGATGAATCGTTACACCACTATGCCAAAAGGAATTCCAAGTATTCAGTGTTTCCTCCAGATTTTTAGAGACAGCATTAGGTCATCATGTGACACTGAAACCCTCCAATGAAACCCAGGATGATGATGACAATAAAACATATTATGCACGCATACTTGTGTGGCACTGGCATCCGATGATCATGACGTCACATGACACTCTGCAACAATATGCTACACTGACTGGACATGGACAACGAGTGTTGTGTTGACCAATCACTCAGTAAATATGTAGGCTAATCAAACAAAGTGCATCATATCCACCACACTGACTGAAGCATATCCGTGCTGTGGCCTAACCCTGACCACACTAGTATTTCCTTGCAAACCATTAGACAGGCGAGTCACTGTGTCGGGAGGGAGGGGGGGGAGCCGGCAGGAGGGGGGTGAGTGGTGGTGGTGACGCAATTAACCCTTGGATGGGACTCACGGGGGGTGGGGGGGGGGGGTCTTCAGAGCACGGAGAAGCAGCCGGCCTGGCAAACCAACATTCCTCAACTGATCCAGCCAGCACGTGACTGCAAGTTCTCCTTGCTGACAACGTATCCTGGCAACCCTCTCTCTCTCTCTCTCTCTCTCACTCACATATATAATATAGAGACGCCCCCCCCCCCCCCCCCCCCCCTTTCCCCAACGCACCCACCCCCAAGCCATAGCTGACATTTTGGCCGGCGAGGGAGAGAACTCATATACTTGCATGTGGTTTCTCTCACAGCATCTCACTCTCTTCATGTGGAGTGAGATATTGGCTGGTCGACTCGTAAGGAAGGATGGGATGAAATTAAACGACCCTTCCTCTCAGTGTAATGCTTAGTCACTGCAAACACACACACACTCCTCCTGCCAGAACAAAGGCGGTGGTGTGGTGTGTATTCCGGCAGCAATTTGCTGGCATTTTCACAAGTGGCTGCCAGGAGTGTGTGTTTACATGCTGCACCCACACCGCTGCCTGGGAGGGAGGGCATGATGAGTACAACATACATTCAACGGGGATCCCACACCTCAAACATCAAATTCAAGGACTTTTCAAAAACTTTCCAGGCCCACCCAACACAGCATAGTTTGAGATGCGCGGCTCAAGCTTAATTAGCAGACTGTTTCAACGCTGAGATTTTTTGTATAATGAGAACTAGCAGGCTTTACAGACGCTCACAGACAACAATTAAAGAGAGAGAGAGGCTTGAATGTGTGAACACTTCTCAACTGTGCTGTTACATACACATACACAAAAAATCAAAAGAACTTCAATTTGAATTCTTTCACAAAATATATAAATTCAAGCACTTTCGATTCAATTCGCTTCAGCTTTCGTGATTGTGTGTGTGTGTGTGTGTGTGTGTGTGTGTGTGTGTGTGTGTGTGCGCATGCGCACGCGCACATGTGTGAGCGTCCACATGCTCTACCTCCCTTAGGGAGGATCATTCAATCTCATATCCTGGCCTTTACCTTATGGCCAACAGCTTTACTTTCATGGGGCAAATACTGCAGAGAGAGGTGTGTGTGTGTGTGTGTGTGTGTGTGTGTGTGTGTGTGTGTGTGTGTGTGTGTGTGCGTGCGTGCGTGCGTGCGTGCGTGCGTGCGTGCGTGCGTGTGTGATTGTGAGGGATTACTGTGGGAGGTGTGCGACTGCAGCAAGGCTCATGTGAGCAGCGGCTTAGACGGGCCGTTTTGATTGGACGCCAGAATGTGTATGTGCTTTATCACCAAGTGAATTAAATCCGGGCCAAACAGCTGACTCAAGGCAAGCTGTCTCTACTAGTGTATCATTCATTCATCTTCTCAAGTGTAAAAAAAAACAAAAAACAAGCAGTCTCCCATATGGACTGCACAACTGCCCATAGAGGCCCTGCCCACCACAATATCAGACAGTCCCACCACAAAGTGATTTTCCAAACTGACATGACCAGCCCGCATATCAACGGCACGTTTGACATTGCAGGCATGCAGTCTCTTCCACTGCTGACTGTGGATTAGTGTTAGATTGATGTACAGTATGGAGCTTATATTGGCTTTTTACCAAATATCACACATCATCACGTTATGTCATCCACCTCTAATATGATGGAGGTTCCTCCCTCAACACTGCTACTTCAATACAAACAGTCTGGGAAGCCTGACATGAACATTTATTTTCTTTGCACATTTTTAGCTTTGCATTGAATTGTTGAGTAATGTTTCCTGTAAATCAATGGTCCATTTAAAGGCCTAATGTATCCAAGACACGATCCAAAATGAGCACCAGCCACCAGCCAAATGCTGGTATGCAAGTGGCTGGTAGATTTGCTTCACTCACGAGCAAAAAAGAAAAGAAAAAGTAAGGTATGGTGGTAATCTATTGAGTGGCTGGTAAAATTGGAAGATTCAGTAGCCATTTGGCTGGTTAATTTTGGACCCTGATCACAGAGTTTCCCTATACCATTTAATAGATGGGGTGTGTGCTGCTAACACACCTAAAACATTTAATTATTAACATAGGTTTCACTGGAGAGTTTAGTGTCCCATGATGGTCTTCAGAGGCTTTTGCACCCTGAAAAGAATACACTTCTATGGGAACCTCTGAAGACACGGTCCCCTATCAGCTATATATTACCAACCCTATTCTATCTCCACCGCACTGACAAACTATAAACACAGCGAGTAGCACTGGACGTCTTTTCTCTTTATGTTCCTGAATCATAAATACCAGGGAAGAACAACCTCCATGCACCTGACAGTAAGGAAATGCCATCACACTATCCATTACGTCACCACCTTATGACATTCCCTTGGCTGCCTGACAAGAGAGAGAATAGTGTGTCTTCCTGCTCCCAGCGGTGGGATGTGTTTTACCTTGTTGCAGTAGAGCATCCAGACCTCGTACAGTCTCTCGTTGGAGGCCATGGTGTCCTCCCACCACAGGCTGTAGTTTCCACAGAGGTCACTTCCTTGGCTTCTTCATTTCCAGTCATGAGCTAGCGTCACATCTCTTCTGCTGGGCTTCAGCGCTCGACATCATGACTCCTCTGGTAGCTGTCACACTCCTTCAAAAGTATAATCTATTCAATCCCAGCAGGGCAATAGGGGCTGGCGGACTCAGTGGCGATGGAGCAAAGAAACTTCCCAAATTATTCCATGTTTTGGAGAGAGTGAGGAGGACTTGGAGCAGCCGGGGGGGCCTGTTTTTCCACTTCAACTCTTCTTGGACAAGCTGAGGTGGTCCCCGCTAGTTCCCCTGGTTGAATAGCAACACAGACAAAAACAAATCAGCAAAGCAGAGGTTTTCTAACAAGGACAAACAAACACAGATGTCTGTCTGTCCTTGTTTCTAGATGCTTGGTCAGATTCGACATGTTCAATCCATGTTTATCCCATGTTTATCCCATGGCACATCAATCAAACATTATACAACAATTGGAGAATGTTAGATTGGTGTGCCATGGACTTTACAGTAGCAAACCAGCTATATCCACAGCTAGCAGCAGCAACAAATACCTCCAGTGTCCTGTACTTTGTGCTGCCCCGCTGGCTATAGTGTTTTACACGTCGACACAAACACCATTAGGCACATTAGTAATGGCTATTTCTGCTGTGTGCAACACTTATCAAACTGCAAGTAGCCACGCTGGTGCTGTAGGAGCTGTGGAACCCTTCGGCTATCAACGGCTGGTGGAAGAGTCGGAGCTAGCTATGGCTAGCTGTCAAAAGAGGCAATTTCTTTTTCCCAGCCTCGCCTTCGCCTCCTCCTGCTCATGTGACAGAAACGCCTCGTTCACCCATCCCCGTCCGGCTAAAAAACTCTGACATTTCGAAGCCTGATCGCATGAAACCCTGTGCTAAAATGTGTTTAAACCCGCAGGAATTGAAAACAGCTCACCTGTGTAACGAGAAGACAACTGTCAACTGACGCTGTGGTCCTACTGCTTGTAAATATGTCAAGGTGCCGACAATGCCCGCACACAGCCAACAGTGACTTCCTGTAGTCTACAATTTCAAACTAATGTTCCATTAAAACAAACAAAACAGTTTTACTTTATATATATATATATATATATATATATATATATATATATATATATATATATATATATATATATATATATTGTAACGGGTTGGGTTTGTGTGCTGCTGTTGTGTGTTGTACTGTGCTGTGCATGGGGAGTTACGGGGGGTCTGTGAAGGCGACATGTAGCCAGTGGGGGGGGTGAGAGAGGGATTCACCTGTGATTGGCTGGGGGGAGGGGAGCTGTGAGAGCGAGGGACAGCTCGGGGAGTTGGAGTGTGGAACCTGAGAGGGAAGGTTGTGTGCGTGAAGAGCGGAGAAGCTAGGAGGAAGCTAGTGGGGTTTTGGTGTGTGTTGTGGGGTTGTTTTGGCGTGGGCTACGGCTGACAGTAGCCCCGGACCTGTGTGTGAAACAGAATAAAGTGCGGTGACTAGATCCTGACTATCGCCTCGTTCCTGACAATGCTACACTGGCGTCAGAAGAAAAACTAACGACTGGAAGGCTCGAGCGCGACCTGGCGTTAGCGGTTAGCTGGTTGTGTGCTAGCTGCTACAAGGACCACGTGGAATGGTGCACAATGAAGAACGCCTGTCGGTGGACGGGGGGGAAAAGGAGCTACCGACCCCGGAGTTTGGCTCGGTGCTTGCTGGCATGGAGGGCCGCCTGAAGCAAGAGCTCAGCGCGGTACTTGCCGGCGTGGAGGCCCGCTTGATGCAGGAGGTCAGACGGCTGTTGGAGGCTACGCCTGCCTGGGCAGAGGGGCTTGTGGAGCTACTATGGGAAGTCGCGCAGCGCGGAGAGAAGCGGACGGAGGAGCCGCAAAGAGTGTGTTGGACCTGTGGAGAACCGGGCCACGTGGCGAGGTGGTGCCGCAGCGGTCCCGGGGGACAGACGGGGTACGCGGAGCAACGATACTGGGGACGACCAGGTGTCTGCTGGTCGTGCGGAGCCTTCGGGCATCTCGCCAGGGGGTGTCCGGAGGCTGTCGGGGAGCAGAAGACGGCGGGAGAGGAGAGACGTGCAGGCGGCTGGCAGGTGAGACTCTGCTGGTCGTGTAAGAGGCCTGGACATTTGGCCAGAGACTGCACTGAGACAGTGGAGGTCAGGGAAGAGACACGGGTTGGGGAGAGTGTGGAAAGCCGGGGGGAAGAGAACTTTGTTAGGATGGGGAGAGCAACGCTCATATTTCCAAGTGAGCAGGTGTCGCCACTAACGCCGGAGGGACCGGCACAGCCGAGCTGCGCTACGCCCCCCACGGTTGCTGGACGGGAAGCCGAGGTGGTGGTCGCGGCCGGTTGTGTTCTCCCTGCTGTCCTGAACACGCCGCCCCCTGGGGGAGGGGGACAGGAGGACGAGCGCGGGCGAGAGGCGGAGAAAGAGGGGGAGTGTTCAGATGTGGACCCGGCGGACGACATGGCCATTTGGTCGGTCGAAGCGAAGGAGTGGAAACGCAGGCAGGCGGAGGACGCGGATATCGGTCCGGTGTACACGTGGGTGGTGGCCGGACGCCGGCCCCCTGTGGAGGAGAGTCACACGTTTTCCGGTGCCACGAAAGGACTGTGGGACATGTTTGCGAAGCTGCGTCTGAGTGAAGATGGAGTTTTGGGGAGGGGGGAGCACGGGAAAAGAGGGTTCCAGACGGTTGTACCCAGCTCCCTCCGAGGGCTGGTACTGCGGTGGGCACACAAGGGCCTCGGCTGTCTCGGGCATCGCGGGCATGAGGAGACGCTCCGCCGTGTTCGTGGGGGACACTACTGGGGCAAACACAAGGAGGATGTGCGGAACTACTGCAGTGCGTGTGATGACTGTGGGACACAGGGGGGGGACTGAGGGGAGTCACCCGGCGGAGGAGTGACCCCACTGGGGGGGGAGAGGGACTTGTGTGCTTCTGGGGGGCCAGAAGCTTTGATGGGCGGGGGAAGTGTAACGGGTTGGGTTTGTGTGCTGCTGTTGTGTGTTGTACTGTGCTGTGCATGGGGAGTTACGGGGGGTCTGTGAAGGCGACATGTAGCCAGTGGGGGGGGTGAGAGAGGGATTCACCTGTGATTGGCTGGGGGGAGGGGAGCTGTGAGAGCGAGGGACAGCTCGGGGAGTTGGAGTGTGGAACCTGAGAGGGAAGGTTGTGTGCGTGAAGAGCGGAGAAGCTAGGAGGAAGCTAGTGGGGTTTTGGTGTGTGTTGTGGGGTTGTTTTGGCGTGGGCTACGGCTGACAGTAGCCCCGGACCTGTGTGTGAAACAGAATAAAGTGCGGTGACTAGATCCTGACTATCGCCTCGTTCCTGACAATGCTACAATATATATATATATATATATATATATATATATATATATATATATATAGTATTTACATGGTTAATTTAAAAATGTACTCAGGCGAGTAAAGCGTGTTATTACATGATACAGTGCCAAAAAATCTAATGTATATTTTACAAATCTACCACTTTATAAAAGTAGTTTTCAAGACACTATTTTGACCTGAATAAAAGTAGTAGTAGTGACAGGAATTATGTGAAATATTTAATGTGTACTGGTTGTATGACGTACTTTTAATTTGATATGCAAACAGGATACATAAACGTATAATATCTAGCCTACTTCAAATGACACAATAATACTGCCAGTGACCAAGGGGAATTCTTCATGCTTAAACGGCAGTTTGTATTAAGACGCTATCCGTTTTTTTGAAAATGTTTATCTCGTTAAGATAATTAATTGAAGGTGTAGATGCCGAAGTTGACGCATTCATATTTTGTTGTAATTTTCGATCTGTCTGTTTACGACAATTTCTCGTCCTTTACGTTGTCGATGTGGAGCTGGGTCGCTAAGGGGGGCGGGGCTTGGTTGCTATGAACATGGAGGAAGAATTAGGATTTATTTTGATGTTGTATCACCCCCTAGAGGAATAGAATACAACTTCAATTTATCGCGGTCCCCATCGAAACCATGGATGTATTAGATCGAAACAGATCAATCCAAGAGATGATAAAATGATACAGATATACATTCACACTCAAAAGGAAGGAAGGAAACATTTGTGCCATTTATACTTGAGAATGAGATAATACATCTCTGTATGTATGCAGGGCAGGCGTACACACTGGCTGAGTTTTATTCATAAAACTCTCCTTGGGCTTGTCCCGTCTTATTTACGGACATATCTGTCCAGAAGCCACAGCCACTATGGCCTACGTTCACAGGATTATTTCCAGTTGACTGCTCCGCATCCTCGCACCAAGTGGGGAGAAAGAGCTTTTAAATATGCTGCCCCTTTAGATTGGAATACCCTTCAGGATTTAAAATTGCCAGAATTGGTCTCCCTTGCTGAGTTTGGCGGGATCCTGAAGGACATGGAACGTGAGACCATTGGTCAATGTCTTTGCAACTAGATTTGTAGAATCACATTTTATAGCCTATTATTGTATTGCTGTATTGTTGTAGGCTATGTTTATATGTAGGCTACTGTTGGCATGTTGTGCTGCCTTCTTGGCCAGGTCACCTTTGTGAAAGAGATCATTGATCTCAATGGGTTTTTAACCTGGTTAAATAAAGGATAAATAAAATAGAAGTTCATAAATGATTATGCTATTTAAAGGTTATTAGGTAGGCCTAAACTCAATTCCTTGTGATTGTTGTTGTCATATTGTTTAATTTTTATTTTTACACACTTCAGGCAAGTGTTTGTCTATAACTCTGAAAATAAAAATTGCAAATCAATCGAGAGGGGGAAAAAAGGTAAACCAAGTCCTAGTTGACTGAATAGTAACACATTTACAGACTAGGCGATCATTTAGGTTTTACACATTATGGAGAATAGACAATTATGTGAAATAATGAAATAAAGCATTTAGAAAGGAAACCACACCATGCCCTTATTGATCTCCAGAGGGGGTGTGTGTCCCTTGATGGGGTCCCTGTCCCTATGTTGCACAAGGAGGACTTGATACCGCTGCTGAGCAATGCCGTGTGCCACGTCACTGTTTCTGTGCCCCCACTCTCAGAAATGACTGTGACGGTGGTTTGGACAGCAACGCTCTGTGGGTGCCACCCCCAGGGAATTTTGTCGGGCTCCTTGAACCATGTCAAGACAAAGCTGATGGCCTGGCAATTGCTAGAACTCTTACCACTGTTCGGGAGGGGTTGGCTATGGTACGTGTTATTAACCCTTCCACCCATCCTGTCTCTCTTGCCAGGGGTTCCCCTATAGGTCAGCTACATGCCATCATGGGGCGGCCACAAGAGGAATACATGATTGTGGATGCTAAAAGTTGCCCCACAATCAACACAATCAGCTCATCTCAATCGACTCTGAGAGCAAGCCATTGCTCTGAGCCATCTGCAGCACCGGCCGTACCCCCAGTAAATATGGATGCTACCGGCTTGTCGGCAGGTGAGGTTTCAGAGCTGGACGCGCTGATGGCCGAGTTTTCTGATATCTTCAGTGCCCACCCTTTTGATTATGGTCAAACACATCTGGTACAGCATAACATAGACACAGGTGCTGCCGCCCCTATTAAGCTTCGCCCATACCGTGTATCACCATCCAAGCAAGCTGTGATGCAGTCTGAAGTGAACAAACTGCTAGAACATGGTATCATCGAAGAGTCAAACAGCCCCTGGTCAGCCCCCGTGGTGCTGGTCACAAAAAAAGATGGAACATACAGGTTTTGTGTGGACTTCAGGCGGCTGAACTCTGTAACGACTAAAGACTCACACCCGCTGCCGCGGATAGATGACACTCTCGACCGTCTTTCAGGTGCACAAGTGTTCAGCACATTTGATTTGACGTCTGGATATTGGCAAATTCCCCTCAACCCAGCGGACAGAGAGAAAACCGCGTTCTCAACGGGGACGGGGCTGTATCAGTTTCGTGTTCTCCCCATGGGCATTTGCAACGCGCCACCTAGTTTCCAGAGGCTCATGGAGCTAGTACTCCGGGGCTTGCACTGGACAGTGTGCCTCATTTATCTAGATGACGTCATAGTTTACAGCGTGGACGTCCAACAACATTTGCTGCACCTACGGGATGTGTTCCTCCGTTTCCGGTCAGCAGGTCTCAAACTGAAGCCTTCCAAATGCCACCTGGCCCAGCCCTCAGTTACATATTTAGGTCATGTCATCTCTAAGGATGGTGTCAAACCTGACCCTGTCAACATTGCAAAAGTATGTAACTGGCCGACACCACGCTCGACAACACAGGTGAGGGCGTTTCTTGGGCTGTGCTCCTATTACCGGAGGTTTATTAACGACTATGCACACGTTGCAGAGCCCCTACAACACTTGACCCACAAGGATGTCCCCTTCGAGTGGTCAGCGGAGTGTGACACTGTTTTCCAAACACTGCGGGAAAAGCTCGCCACGCCACCCATCATGGCCTTCCCTGATTTGAACCGTCTGTTCTGGCTGTTCACGGATGCCTCAAATTATGCGGTGGGGGCTGTTTTGTCACAACGGACACACAATAGGGAGCATGTCATCTCCTTTGCCAGCCATGTGTTGTCACAAGCGGAACGCAAGTGGTCCACTTTTGACAGGGAGCTTTATGCCATTGTGTGGGCGGTGAACCATTTCCGCCATTACCTTGCATTCCACCCTTTCAACATTGTGACTGATCATAAGCCACTGGTGGGGCTTAAACGGATGCCCTTGGATCGTGACCCTACTGGTCGGCGGGCACGCTGGGCAATGGACATTGATGTTTACGATTGGTGCATTGTGCACCGTGATGGGGCTAGACATCTGAACGCGGACGCCATGTCTAGACACCCTGAAGGAAGCCATGTGAAGACTACTAGCCAGAGGACAACATGCACGGTCTCAGCTCCCTCTCACTCAATGCCAGTGGATATTGGCATGCAGGCCTCTCCCTGTCTGACACACACCACTCCCCCTGCTACTATCATGGGCGATCTGGGTCACTTAGGTAGTTATCATGACAAGGTGAATCTGGTTGAACTCAATTCCTCTGCCTGGGACCTCCAGGAACGCCAGCGGCTGGACATGGACATTGCTTCAGCGTCTCAGTGGGTGGAGCAAGGGAGCAGGCCCCCGAGGTGGCGGCTGCAGCACTCATCCCCTTATCTGAAAAAGTTGTGGACCCAGACAGACTGGTGATGAAGGATGAACTCCTTTGTCAGGAAATTCACCACAAGTCTCAGAAGCAGAACCCTCTTTTCCAGGCTGTCATTCCCACGTCACTCATTCCTCAGGTCATGCAAAAGCTTCATGGGGACCCAAGTTCAGGGCACTACGCATATGAAAAGACATTGGACAAAGCAATGAGACTATGCTACTGGCCACATATGGCAAGGGACATTCTCGCCTTCTGTCAGACATGTCTCGCCTGCCAGACACGTCGGTCCCCAGTCCCACGCTATCAGGCGCCCTTGATACCTATCCAGCCAACACGTCCTTCCCAGATTGTTGCAGCCGATCTATCTGTGCTGCCCGTGTCAAAATCGGGCCACCGCTATGTGCTGGTAGTAATGGACCTTTTCTCTCGTTTTGTGAACCTTTTCCCATTGAGGGATCAGACAGCACAGTCGGTTGCGAAGTGCATCTTTGAACAATATATCCGTCAACATGGGGCCCCAGAGTCTCTGCTGTCAGATCAGGGCAGGCAGTTCGAGTCTGAGTTGGTAAAAACCCTCTGTGAGTTCCTGGGGGTGCATAAACTCAGGACAACGGCATACCACCCTCAATGTGATGGAGCTGGGGAGCGGTTCAACCGCACAATGAAAAATGAACTGGCAAAGCTACTCTTTGAAAAAGGGAGTGACTGGGATGAGCACCTGCATCAGGTGGAGTTGGCGTATAATACAACAACCCATGCAGTAACCGGCTTCACACCATTCTTCTCGCTACACGGCCGGGAGGCAAATCTTCCTTTGGATATTCTGCTTCAGGGCCGCCCTGCACCACCACGGCTACTCTCCCATGACTCCCCAGCACAGTATGCCGACTCAGTGAAAAAGAGGCTCTCTGAGGCTTTCCGGACAGTGGCCAAATCAAATGCTACGGCTAAACAATCACAAAAACAGTACTATGACAGACACTTGAGATACTCCCCTTATGAGAAGGGAGACTTGGTTTGGGTTAGTGACCCTGCCCGTGACAATAAGTTGGCCCCACTGTGGACTGGCCCGTATAAGGTGTTGCGTCCATGTCGTGCTCCAGATGGGCACCCCCCTGTGACCTTTGAGGTAGTGGCCCCGTCAGACCCACGGGCCAACCCGAGAGTTCTACACTACAACCGCCTGAAACGATACTGTGCTCCTACCTCACCCTCCCAACATGGGGAGGAGCCGTCAGTGCCTCTGCAAGCCCCTGCGACCACAGCCCCGGCAGTTCCACCATTGACCGCATTGGCAGGCTTCCTGCCTCCTCCTCTTCCTCCGGCCTTTTCCTCAATGGGCCAGGAGCGAGTCCCCTTAGCTCCTGATCCAGGCGGTAACATGGTGCTACCAGATTCCCCGCGTGGTTCCATAACTGGCCCAGCTCCACTCCCCCCCCCCCCATATATATTATAGATAGATATTATACTAGATATTTTTTTAATAAACATGAGTGCACAGTGCAAACAACAAAACACTAGAATTATGTTGTTCAACACAGAACTTGAATGAATTTCTCATTATCACGCGCTCTCACACACACGCACGCACACACAGCAGAAATCACTCAAGGGCATGTTAGAAATCAAATGTGTATATGTATCATTTATAAGACATTTACAGTATATAAGGCTCATACAGCTACCATGTTTCATACAGTATGTACTGCAAATCACAGTTCTCATACACAGTACACTTCATCACAGTTACAGATAAGATAACCATAGTCAGAATGCAGGTTCGATGAAAACACAGAGGCAGTGTTGGATAGGTCACACAGCACAAAATTAAAACTTAGTCTTTTGGAGTACCTACCAGGGAAGTTCATCTACTGTGGATGGTTTCTATTCTGACACATGGAATATTACTTGTTCTATTACTCATATTCCTCTTTTTAGAGTCCGAATTTGCACCTCGTCCCATTTTGTCCATAGCCTATGCAATATTGTTTCAAGTTTAAAATGACTACACATGTACACTGTGTGCATATATGTTCAAATATACGATATATTTAAATATTTGATTCTGCTGCTATTAATAGTTAACACACACCCTGTCAAATCTTCTACTAGGTTTTACTGTATGTGGTTTTAAATGATAAGAAGACAGACTTTTTACTTTCATTTGTATAAAGTAACTAGAAAAAGAAAGCTACTTATTTCTGATCATGACAATGGCCTAAAAGTAATAAAACAATTGAGATTGTGTGTAAAGTTTTGACATCTACTGTGTACAGTATACAATACAGTATTACTACAGCATGTGAAATGTTCCCTCAACGTTTGAAAAAGATGTCTACATGTATGTATCTATCTATCTATCTATCTATCTATCATCCATCTATACAGCCTATCAAGATTAAAATATATTCGTATAACATATTTGAAGATATGTGCACAAACACGTGTGGCATTTCCTAAAAATATATGTCAATATATGATAATTCTGTATGTGTGCACTATAACGGCTCATCTCCACTGCCACTTCACAGTCTGAATACACGAGAAGACGTTAAAGGAAAAATCCACCCTCTGATACTTTTACTTACTTATACTGTTATTTATCATCAATCTGTGATGTTCATGCATTCCAGGAGTTATTTTTCTGCTTCAGTGAGTAATTTCCTACATTTCCCAGCATGCCTTTCAACAACCACCCAGAGTGTTTTTAAGTGTTTTAGGGTGGATTTTTCCTTTAACTCACTAGTTGCCTTGTACCACAGAGGAAGTCCGGCGTAATTATTAGTCCAGTGATTGGTCTCTCCTCCTGCCATTCACTGACAGGGTCAGGGTCCTACTGGTTAATAATCCATGATTATCATTATCATTATGGATCCTCATTAGATGATCGGAGCAGCTTCTTTGATCCAGCACTTTCACAGTCGCCTCACCAACCCGCAACCCAAAGCCCCACATTTGCCTCAGACAAACATATAAAATAACCTACAAAAAACGACTTAAAAAAGGCTCAGAGAGTCGGGGTAATGGTAAAAAGAAAGCACAGTAGAATTTGGCCTCATTGCTTTTGTTTTTGATTGTCTTGAGTTTGGCTTGCTAGTCAGGATTTGGAGATTTTGGGGGTGGGGGTGGGGGGGGGTTAGGAGAAGTCCCACACGGCCTCGGTGGGGTCGACGACAGCTGGCGTCGGGGCGTGGCACGAAGGAGTGGGGGGGCAGGATATCGGGGGGTCCTCGGGGCTGGTGAGGGGCACTGCCGGGTACATGAGGCTGAGGAAGGAGTCTCTGGTGTGTCTCTTCACCTGTCACACAACAGCAGAATTCACAGTGATTCATATTAGTTCTCACATTTCTGATATCGCTGCATGTATTCTGCCTAGTCAAGTCAAGTTTATTTGTATAGCCCTAATTCACAAGCATGTCCCAGAGGGCTTCACAGAAAATATGTTCCCCCACATCTGTCTTAGTAAAGCCATTATTTACTACATGACAAAAGCACTGGACAGTGGAAAACAATGTGACAAGTAAGTGATTATGGCTCAATGGCTGCAGAGCTCCACTGAGAAGAACATGGATCACAGCTGAGTGAGACCCACCTGCTTGAAGAAGGCATGAGTGAGCAGTGCAGATGCTGACGGTCTATGGAAGACAAAAGCAGGACACATGCGCGCGCGCGCGCACACACACACACACACACACACACACACACACACACACACACACACACACATACACAATGAGGCTTACTCCCACATTATCAGTCGTTTCAAAATAAGTGTCGTCCTTTGGATCATTTCATCAATTTTGGAGAAACGATGCATCATTGCGTCATTATTGCTTTCCATTTTGAAAACTACACTGCTTGGCCCAAGTGTGGCGGAGTGGCGCTACAGTTATAACTTATAGCTAGCCCTAATTCATGTAATTTTTATCTCTTATCTTGCTTGGTTTTGCATATAGAGTACCATAGGGATGATGTATTTTTGTAGGCTTACCCAGAAGTCCCTGCACTTCCTGGTTCTTAAAGGGATAGTTCAGACTTTTTGACGTCGGGTTGTATGAGTTACTTATCGATAGTTAGTGGGCTACCCACAGTAGATTGCATCCAGCGCGCTGCCACGGTGGATGTGGAGTCGAGCAGCTCTGACAGGGAAACAGCGCTCTCTGCTTCTGTGACTGGGGTTACGAGCAAAAACATAATTTACCCACCTAAAAGGAGGCTCACCTAAACAAATCAATGTCAGTGTGCATGTACACTATATTTTGTCAATTTTCATCGATTTACTTTGCCGTCAAAAAACAGCCAACGTCAGCGTCGACTTGGAGCCTTGCCGACGGCAGCGAGACCTATAGCGAGTCCCCAGCAAATGAGTAAACAAGATGGCCACAGGCTACAGTACATAGGCTTCCAAATGGCAGTCGAAAAAACAGGTAGGCTTCGTCCATATTATTTACTGTGGATGGTGTGAACATGTCTGACCTGCGCTCGGGCTGCTGCTGCAGACACAGCTGCACCAGGTTGTGCAGGGTGGCGGAGTGGTTCTTGGGCCCCGGGCTCTGGGGGCGGTCGGCGGGGGGCGCAGTGGCGCTGTGCGTCATGCTGCCGGTGGCCACGCTCTCCCCAATGCCTGAGTCCACGCCCGACCGCGACACCTTCAGGCCCCCCAGCTCGCCCAGGGGGAAGGGAGCCACGTCCAGCAGGCAGCAGTGCGAGCCGCGCAGCTTCTGAAGCAGCATCTGAACAGGGGGAGTGAGAGACTGCTGGTGAGACAGACAGTCTGTCACATTCAATGCCCCTGCACTTTCTAGTGTCCTGGCCCACATTTGTTTAAGTCGCGGGCGTCGCAGCCGGTGTGATCCCGTGGCGAGATGTCCTCTAGTTTCAATGTGTTTTATTTACCTGAGTTGGAGGCATGTCCTGGAAAGGCACCCTGCCACTGACCAGCTCACAGGCCACGATGCCCAAACTGTAGATATCCGACTTCACTCCGTAACCATGGAGATCCTGCCGGGAGTGACAACATGGAGAGAGGAGAGAGGCGTTACTGACATGTGCCAACTGTTGAGCTAAGTAGGAAATAATAATACACATGCTAACAGGGTTACACGCTCAATCGGACCAAAATGTTGCATTCAAATCAATAGACCCTTTTCACCGGGGCCATTTTGTGTCGAAATGGCCCCGGTGAAACACAGGTGCAAGCAAAACACTAATGAGGGTTTCCAACTTCCATGATTGGAATTTGGAAACCCTCTGAGTTTACCCTGCCTTTTCGACACAAAATGGCCCCGGTGAAAAGGGTCTATTCAAGAGTGGCGCTGACCTGTCGCAGCAGTTCTGGGCTGAGCCAGGGCAGCAGGGCGGGGCTGTGGTGGGGCATGTCAAACACCGCCCTCACCCTCTTGCCCTCCCGCATCATACTGTAAACACTGTGCAGCCCTGAGAGGTAGACGCGCCCCTCCCCCGACAGCAGGATATGACTGGCCTTCACCCCCCTGAGAGGAGGGGGCAGAGAGGAGTGGAAGAGGTGGGAGACGGAGAAAGTCAAAATGGCAAAAACGTTGGCAGATTCGTAACATCTTCCATCTCGTATCGCCCCACTGACCGGTGGACGTAGCCCATCTGGTGGAGGTATTCCAGCGCCTTCAGCGCACCGTACAGCAGGTACGCTATGAGGGATTCACTCATTCCATCCGGGAAATATGTTCTCAGTAGGGTGTCTGCTGAGCCTGGAGACAAGAGGAAAGATGTTCTCAGTAGGGTGTCTCCTGAGCCTGGAGACAAGAGGTGAGGAGATACAGGAGCAGGTAACTCTCTCACTCTCTCACATGGAAAAGTGGCAGTGATTTACATTAGCGTTGCAACACTTGCAAAGGATAAAGTGTAAATAAACGGACTAGGAGAGGTGTGTGTGTGTGTGTGTGTGTGTGTGTGTGTGTGTGTGCGTGTGCGTGCACGAGAGAAAGAGAGAGAGAGAGTAGGAGTATTCATGAAAGAGAGAAAGATATACCTCCCTATCCCGCACTGGCCTTAGGCGCAAAAACTGGCGTTAAACACAAAAAAACGCGCCTTGCGCCTGCCTCGGCAAGATAGCTTCATGGTTTTAGGCCCCGAAATGCGCTTTACGCCGAAGAGGCGTGGCGCAGGGCCAGAATAGGCCAGAATGGGCGTTTTGGCCTTAAATACCGCCCTAATGCTATTTTCCGCCCTGGCGTTAATTCAGCTTCAGCGTTTTCAAAACCAGGCCTTATTCAGTGTGCCGCAGATATTACTGTGCGTATTTACGCACAGCTCTCCTCTGCCGATCTCACACTCTCTCCCCCTCTCTCTCTCACACCCTCTCTCTCACGCATCAGACAGGCACAAAGACCGATGGAAAAAAAGTTGTTATACCGTACGTAGTATAACAACATGACAGTTTTTTTTATAACATGACAGTTTTGAGCCCCTGTCATTCAGAGGCTGTTGAATCATCCTACCTGTGCAGTGGGGGAGAAGAAAAGGCGAGAGAAAACGATATCATTCTGCCCAAACAAATATTCACTGCGCTGGCTCGACCCCTACCAAAGCCACACATGTGAAATCTCCCAGCATGCATTGAGGCTAATACATTTCGACAATAAATAGCAACCAAATCAGCCTAAATAGGCTAAGTGGTAGATATAAATAATATTTCTGTTAACACAACATGCAGGACAAAATAAAACATTAAAATCAAAACACAACCCTATGTGAAACATGTAATCCAGGTGGTATATATATCCGTCGAAGCAGATATATAGCTGGAGAGCTATCAGCCCGCACACTCACCGGATAATTTAAAGTCTTAGGTGCACGGCACAAGAGTTTCTTGAAGCAAATAGAGAAGGAGCCAGCACTCAGAAAGTCCTTTTGAGGGTTTTTATTCCTGTTGCACCACAACGTACGCGTTTCAGCGATAGCCTTCGTCAGCGTTGTCATATTGTATATATATCCGTCGCAAATACAACGTGATGTAGATGAGTAACACGGTTGTACTGTGATGTCCGCTCCAACAAGACTTAACTTACTTCACACATACTTTTTCCAATAAAAACACATTTATGCCATGACTTTACATAATGTAGGCTATATTTATGTCGCATCATTTAGCCTGTGCGCCTGTGCTGTGATGTGCAGCGGGGGAGAAGAAAAGAGAGAAAACGATATAATTCTGCCCAAACTGACATCCAGGGATAGGCTATATTTTTCTAGTCGATGCATTTAGAACATTCTTTTCACTTTGATCTTGCTATAGTGTGGCGTATTTACATGCTTGCAGTATTTAAACTGCAGTGAGATTGGTTTGAGATTACATTAGTGATGTAAGCTAGCAGAGCCCTAGTTGGCAACAAAGTGAAATGTAGGACTACACGATATGCCCAAAAAATCATATTGCGATTGTAGTGAGAGGTTTTAGTGGTGTAGGAGCCATATAAGCATTTAATGGCTAAAGCCATGTAAGACCATGAGTAAGTAGGTCTTTGCATATTCATGGTCTTGGGTTTGTGGGCACACTGCATTGGCACTGGGGTGGTGGGAGTGTCACTGTGGGTGTGTGCTCTGAATCTTCAAGTAATTGCACTCACCTGGTACACGGGAGTTTTGTTTGGTTATTGGGGTAGGGTGAGTCACGGGAGGATAGTTTCTGTTGACCGCTTCGCTTATGGATTATACGTCTGAGTTTACTGCCTATTAATCCTCTCTCTCTATTTTTGCATGGCGATTGGAAGCAGCTGTCTATTGGATTCAGTTGTGCAGCTTTTGATATAAATAAAGAGTGTTAAAACGGGGCCTTGGAAGTGGACGTGAATCATTTGTGCGCGTCACAGACTTTCTCCTGTGCTTAGCCTGCCGTGGCTTAATGACTTTTTTTGTGATCACCATTAGCCGCAATAAGTGGGAATGGCCATTTTTATTAAAAAAGAATTGAGAGAAATAAAATAAAATTGTTTTACTGAATTTTTACTGAGATCTGTACCAAACAAGCATGTTCCCTTACGTCTGGAGAATATAATTTGTTTGCCGGGACATCTCATGCAGCACCACAATGCTTCATTTAATAATATGTTGTGACACATTTTTCCTTTATCAAATAATTACAGGCTCCTGCGATTTGGATATTGCACTTAGCCATATTGCGATTTCGATTTCGTTTCGATTAATTGTGCAGCCCTAAAATGTTCATCTTTCTAACAAATCGAGGTAAATTTCAGACTTGATAGCAGTGTCCTGTCTTGTCTGAGGTGAAATGCAAATGAACTAGAGTCATTATGATCTAATAATGTTTCATGTCCTCTTTAAGGAATGGAGAAAAAGAATCAAACATCAAAAAAGGCCATGGAGTGGCTGACCGTAGGCCATGAGCGGTGTCAGCACCCACAGCTGGCAACAGGAGCTGAAAACCAGGCGCGAGGTGAGCAGGTTACGGTGACGGAACAGCCTGGACAACAGCACCTCGTTCTGGGGACAAGACAAAAACACATACCTCTATCAGCCTGGATGGATAACAGCTTTTTGTTTGATGTGAGGAATGACGAGAAAGTAAATGTGACTTGTTGGGAAGCGGCTCACCATGAGCTGCAGCAGCTCCTCCTCTGTGCACTCGTCCAGGTTGGTGTGCTTGACTGCCACCAGCTGGCCGGAGGGGGTGTGGCGCGCCATGCTCACCTGGCTCAAGTTATTGAAGCCCCTGCCTGGGGGACACACAACAAGAGGGCGTGGGGTTTAATTTACCACATGCAGCTCCATTAGGAGTTTAAATTCCAATCTTAGTGATGTTAGTATTTCTTCAGGGGTTAACTACTTTTGATCATGTTAAGATAGAGTTCCACAGATGTGTGTTTTTTTGCTGATAATTGAAGCCAGCACCAGTAGCCAATAAGTTGGGCTGATATTCAATATCTTTGACCATTGTCATGCCAAACAAAACATACAAATTATACACTCTCCACTGAGAAACATGATACTACTGTACTACTAATCACTAATATTAACCATGGATACTTATGGATTTACATATTACAATTTTTATTTTATTTGACTATGAATCACTTTTGCAGATCCACTATAAAAAGTGATTTCACTGTGATATCACTTGACTGCTGTTATAGCTTGACTGAAGTGTAATGCTGTGGTGTTCTCACCCAGCTCAGCCAGCAGCTGGTAGTGGGCTGGCTGGGCTGACAGGCCCGTGATGTCATCGCCACCCGCGGGCCCTGGCAGAGTGTATTCAGAGATGTCGGAGCTCTGCTGGGACACATGCACAGTCGTACACACACGCATGCACGTACGCACACACGCACACACACACACACACACACACACACACACACACACACACACACACACACACACACACACACACACACACACACACACACACACACACACACACGGCATACATGTAACTGTAAGACTATGCAGAATTGAAAGCTGTCACATCATATAATGTCATTCAAACACAGACACACACATTTTAAAGGGGCATTAAGTAATCTTGAACCTATATTGCCCTCTATTGGCCACCAGTAGGAATTACAACAACATTGATAGAACTCTTTTTTCCTCACACAGCCCCTTGAGCTATGGTGGCCTATAATTGGCATTCACAATGGAGAGGAATACGCTAGCTAATTAGAGCAGAGATCCAACAGAAATGTCTGATAAAGACGGAATATACTGGATAATAATACAGCTTTGTCATTTATCTTTATCACTTGAGGACGAGGGTTTTTACCCTTCATAGCTGAAATGTTTATAGGTGGATTGGAATCCTGAATAGAGTATGGTCAGAAAATGCATTTTGAAAGCCAAAAATCTCAGCACCTGGTGGAATAATGGCCATGTCATTGGTATTGATCAACAACCCTATCAATCACTCATCATAGATATTAAGATCATTTTGTGCTAGAGGACAGTAAAGCTTACTTATTGCCCCTTTGATACTGCACCTTGCTGCATACCTCATACACCCCTTTACCCCATAACAACACGCTAACCTCCTCCTACCTCCACAGAGCCAACATGTGCAGATGACACTGGGTTTCGTCTTTGCGCCAGACAGAGGTCAAAACCCCATTGTTGTGGTGAGGTAATGCGTGAGGTGACGATGGCGGCTGGGCGCGGAAGGGGGGGGCAGGCGGCAGTGTGACGCTGAGCTGAGCAAAGGGAGAGGGGGAGGGGTGTGCTTGCCAGAGGTAGTGATGCAGATACATTTGGACATTGGGATGGAGGAGAGAGGATTTTTGGTTCTCACTGCAGCATGTGACTGCTGGCTTGTCTGATGCAGTTGCTTTTGAAAACTGGCCTGCAGATGGATGTAGCTTTGTTTGCAGGGCATTGAGATGCCATTACTATTAGTGGAAGTACAGTAATAGCTTTGCACCTTTCACATGTATCACAAGAACCAACATTGTATATGTATAAAAATCTATATATAAAATTGAGTATGTGGACTCTGTTTGTTTCAAGTTCTGTGTTCGGCCACAGCTCTACCGTTGTATGTGTGATCGGGCTGAAACTTTCAGGGTGTGGAAAGGGTGACCTGACGGAGCCGGATTTTTAAATTGGGCTAACTAATGATGTGATGTCATCATCAGTGATTATGTCATCAGCGATGATGTCAAAAGTGGCGTGCACACACACACACACACACACACACACACACACACACACACACACACACACACACACACACACACACACACACACACAAAGAAGCATTGTGACAAGACTGATCAGTGATGTCACACACATACAAGGAGGTATTGTGACAAGACTGAATTCAGCGATGTCACACACATACAAGGAGGCATTGTGACAAGACTGACCAGTGATGTCAGGGGGGCACACACACACACACACACGCACACACACACACACACACACAAACACACAGATGATGTCATCAGGGATATCATAATGGGACGCACGCACACACACGCACACACACAGACACACACACACACACACACACACACACAGAGGCATTGTGACATTACTGATGCAACAACATTTAGTGAGCAACACACACACACAACCCGCACAACATGTACAGTTGTTCCAGAATACTTTGTAATTATTATTATTATTATTATTATCACATTAAAGTCGAACTGAACCCGTAGTGGCGCGTGGGTCGGAGTCCGTTTCAGACTGAAAACATAACTTGTCTGAGATGACAGGTTGAGAGGCGGGTCATAGTAGCATGTCGATGATTTTATTTGACAATTCTGGGGACTGGATTGGGCTTTTGCCAATCCTGGCGTGTTCCACCCCCAAATCGAGTGGGATTCAGCGTGTTGTGGCGCTCTCTTTGGGAAGAGCGTGGTGACACGAGGTTTAGTGGCTGAGTGGAGCTCAGCGAGCCGCAGGCAGCCAGCTGCCGGAGCGGAGAGTGCAGCCCGTCGGCCTGGAATCTCCGATGTGCGACCCCTGACAACCAGGCTCTCAGGCGCGCGCCATTATCGCTATTGCGGTAAATACAATATTCCTGGAATGCGAGGTTTAACGAGCCAGTTACATTTGTTTGCATTCTTAGGCATTACCGTTTTATTACCGTCTTTATTGTGTATATCAACATACAATTGGCCAAGTTAGTAGTTTATGGGATAGGAATTCTGCCAGATGACAGGCACTAGGCGCCATTTTCTCCTTCATTTGGAAGAGAAAATTATCCTGAAATGAAGATTTGATTGACAGCTGCCATGTCGTGATATGATTGGTTGAAATGGGGTAGAAATTTGATAGTACTAGGTGATGTCAGCAAACTGTAGATTACTGTTATGAATGAAATCTTGAAAAATGAACTTTTGATGTGAAAAAGTGTGGAAAAACTAAAGAAATTTGATTTTTGTGATTTCTTTTGGGCATACATTATTAAATATGTGCACTGCATAGCCAGGTATTTGAACTAAAAGAAAAGAAAAGTAATTTTTGGGTTTAGCTCAACTTTAAAGGTGAATTGATAATCATTATAGTTAGAATATATCATGAGACATTAAAACTCTCCAGTGAAATCCATACCAATTAAAGTATTTTAGGTGGATTATGGGCAATGCTTTAACTGCTACCAATAGCTTTGATTGCTGCAGTGTTGTTCTATTGGCTATCGTCATGGTCAGCAGACTGGTGGTGGCAGCTCGATTGTAAACACAACTCAAAGACAGCTGTTCACCAGCTCCAGATGGATGATAAAAGGATGCAGTGTGTTTGTGTCAGTAACAATATGATGGAGGAGTATCAATGTGTCACGGTGAGATTACCCTAAACGGCGATGGAATTTGATACAAACACCTCCTGAGAGCCAGGCCCTTGGGTGAAGGTTGCCAAGCCTCTGATCTTACCCCCCCCCCCCCCCCCCCCCCCCCCCCCTTCCATCATCCCTCCCTTCCCAACAGACAGTGGCTTTGGCCATGGCTTGGCTGCCTACTGACCAGGAACTGGTGGCTGGTGTCCTCATAGCGCTCCTCCAGGCCCACGGGCTCGACCTGAGTATGGGAGATGCAGGAACAGTCCTGAGGGAAGGGGGGGGGGAGAGAGGTGAGACATGCTGCTCCAAAAGGAAAAGGACAGTGGAGGTGGAGGAGATGGAAGGAAGGAAGATGGGAGCAAGCATTGAGGAAATACATGGGCTATGAAGGAAGGCAAGCACTGGGATTCTCCCCCCTAGACAAGGCATTGTATCGGAAGTGCTGCATAGAGTAGACAGAGAATTACAGTGATGATAACAAGACAATGAAGAGGCAGCTTTTGACTGGAGCTTTGACTGACAATTAGCACTCCATGCATGTGACCATTACACCCTCACAGCTGGACCTGGTTGTAATTTATTTGGCACATTCCACCACAGGCAACCCCTACACATTACTCCCTCCCCCCCTGGTGTAAACCTAGCTCACCGTTCAGCAACACAAGAGGCACAACACAAAATCGCATCACAGCCTTACCAAGAAAGACATGGAGTCCTTTTGGCGACGGTAAAACGACACGTTTTGGCATTTATCCGCTCACAGGCTGCAGGCGGAGACCGATGGCGATGGAGACAGGAGTGCAGTAGAGACACAGACAGTGTCATATGAGACATGGTGTATATGCCCCCCCCACACACACACAGTAGAAAGCAGCAGCATCCAATCCATTCACAACCTCCAGCCTTGCACAGCTTACCTGGCTGCATGGACACACCGCGTCATTGGCAAGCGAGCGAGCTGCAATTCACCAGAGGAGATCCCGTGCAGTCCAGTTAATGACGTTGACATTGGAGGAGAAATATACGGTATACCGGTCTATCTATCCACAGCCTAGTGGCTAATACGGCTGTAAATCAATCAATCTGGTCTGGAGCTATTAATAGTTTGTAACTAAATCAATTATCTTATTTCTTTATTCAGTGGCGCGATTATTTAACGTTAAATGCCAATGTGAATAGTGCAGCATTTCTCTTAGCATTTTAATGCTCGTTGGTCTGTAAAGGGCCCCACAATGTATAGCGTTAACCTCAAATTAAATTCCACCTCAAGGTTAGATTAATATTACAGCCATTTCTGCATAATAGACCGCAATTTACTGAAATCGGCAGTTTAGCATGACAGCCGACAAAGTAAGTTTGATCTGTTTTATGACAAAGCAATAATATGTTAATTTTTAACTCGAGCAGAAAAGAAGAAGAAAATAACGATTACACAAACAATTTAGCTACCTCGCCTGTTTCCACGCGGACGTACAGTAGCTATAGCCTCGTTGACACACTGAACTAACGCTAGCCAAAACATTATGGTAACGTTAGATTGAAGCTTGAAAATGTAATGTAACCTTTAACATTGGAGTTGCAAACTGCCAGCCTACCTTCTCCCCAAGCAGCTCTGCTCCGCTACGACGTAAACAAGTTGAAGAAGAGTCTGAATAGAGTTATGTTTTAAACGTCACATTGTTTTCTTTTTGTATTCAAATGTAGCATGTGCGAACAAGTATTCAGTTTAATTGTTAATATCGAACAGCTTGATAAACCAAAGTAAATCTTGACATGACTTTTAATTTGACACAGATATATAGCGCGTGATTACAACGTCACTCACCGCCGCACATTGATGACGCGTGTAACTATTTGCCCCAACAGTTTGCCCAAAGGCCGAGAAGCCCCTGACTGCAGTACGCGGATCGGGGAGTGGCTCAACGTTTGACTCCGCCCACTCAAAGTAAAACTCAGCTCTTTCTTCTTCTATCAGATCTTCGGCAGTGTGCACGCTTCTAGGCGTATTACTGCCCTCCTCAGGATAAAGTTCATAGTGACTCTTTTTACAGTGTTTATCATGTACCCACAAAACTACCGTACTCTAATATATCTGTAAAAATCCTGTTGAACAAGATCGTATTTTTATGACATTGTCTGGAAATTCCTGCTTATCAAACTGAACCAACAAACAGTGCTGTGATTCCTTTCTCTGCCCATTGAATAAATCTATTATCACTTGCAGCTGGCTTAAAGTCTGGGTCAAAGCTCAGCCACCTCAATATTATTTATTTCTGAATTTTAAGTTGTTTCACTAGACGAAACCAGGTATCTATAGAAAACCTAACCCATCGACTCTGAATATCACTGTGTTTAGCAGCTAGTTGGGGATCCTAGCAGACTTTGTATAGGTTTATCCATCAGTGACTGACTACAACACATTATTATTGTAATGTTCTGTGTAGGTGTTGGGATATTTTTTACCTAATATTCGATATTCTTGTCTCATCTTGTGAATTAAATAATGGGAACACGTTTACATTTTCATGAGCCCTCAAAACTTCACACACAACTTCTTACTGAAGTTCAGCTCCCACTGAACTTGAAACCTGTGTAACTAGGGCCAGCTGAATTGGAACAGTGAAGTGAAATCAATGCATTTGATAGACAGAAATTCCTATATTTTTACTTGTTAAATGTTTTCTTTTTACTAAGTCCATTATTTTATCCATGCTGCCTATATTTAAAAAAATATATACCATAGCATTTCCACAAGTGAGTGACACATGTTAAATTTGTGTACACTCAATTATATCAGCTACATTAAGGAGATCAGAGACTGAAGTGATGTATGTGCCATTGACACTTGAACACGCTTTATTCCTGTCGGTGTCAAAAACAGTAAGTGTTCTGTACACTCTACACTCTATTCCTTTATTCCAAAAGCAGCAGACACCCGCATTCGCCTTGTGTCTATAATTTCTACACAAAATTCTTCGTAATCTTCCTGCAGACTGAAATGGAACATGAACGGTTCCCTTAGTTCAGTCTCCTCTTCATCCAGGCCATCAGACATCTGTCGCAGTTCCACCACTGCCCTCAAGCGATCTTCCTTGTCCATGGTGATGACTTGGGGAAGGGAACGTTTTCCCTTGAATGTTTTTGTGCCACACCACCTTGCTGCCTCAATGGTGTCCCTAAGCAGAGCATCCTCCTAATCAAAAATAAAGAAAACCAGGTTGGAGAAGGCAGAAAACAGTGAAATAAGAAAAGCCCACAACAGGCAACATACCCCGTTCCCTGTTCCCAGTTCTGGCAAGTTCTCAGTTTCTTCTAGAAAGGAAACAGATTGTGGTTCTTATAGGCACAATAACAATGCAAGATGTAAAAAAAAGATCATTAGCTGATTTGAAGTATACTGGTTTAATGAAAATGGAAAAATGACTGCAAAACCAGCTCTGTGACATCCCACATCTACAACCTTGATGGATGTGTATGGGTGTTGCTGGCCCAATAAATGATTTCTCAACTGCAAACACACCATGTTTAACATCAACACACTGACAGGCCAAAAATCTGTCCTTAGACACTGTCTCAAAGTGGTGGGTATGCTTTCTCTTGTAGTGTGTTTTAAAGTTTTTTCTGTTTAACTTCACTGTGCAATGAGGACAAGTGAATTTCTTTTGTTGACTGGCTTTAGAATACTCTGCGGGGGCCAATGGGGGCTTTGTGGGGGCCTCTGGATGTTGAGCGGGGACCAATGGGGGCTGTGTGGGAGCCTCTGGATGCTGAGCGGAGGCCTCTGGATGCTGAGCAGGGGCCTCTGGATGCTGAGCGGGGGCCAATGGGGGCTGTGTGGGGGCCACAGAGTGCTGCATGGGTGCCATGGAAGCTGCGATGCGCCATGGGAGCTGGTGTATTTGTAAATGCCTTGCAAATTGCATTCTATTTATAATTGTTGCTGCACAATAGCAGCAATGAAAATGTGTTGCCGTCCGACAACTTAGGCCACACTTGATCATTGTGAATTCTGTAAGAGAGGAATGAAGGGAACAAGATTCATACTTGTGAAAAAATAGTATATAATATATATAATAAGTAATTAATTTGTGTAATATGTAAGTTCCGCACCTTTGTGTTTCACTGTGGAATGGCCTTTTATATGGTTGTCAACCATATGCTTTTCTCCCGTGTACTTACAGAAGGGACAGTGGACAAGTTCACTGTCCCTGCATTTAGTAATTTCAGTGACCTCACCATCTATGATAATAGAAAGGTGTCTCTTATATCAGAGGGGAAAAGAATAGACAAAAGGCACAGCAATTAAAATCCACAAGACAAAATTAAATAATTTTTCATCTCAACAACAAATGTTGGCCCAGACCGGCCCAAAACAAATGATCAGATTTTTTTATATATAGCTTACTGTTATTTACCATTTAATTGTTATTTCATATCCTGATCTTCTGTTTTACTCAACAAACGCAAGCAACAACAAACACAAGCAACACAATATTTCATTAATTAAACATCAGTTGATCTTTCCTGCAGATTACTCAGATGATGGCTATTCGATTGTCTAATGCTTATATGAATGTAGCCTCAACAGCCTGGCGAACGTCACGCATTTCCCATTTTACACTGTGCCATTTTCACGTCTAGTGGCCCAATTCCACCGCAGCTAATAGCGCGGTCCCGCTCCGCTCGACTCGATAAATGGTCTCATCCCACCGTTAAAAACCGGCCCAGCCCGGTTTGATTTAGGGCTGAGTCGTGCTACTTTCTGTACCTGCCTCGTCGGGGTTCTATTCTGCGAACCCGGGTTCATACGGTGACGTGAAAACATTGTAGACGACTGATTGGTCAGGCAGAATCGTGTTTACTGTCTATCCTACTGACTGTCAATGCAGCGCTGCATACCAGTTTAGTGGGGGCTTACCCTTCTCTTCTGTTATGTTATTTCCATCAGTCTTTTGTGTTGCTGCCTTCGGCGCTGGTGAAATAAAAGCGATCTCCTTGCTCAGCTTTAACATGCGCTCCTCGGGAAGCCCTTTGTAGTTGGCTCCGCTAGGCCACAGGCGAAGCCGCGCTCTTGCCTGTTGAGCTGCCGCTGGGGTTCTCCTCGTAGCGCCTCTCCCGTCCCCGTGCAGTGCATGCATGTGAGTTTGAGTATAACAACAAAGTGATATCCATTCTCCTAGCCGATTGTCACATTTGCCCATGTACACTGTAGGTCATTTAGAGGCACCAAAATTCTAATGTTAATGCATGGGGGCACACTCAGTGCAGTCATGTACATCAGTAGTCCCTCTATCATGCATTACAGCACTGCTCCACAGAAAATAAAGAGCTGCCCGACGTTTATAATTGATGAATGGTAGGTTCATTTAACACGTCAAGTAATGTTAAACTTCCTGTTTTTACATTTTCCCCTCCAGATAACATCCAATTCCACAATCATCCTATGACAAACATATATGTGCACCAAATTATATATTTTCACTGAGAAGGACAAATCAAAATACCAGAAAAACATGTTCAACCCTCTGTGGGTGCTGAATCCTCCAAAAAATGTCACAGAAAGGAATTACTCCAAGACAGCACTCCAATAACTTTGATATTTCAAATTTTTATATTTATTGCCTGCACACTGAGAAGACAAGGACAAGACGCCGGACCCCCTGATCCTCTCTCCTCAAAGTCTACCCCCCCCCCCCCTCCCCCCTCCCCCTCCCCCTCCCATGAAGCAAATAAGGGGGAACCAGAGGGAATCCCCCCTTCCATTTGCCAAATACATTTTAGGCCCTGTGAATCGGGGTGTAAATAGTCACATGAGCTATTTACACCCGGGTACAAATAGTCACATGGGATATTTACACCCGGGTGTAAATAGTCACATCGTCTATTTACACCCGGGTACAAATATCTGTCTTATTTGAAACACTTTTATTTGCATTTCATTTTGAAAGCAGACACATTCTACTGGGAGTGAGGTTCCTCATTGCAGCATTGCAGCTGGCTCCATCAATGGAGCCCCAGCTCCTCCTCTCTGGAGCGAAAAATCAGGACTTTGTCAGTCCCACCCCCCTGAGCACAACTGGTTCTGCAACATTATCCCACACACACACACACACACACACACACACACACACACACACACGTGCGAGCATACACACACACACGCACGCGCACACACACACACACACACACACACACACACACACACACACACACACACACACACACATTATATGTCACTTAGAGGACTTTTACTTTGCACTTCATACTTTGAGATTGTTTTCTGTTTTGCTCCATCTTCTGCTGTTGATGTGATCCCTGCGCTGCATACTAATTGCACTAAAGGCAAAATCCTTGTTTGTAATCTAATTACTCACTATGGTGGCTATTAAAATGAATCCTGATCTTAATACCAACCTGTTGAAGGTCAGACAGACCAAAATGTAAGACATTTCTGCAATACGTGAGAAAGTTGTTTTTATCTCTAAATACGAAGGAGGCAGAGAGACCACAGCAACACCCTGTGATATTTCCTTCCTTCCTCCAACTTATAAACTCACAGCTTATGCACGCACGCACACGCGCGCATGCACACACACACACACACACACACACACACACACACACACACACACACACACACACACACACACACACACACACACTCTCTCTCTCTCTCTCTCTCTCTCTCTCTCTCATGGCTCATATCGGGAGAGTTGCAGGTGTCTGTGGACTGTGGTCACGATAAGTGAAGTGTTGCTACATGGTTCGGTTGAGATATTATTATGAGCCAGTGTGTCGCAAGTTTTAGTATAAAAAGCCAAGAAGTAACAGACAACTTTGTTGAAGCAAGGATGAAGACCATGAAAACTGCCATCGGCATCACTTTTCTGCTGCTCTGTGCACGTAAGAAATTAGCATTATTTCTCCTAAGTCAGTGATGATATTGAGTACATCTTATGATATTTTTGTTTGCATTATGTTTTGTTTCAAGTTGTTGAGTCATGGCACTCTCTTGAGAACCGACCAGAAGAGGACGAGGATTTTCCATCCATGAGGAAAGGCGACATGGAGAGAGCCGACCACCTTACAGAGGAGGTGAGAACCTGTGACACACAAATCACTTTTCAAGAGGTCAGTCACCTGTAAATGATTGATTGATTTATTAAGGTGTCATGCACATTGCTGTGCCCAGCCCACATGGGCCTACAAGACACACAGAGAATACAGCAGTAAAAACAATGTGTAAAACAATACAGTAAAAACGTCACAGCAACAGTACATTCAAAACAACATACGCAAAGCAACACATTGCTCAGACCCACCGAAACAGATCGGTACATCATTCTCCAAACAAAATGTTTTGTCTTTGCTCCCATGCTTGGCAGATAAAGTTTGCAGTGAGAAAGATATTTTTTTTAAAACATAACTCGAATTTCTCGTAGTCGTCCAACTCAAAAAATTCAGCATACATTGAAGACATTTTACTAAATCCTTTGCCTCATCATAAGCAGTACAGTAGAACAAGAAATGAGTCTCGTTTTCAATTTCCTGTATTTCACATACTAGACAAAGTCTATCTTCTTCAGGGGTGGCTTTGAGTCTACCAGTTTCTAGTGCTAAGGGAAGAGTTCCCGAGCGTAACTGCCAACACAGAGATCTTTTTCGTCTGTTTAAGTCAAATTTCACATAGGGTTCCTACACAGTAACTGTCTTTTATGAGGCGATAGGTTCTTAGTTTTGTTTTATGCCATAGGTCGGCAGTCCATTTGTCTTTGTACAGAATAAACATGTTACTCATAGTCATATGTGTGTCACAGAGTAACCTGTTGTGAAAAATAAATAACAGATCGTTTGAGTAAAACAAGGCTTTCAATTCATTTGCCCATGGATGACCATGAGCGATGTCCCAGTTAAAAATCTTTTTAGTTAATCTCTGGTCAGACATTCTCACCAGTCTATTCCAGAGTCGGAGCATTTGAACTTTGTGTCTGATGTTTGGGGGCTCCCAACCCATATCACCACTAATGGCCAGAACTGGAGTGAGTTTATCGACTCCTAGAAAATAACGGATGGCTCTGTGATGCACAGAGTTACAGCTTGGGTGTTCACGGGAACCCCAAACACCAGAAGCATAATCTGACACCGGACAGACACATGAGGTATACAGTTGTGTATAAGTATGAAAAGTATGTAAACATGTTGCAAACTCAACATCCAGCCTGTTGACGAACTCATAACCATATGGTCAACCTATAACACATGAACTGACATCTTCATGGAAACATATCTGAAATGTTTCATTTTGTATCAACAGACTGTACAATATATATATGCCTTTTACCAAAGTTGCTTTTGCCTTTTTCCCCCTTTTTTTATTACAACTATCACAGTATGGAGCTCTCCCTGGTTGCTGTAGAGCCTGCAAGCGCATTATATCCATAGTTCGGAAGGAGCTGAAGGGTGCGAATGCAAGGGTAATGAATATAAAATGACATCATATAGGTCCATATTATATAACAGTACTGTACAATTATTTGTTTGATGAAATTTAATCATCTTAACTATGTTGATAAATTGACCTGGCTTCATTTCATTGCAACTGGATACTCTATGAATGTTTTGGTCATGCAAAACTAGATGTTATCCCCAATATTACAGTCTCTTTCACAGATGTTTCCTTATGTATTATTTTGTCATAGGCTACATGACCTTACTGAGAGAGATCAATATCCCCTATTGGGGGGGGGGGGTGGGGGCAATCCACTTTTCTTTCCAGCAATTCTGGCAGTTTTTTATTAATTCCTATCAACCTAGAAACAAAATGTGTCTTTAAAAATTGTAGTACATGTGTTTTTATTTGCAGGATAAAATCAAAACGCTGTTGGTCACTGTCTGCGATGAAATTCGGGACAAAGCCATCAAGGCCAGCTGCAAGGATATAATCAAGAAATACAAAGAAAAACTGATTAATGTTTTAGTGAATACATTAAACAATATATTGAGTCCAGAGACTGTGTGTGTTAGCAAGCTGCATCTCTGCAAGTAATCTACACCTGCTGGCCTTTGTATCGCTGATGGTTTTGGTCTGCACTGATTGGACTAAAGTCTAGCATTGCTGTTTCAACTTTCATTTGAATTTGGAGATGTGTGAAATTCCTACATGCATACTGCGCTGCACTTGCCTTTACAATAAAGCATTACTGAAGCTATTGTATCATGTCTATCTATGTAGTGGTGTAATTCTTCCCATTTCTTTACGTACAGTAATGTTGAGACAAACATAAAAATGCCAGGTGGAGAGATGAGATGAGATGAGATGAGATGAACTTTATTGTCCCCGAGGGGAAATTTGTCTTGGGCAAGTAGTGCCGTACAACAGCCACATATCGCATGTATAGAGGTTTAGACACAATACATACAACAGACAGGGAAAAAACATATCGAGCATACAATGTGGTCCCTTTCCAACATGCACTTTCCACTGGGATTCAACCTTTAGGAAGCACTCTCCAATTTACTCAACAATAATTTAAAACTTGCAAGGGGGATCAAGCTGTCTTTTACCAAATGTTTTGTTTATAAGTGAGTTGGCTCGCACTGCATGAAGTGCAGTCCAGTGACAGACATTGTCACACCCGATTAAAAATGGTCATTCAGTTCTTTGTCAAATTGATTAGACTTATTTACTTTCAATAGTCTTTCAAATAGGCAAGACAAGTTTATTTGTATAGCACATTTCATACACAGAGGCAATTCAAATGAGAGCAGAGTTACAATAAGATCCAGATCACAGTGCAAACTTAACATATTTTTACTTTGTGAGTGAATTCATGCGTACATATGTATATCATATATGCACTATTGTGAATGAATTCTGCAAGTGTGTTTTTACCTTTATACTGTAAATCCTCTATTTTTACCAAATCAACTTTGAACCAATCTTAAGTCTATAGAATACTTTCGCTTGGTTATCTTACCTCAGTTCAAACCTCATAAATAAATAAACTATTTGTGAAGTAACCCTTATCTAACTATAAAGGAATGAATCTCTATCTGTATGTCGGTTTAACGTATAGCCTATCTCTACAACCTACCCCCCCCCGTGCTTTTTTCCCTAGGATGATGATGGAATTGGCTTACCCTGATATTCCTACTCTAACCCTAAACAATCTCAACACAGAGCTATATTTTTAGTCATTCTGTATAGACCAGAACAGCAGCGCATCATCAAGCGTCAAACGCCAAGGCCTCACCCCATTTATGGGGAAACCCACACTAACACTTTATAATAACGTTCAGTTGTAAGTCATTTATAAGCCTTTAGTTAATGATGAACTAATCACTTACAAATCATGAATATACATTTGTAGATGATTAATAAATGCTATGATAACACATCACAAAAAGTCATCTATAAACTTTTTGAAGTGTTCCTCACCTGTTATAAATGATGTGTTAATCATTTACAATTAATTTACAAGGCTTTCTGCATCCCCTAATCTAATGTGTAAACCATTCATCACAAATTACATTACATTACGTCATTTGGCAGACGCTTTTATCAAAGCAAAGAGGACACTTCCGCATTGGCTTCAATTTTGACAAACAGAGCTATACTCCCTTGTATGTAACACATGTATGTGTGATGAATGGTTTACACTTTAAATTAGGGGATGCAGAAAGCCTTGTAAAAGAATTGTAAATTATTTACACATCATTTACAACAGGTGAGGAACACTTAATTTACTAAAGGTTTATAGATGACTTACAACACATTTGTATATGTTAACATAACATTTATTAATCATCTACAAATGTATATTCGTGTTTTGTAAGTGATTAGTTCATCATTAACTAAAGGCTTATAAATGACTTACAAGTGAACGTGTTGGTTTCACTAACAAACAAACAAAAACTGATCTCTCTCTCTCTCTCTGTCTCTCTCTCTCTCTCTCTCTCTCTATATATATATATATATATATATACAGTGTGTATATATATATATATATGTATATATATATATATATATATATATGGCATATATATATGGCATATATATATATGGCATGGCAACCCTGAGCAGCAGGGCGAACGGACACTATACTATAGTTCATCAAATGAACCAAACAAGACCATAACACCATGAGTGCATTCAGCCATATTCCTTCTTGGTGAATGACCTCATTAGCCACACACACACACACACACACACACACACACACACACACACACACACACACACACACACACACACACACACACACACACACACACACACACACACACACACACACACACACACACACACACACACCTGCCAACATAGGCTCTGAAAAAGAGGACCCCTTTGAAAAAGTTGTTTTTCCCTCCCCAAAATGTAGCCTAACTTTGAGTGTTATTTAGCTACCTTCCTGACAAGCTAGCATAACATGGTTGGTACAAATCGATTCCTTAAGTCTTCTAGTTTCATATGATACCATAAACTTCACTCTGGCTTTAAAACTGAGCCTGCTGCAGCCTAAATGTTCAAAATTGTGATGTTTCCCAAATATCGCGATATTTCAGAAAATCGGCCCAATCCGGCAACTGCTCAGGGTTAATGTGTATGTAAAAACTGTTGTCTGTAAAAAAAAAATGTTTTGCAATTCTCTGGCGGACCACCAGGCAGAGCCCCGTGGACCACAGTTTGGGAACCAATGCTCTAGTCACTAGAGTCTAGTGCATAGATTTGAAAAAAATGCTTTAGAGTTCAAATCAGGCAGTTAAATCCCCAAAATACATGAGCCATTTTCACTAAGTTACTAGCCAACAAAATGTAGTTATTGTAAGTGGCTTTGGACAAAAGCATCTGCTAAATGACATGCTGTGATGTAATGTAATGTAATCATCATCACACTTACCACAGGGTAAACAGGAGTGTAGTTTTGTAGTAGTAGCTCTTCTGTAATGCACAAGGAAATTACATTGAAGGGTGTCAGTTTTCCAAATAGAAACCAAAATAGTCTAGCAGACTGCAGTCACAGCTGGATCCTCATTGCATCAGTCAGTTATTGACAGAAAACCATACATCTCCAGTCATTACGAACGTATACAAATATATTCAGAAATAGGAGTATTGACTAATATGTTTTAAATGTCTATTGACCTTAAGTGTATTGACTTTGTGTGTCTTTCTCTATTTTGTTTGGTGTTTTCTGTGTTTTGAAGGGAAACATGTTGGTTAATAATGTCTTGGACTATTTTCAATAATGAAGACTACTTAGCAGCTAACGCCCAGTTCAGGTCATAGCACAGTGCACGCCACCTTTCTTTGAGGTTGTATAACCCATTCATTGTTAGGCTCGCCTCCTTTCACTGATGCCGTCTCCTCACCCATTCACAGTTTACCACATATGTGGCAATAACCAATCAGCCTAAGCTATTCCTCTCCAGCTGATCCCAATCACCTAATCAGCGTAGTATATCAGAGTCCACCATGTTTTACTCTGTTTGCTATGTGCTGTGCTGTGTATGTGCCATGTGTCATTCTCAGTTGCTGATCATCATCGCTGAAGCAATTGTTTTCGCCCCACCTCCTCCCCTGACCACCACCATCGTCATGACTCCTGAAGAATTCCCTATGGGGGATTTCCTATCCTATTCTTCACTGCCGGCGCCCTCTCATCATCTCATGAGAGCGTCATCATTTCATGGAGTCATATGCCAAAATTAATTTGTTGTATCATTAAAGCTTGTGTCACAGGGTGATGTGTGATTGACATGTGATTGTCAGGGACCCCCTTGTTTACTTATGATATTGTAATTTACGTCTTTGCAACAGAGGGTCAAACGCGAAGTGGGAGTGGCTTATGATAGTATTTAACGTGGCGTTTCAGGTGCGAGAGGTCTCCCAGTGTTAATTTGAGCCAGCCACGTATCGCTCCTGTTCTCCAGGTTTCTATTGATCCCTTCGTTTTTCACGTGTTAGTGTGTGTGTGTGTGTGTGTGTGTGAGACTTTTCTTTCTAAGCGTCTTATGAGCGGAGGCTGCCTGAATCTGGCCTCCACACTATCGACTGGGCTGTCCTTACAAGCCGGGCTGTCTAGGTGTCATCGCCCCAACCTGTAGCAGGTAGGCTGCTCCCGTTCTGAGTGTCTTCTTGTTTGATTATTCTGTGCAAAGGCGTTCTGTGTTGTTGTGGCGAGGTTTGGGTTGTCTAGACACGAGCTTGATCCTATTTTGAGAACCAGACCCGTCACACTTGTTCAACTTTCTACTAGTCTCTCATGATTGAAATACAGTTGCTGAAATAATAAACTGATCTTTAGCTCACATGTTGATCTCATGCTCCACTGTAGCAGGTAGAATCTGAAGGTGCAGCTCCTCTGACAAAAAAGGGGGGGTTAGAGAAAGGCAAATTAAGCATGGACAGGATCGAACAATCGCTTGTGACATAATCCAGAGTGATAATCCACACAGACGCCTGCTTCAAGTGTTCAAAGAATAGAGAAGGACGACACTGCATCAGAACTACAGGTCCATCAGACTGTAAACAGCAGAAATGTGGACACTGCTTTCTGTCTTGAGTCCAACATCATGCAGAATATTGTTTCCATAAAGGATTCAGGGACTGAAGAGCACTTGTTACAGGCCTGTTCTCCATTTACTCTTTTATCAGTTCTTCAGACTTCTTGATGTAGGCCTAGATATGAATGGTGCAACTATGAAAACTAAAGTGAATTTACCGGTGTGAGTTTGGGCCATTATTTGGGAACCAGTCCACAGGTAACGACAGCCAGGCAAAAGTTCTTCAGTTCCTTTTCTTCCTCTTCACAATGTGAGGAAATGACGAAGATAAATAGGCTTTGAGCCTGGTGTAAAACTTGAACTTCAACATTCTTTACTTGGGGAATTTCTATAGTGTCTTTGACTCCCAAGCCGAAGGCTATCCCACCCCTGGGCAACCCATGGGTTGCTGCAAGTACCACCTACACAATGCTGCTACACACACACACACACACACACACACACACACACACACACACACACACACACACACACACACACACACACACACACACACACACACACACACACACACACACACACACACACACACACACACACTGTTTACAATTAGACAGATCATTTACAAACCAACCAGTTGCTTGACCTGACAGACCTATATCTAACAGGCGCTGGCATAAGATATCATGACAGGTCAATAAAAAGTGCAGCACAATGATTATTTTTGTCTAAAGCCTCCACAATATCGTTTACAACTTTAAAAGCAGCAGTCACTGTGCTGTGCTGCTTCCTAAAGCCAGATTGAAGAGAGGATAAAATGCCATTTAAACACAAAAAGTCCTTGATTTGATCATTAACTAGCCTTCGAGGACCTTGGCTAGAATAGAAAGCTTGGAAATGGGTCTATAGTTATTTAAATCTAACCAGGTGGTAAAATAATATTGTAGCGACCCAGGGTTTTGACATGTAATGTGGTGATGCGGTGTTTAGATAGGAACTGATGTGTGGGGGTGTTCCTGGGGGGAACGGGGTGTAAGTGGCACTTCCTGTCTCGTGGTGAGGTCAGTCTGGGTATGTGAGCGAGCTGGCTGGTCGTGTGTAGAGCTAGCAGCGTAGCTACCACTAGGAGCTATGAGAATGAGCCAAGAATAAAAGCTGTACCAACTACAAGTCTCCTGGTTCCTGGACGAATACCTGAAACGTTACATTGGTGTCAGCAAGTAAAGCGGTATCGCCTCTGCGTCGGCCGAGAGGGGAGAGGGTGAGAAGGAACGGCAAAAGAGACTGTGTGTGAGACGGCTTTTGGGCTCGAGCGACCTAGCGGTAGTAGGTTAGCTACCAGGGGTGGTAACTGCTAACTGCTAAGAGCACCACGTGCGATGGTGCGCGACGGAGAATGGCCGTCGCTGAACGGGAGGAAAGAGGAGCTGACGACGGGGATCAGCTCGGTACTGGCGGGCATGGAAGCCCGTTTGTTGAAAGAAGTCAGACGGCTGTTGGAAGCGACTCCTGCCTGGGCAGTGGAGCTGTTGCGAATGCTGTGGGAGGTGATGCAACGTGTGGACGAGTTGAGCACAGAGGTAACGCAGCGTGGAGAACGGCCGGAGGAGCCGCAAAAGAGACTGTGTTGGACATGCAGGGAACCTGGGCATCTAGCGAGGTGGTGTCGCAGCGGTCCCGGGGGAAAGACCAGGTACACGGAGCAACGGTACTGGGGAAGGCCGGGAGCCTGCTGGTTATGCGGAGCGATTGGACACCTAGCCAGAGAGTGTCGAAAGGCTGTCGGGGACCGGAGGACAGCGGGAGAAGAGAGACGTGCAGGCGGCGGGCAGGTGAGACTCTGCTGGACGTGCCGTTCGCCTGAGCACTTAGCCAGAGAGTGCACTGAGACTTTGGGGAATGGAGGAGACACACAGACAGTGGAGCAGCCTGAGCAACAGGCAGCAGAGCCGTGGAGCAGTGCAGAGCCAGTTATTCAGGTCAGGAGAGTGTGGACTGTGTGTCCAGATGGACGGGTGTTGATAACGCCGGAGGAGCCTAGCTGCTCTGCATACCAGCCGGTAGAGGGAGACATCATCATCAGCGACGAGACCATCAGGAGAGCGGGGATCGTGTTGAACAGCCAGAGGGAAGAGAGAGACATCATCTGCCACGCTGTTACAGTCGGGGGAGCGACGCTCGTGTCTCCGGGTGAGCGAGAGGGGTCAACGCCGGAGGAGCCGGCCCAACCAAGCCACTACACACACCCCACGGTTGCTGTGCAGAAAGCCGAGGTGGAGATGGATGCCGGTGGTGTTCGCCCTGCTGCCCTGAACACGCCGCCCCCTGGGGGAGGGGGACGGGAGGACGAGCGAGTGCAAGAGGTGGAGGAAGACGAGGGGGACTGTTCAGATGTGGACCTGACAGACGAGGACATGGACATCATGGATGTCGACGTGGGTGAGTGGAAACGCAGGCAGGCGGAGGACGCGGACATCGGTCCGGTGCTCGCGTGGGTGGCGGCCGGATGCCGGCCCCCTGTGGAGGAGGTTTGCATGTGTTCCGGTGTCATGAGGGGACTGTGGGACATGTTTACCGACCTGCGTCTGGATAAAGATGGGGTTTTGGAGAGGAAAGGGGGGCTCCAGTTGGTTGTACCCAGCTACCTGCGGGAATTGGTTCTACGGTGGTCACACAGGGGCCACAGATCCGGTCGCCCCGGATCCGGTCATTTTGGAGCTAAAGAGACACTCCGCCGTGCTCGTGCATTTGGCTACTGGGGAAAACACAAGGAGGACGTGCGGAGCTACTGCAGTGCGTGCGAGGACTGTAGAGGACAGAAAAGGGGCCGATGAGAGTCACCCTGCAGAGGACTAACCCCACTGGGGGTTGAGAGGGACTAATGTGCTTCAGGTGGGACAGAAGCTTTGAAAGGGGGGATGGAAATGGTGGTTTAAATGAATGGGAAAAGAGAAAAGAAATAATGGAAATGTTGGGGTTACTGGTAAATTGAAATGTGTAAAAAAGAAGGGAAATAATGTAAACTAGACATTACGGAGTGCCTAATGTAAACTAGACATTATGGAGTGCCTAATGAAAACTAGACATTATGGAGTGCCTAATAGACATTATGATGGTGTGTTTTGGTACAGGGGGATATGTGTGGGTTGTGGGTGCCAGCGTGAGCGCTGGCTTTTTGTTGGGTGAGGAGTGTGTAGCGACCCAGGGTTTTGACATGTAATGTGGTGATGCGGTGTTTAGATAGGAACTGATGTGTGGGGGTGTTCCTGGGGGGAACGGGGTGTAAGTGGCACTTCCTGTCTCGTGGTGAGGTCAGTCTGGGTATGTGAGCGAGCTGGCTGGTCGTGTGTAGAGCTAGCAGCGTAGCTACCGCTAGGAGCTATGAGAATGAGCCAAGAATAAAAGCTGTACCAACTACAAGTCTCCTGGTTCCTGGACGAATACCTGAAATGTTACAATATGTTAAATGAAATCCATGTAAAGAAAGTTCTCCAATTGCAACAATGATTATTTTGACGGCGTTGATCCGTCATTTCATAGCTGCTGCGTGAGCAAGTTATTCTGGGTAAAAATACGGAAGTAAACAGACAATGCTACTTCTGATTGCTGAAGGTGAATTACCTGTTTTACCAAATTGCCGATGCTGGTGGATTGAAAAGCTCAAACTCACGTGCAGAGCAGAGCAGTTTACTAACTGTGCAGTAGGTGCCACTGCCGTATTGTGTATATTGAACCAGTATCAGTACTGTGAGTCATCCTGCCACATACTGTGCCACACTGATCATAAATTGGAGAATTGTACTGGACTAGCACTGAACTATTTTTTGTTTATTTTATTAAATGTTTATTTTTGAACTGTTGAAGTCAATACCTATTCCACTCCATAATTGAGGACAACTCGAGAAGAGCAAATAAAGTCCCCTACAAATAGCATGTGAAGTTGTGTGTTTCACTTTATTCCCGGCTCCACATAAAATTTTGGGATCACCACCTTTCAAAAGTGGAAGCACAAAGGCAGTTTTCCAGACCTCAGGAATTACATTATTTAATATAGACATGTTAAAAACATGCATTACTGGTTCTGCTATGATATCTGCAGCCAGATGCAGAAAGAAGGTGGAAGATCAGGGCCTGCCGACTTCCTGGAATCCAGCCCCATTAAGGCTTTAC
>NC_139625.1:31345759-31395759 GCF_964638095.1 Poromitra crassiceps | reverse complement strand
GTGGACCAGCACGTCGCTCTTGTCAATCCCCCCAAGTTGGCATTGTAGCTTTTGATGACAGCAGGGCAGCTCACTTGCTCCTTCTTCTTGGTGTCGCTACAGTACCGGTAGACTGAGGACATGGGCTCCACCCCCATGTCTGTAGACAGCAGAGTGACAACCCTGTTGTCCTTCCACCTCAGAGCCAGGATCCCATCATCACTGGTGACGTGGTCGTATGTACCACGAGGGACAGCTTTTTTCTCCATCTCCTTGACGGACTTGAGTGGAGGCTGGCTTATTCTGTTGTCCCTGGCCGTCCCTGTGTACCTGCAGTTCTTCTCCTTGAGGTACCGCACAATCTCCAGGCTGGTGAAGAAGTCAATATCAAGCCCAATTTGAATTATTTGTGAAGGAAAACAGTAACAGTGAAGTGTAGATCTACTGAAAACAAAGAATATTGACATATACATTGTAAATATATAACATGATTGACATATCAATTCTAAATATATAATACTAAGTGGAAAATAGCACTTTACTAAATTATATGGCTTACTAGATGGCCAAGTATGGCTTACTAGATGCATCGGGCGTATGTCTGTAAAAGGACACTCAGTCACTTGCACTAGTTTTACCATTAGGGGGCGTATTTGTAAAAAAATGCCTAAGTATGCCTTACTAGATGTATCGAGCGTATGTCTGGAAAAGGACACTCAGTCACTTGCACTAGTTTTACCACATGTGGGCGTATGATCGTCTATGGGCACACCTGTTTTGCCTGTAAACATTTCACTAATTTCACTAATTCTGCGCACATGACACCTATTTCATCATTTAGCACCATCACTTCAATGTATAATGTGTGAGTTTCATCAACCTACCATGGTTAGTTTCAAAGTTCTGAAGCTTTTGTTGAGAGAAGGTACAAGCAGAAATGCTGATTTTCCACTTCCTGAAACACAAGGAAGTTCATGCTGCTCCAGACCTTTGCTGATTGGTCAGATACCATGACAACACTATCTGTCATCAATCATGGTATGTGCTGATTGGCTGGAAGAAATCACATGTTTGCAAAACCTCACTAATTAGCATAGGGGAAACAGTTTGTGATGTCATGGGAAATTACCGAAAACGATGCTTCGCCCTATAAAGGGTTAAACAATAGATTGCGTCCAAAGACTGTGTGTGTTAGCAAGCTGCATCTCTGCAAGTAATCTACACCTGCTGGCCTTTGTATCGCTGATGGTTTTGGTCTGCACTGATTGGACTGAAGTCCAGCATTGCTGTTTCAACTTTCATTTGAATTTGGAGATGTGTGAAATTCTTACATGCATACTGCGCTGCACTTGCCTTTGCAATAAAGCATTACTGAAGCTATATTGTATCATGTCTATCTATGTAGTGGTGTAATTCTTCCCATTTCTTTACGTACAGTAATGTTGAGACAAACATAAAAATGCCAGGTGGAGAGATTCAACCTTTAGGAAGCACTCTCCAATTTACCCAACAATAATTTAAAACTTGCAAGGGGGATCAAGCTGTCTTTTACCAAATGTTTTGTTTATAAGTGAGTTGGCTCGCACTGCATGAAGTGCAGTCCAGTGACAGACATTGTCACACCCGATTAAAAATGGTCATTCAGTTCTTTGTCAAATTGATTAGACTTATTTACTTTCAATAGTCTTTCAAATAGGCAAGACACGTTTATTTGTATAGCACATTTCATACACAGAGGCAATTCAAATGAGAGCAGAGTTACAATAAGATCCAGATCACAGTGCAAACTTAACATATTTTTACTTTGTGAGTGAATTCATGCGTACATATGTATATCATATATGCACTATTGTGAATGAATTCTGCAAGTGTGTTTTTACCTTTATACTGTAAATCCTCTATTTTTCCCAAATCAACTTTGAACCAATCTTAAGTCTATAGAATACTTTCTCTTGGTTATCTTACCTCAGTTCAAACCTCATAAATAAATAAACTATTTGTCAAAAGTCAAATCAAAAGTCAAATCAAAAGCAACCTTTGAAAACACACAACCAAACCAACCCAGTTGCCAGATTAAAATGTCAGTTTATGTTTCTGCAATCCACATGCTATGGGACATTTAACATTTGTGAACCCTAAAGTACATTGCTTATCAACATTTTTGAAAATGTCTGTTCTTTCTGAAATCTTTGCTGAGTGACTTTCCAGTTAATTTGAAAACATTACGCAAATAAAACAACTTGGTTAAGGTTAGGCAACTAAAACAACTTTTGGTTAAAGTTAGGGTTGGTTAAGTTAGGGTTAAATAATAAAAACATGAAATGTGACTTAGGGTTATGTGAAAGGCAAGTGCTTACGATTACGCCCTCCATCCACCCCGACCACAACGCCTGGATCTTACTGGCCACTGCACTCTTTCAATAGCAGACTCGTGCACGTAGCTTGACCTATCTAGAAATGTTGATGCAACATATTGTTGACATTCAACATCTCCATGGTTTCTGCAAGATTGTAAACTGCTAACATTTTATTCAGGCCACCAGGCTGTGTAAACACTGCACCTATTTCTGCAGAATAAGCAACGGTGATTGTAGCAAAAAACAATTCCCTAGCATGTTTTGTGTTGATACAGGGTTAAATTGGGTCCTTAATTCCATGTGGACTGTGTGCATATCCTGTAAGTGTAGAGCTGACAGGAACAGATGTGGACAGGGTAATAAACATTTTGTGTGAAGGTGGTCTCCGCAATTCCAGTTGAGACCAACCACTTCTAAAATTACATGATCTTTCTTTCATGTGAAGCGATGCAGAGGAGTGTCAGTGCATTGTCACCTCGCCTCACCTCTGCTGTCTATAAATGGTGTCATCATGACACAGGAAACAAGAGCTGTTCTTTATACTACGTGTTGCTGGAGCTTTCACAACTGTGCAAGATGCAATCATGAAACTTTAGGTGTCAGTGTAGTTGACGTCAAAATGAAGGCCAAGTTAGAAAATGGGAGTGATCCGAGCAATATATACACACACATATATACACATACACACACACACACACACACACACACACACACACACACACACACACACACACACACACACACACACACACACACAGTTAGTCACGATTTGGCGGGCGGTGTTGGTCACAATTTTGTGACATCATCAGTGATGTCATAAATCAATTGTTTTCATTCTTCTATACAAAACCTCGGCCTCGGCTAAAAGAAGCCTCTGATCTTCCCTCTGATTTCCTCTTCAGTTTGCTACTGAGTTTCTCTGGCTTGAGCCAATTTCTTGCGCTTGGCGCTTGCCCTCTTCCTTTTGGGCAATGTTGGCACAGTCAAGTAGTGTAGTGTCAACTCTGGCAGTAGTACCAGTCCAGCAGTCCTACTTATACTCCCACCACTTAGATAGCCTCACCTTTATGACAGGTGACATCATCAGTGATACAAATGATGTCACAATGTCAACAGTTTTTTTGCACCAGATTCAGTCCAGACCCCTGAAAAGTGTTTTCTCAAATTTTGGAGGCGATCAGAGCAACGGTGCGTCCGCCTTGCAACTCCGAACATGGCGAACAAACAGACAGCTCTCCAATTATAGCACGACAGCGAAATCATCAATGACATCATCGGTGACATCAGGAAGCAGGGAAGGGATGCTGATGATGTCACAATGGCTCTCTGAGTGTGAAGCCCTAAACACTTAAAATAGGCGGATTTTTTATTTTATTTTTTTGTAACAGTCAGCAAATTTTGGAGGCAATCGGAGCAACGGTGCACCTTCCAACTCCGGACAATGAATCAATGAATTGACTAGTGAGGTCTTAGACCATATTTCAAGCAGAAGGCCATTCGTGCATAATCTAATCCGATCACCCCCTGACGTCAGTCAAGTTCTAGTATGACGTGGTCAGTCAAAGTCTTAGTATGACGTCTGTAATGACCAGTGATGGGCAAGCTACTTGGAAAATGTAGTAAGCTAAGCTATCAGTTACTCTCAATTAAATATAGCTAAACTACATTGAAGCTATCCCCAGAGAAATGTAGCAAGCTAAGCTACGAGCAACATGGCAAAAGCAGCTTGCTACATCAAAGCTACTTTTTTCTCACATTGAATTAACTTCATGTAGAACAACTTTCAACCAAACAAATAGGCAGGTAAAAGAAAATATCATTTTGATTGTTTATTATATAATAAAACACACTGAAACTCTCACTGGCACAATATTCAAAAACAGACAATAAAACCTGAACATCTTCTTCATCACTGCCAGTGGCTCTCTCTGGCTCTGCCATCTTTCAAAGTTTGTTGCTGATGTGACTTCGCCAGCACATGACATATTTTGCCCTACCCTTAACCAATCGTCAGTCTTCATTGCCTAAACCCAACCCAGTCAGAGGCAGAGTAGTGCCGGGTCTTGCTGCAAGAGAGGCAAGGATGCTAAAAAGCAAGGATGAAACAACAACACTGTCTTGTTGTCCGTCATAATGGAACTGGAAGTGCTTTATTGGCTACACAGGCACACTTGACATATGCAATGTCTCCTCCTGTTTAATCCAAACCGCAGCAGAAATCTCCACTGCGTGCTTTGCTCATGGATTTTCTCTGGCGAGTAGCTTGTAGCTTTTGCGGGAAGCTACAAGCTACTTGGGGCTATAAATAGCTTAGCTACTGAAAAAGCTACTTGGTTCAAAAGTAGTGAAGCTACCACCAAGCTACTGAGAAATGTAGTTAAGCTATGTAGCTTCACTACTTGTAGCAAGCTACTGCCCAACACTGGTAATGACGTCAGATATGACGTCAGTTAATTCTCATATATATAGCAAGGGTTCTACGTCACCTCTCTCTCTCTGGCCGATCATAGCAGCAGCTAGCTTCACGGCAGTCCATCTCCCCTGAAGCCGTCCTCCGAAGCGTTGTTTTGCGGCTGTTTTGCACCACATCTGCAGACCGAATCAGCACCCCCAAATCCTCTTTACCCGTGGATAATCCCCGCGGATGGCGCATGACTTCATTGGCCAGTGGTGCTCCTCTTGAGGCAAGAGGAGGGCACCTGAATAGGCTAGGAGATTCCCCCCCCCCCCCGTGGGGGATCAGGAGTCAAGACTCGTTGGTGGCGGACTGGGGAGGTGGGTGGGGCAAAACAACGCTTCGGAGGACGGCTTCAAAGGAGATGGACTGCCGTGAAGCTAGCTGCTGCTATGATCGGCCAGAGAGAGAGAGGTGGCGTAGAACCCTTGCTATATATATGAGGATTAACTGACGTCATATTTGACGTCATAGCAGACGTCATACTAGGACTTTGACTGACCAGTGACCACGTTATGCTAGAACTTGACTGACGTCAGGGGATGATCGGATTATGCATGAGTGGCCTTCTGCTTGAAATATGGTCTGGAGACCTCACTTCAATCATGAGAGGCCAGTTGGTAGGATTTGACAAACTTTATTTAGCAATCGGCATGCATGGCAAATACTTTGGCGCATGACTCCACGGACTGGGGAGGTGGGTGGGGCAAAACAACGCTTCGGAGGACGGCTTCAAGGGAGATGGACTGCCGTGAAGCTGCTGCTATGATCGGCCAGAGAGAGAGAGGTGGCGTAGAACCCTTGCTATATATATGAGGATTAACTGACGTCATATTTGACGTCATAGCAGACGTCATACTAGGACTTTGACTGACCACGTTATGCTAGAACTTGACTGACGTCAGGGGATGATCGGATTATGCATGAGTGGCCTTCTGCTTGAAATATGGTCTGGAGACCTCACTTCAATCATGAGAGGCCAGTTGGTAGGATTTGACAAACTTTATTTAGCAATCGGCATGCATGGCAAATACTTTGGCGCATGACTCCATTGGCCAGTGGCGCTCCTCTTGAGGCAAGAGGAGGGCACCTGCATAGGCTAGGAGATCCCCCAAAAGGAAGATCTGATTACCGGAGGTTAATTGAGATCTGCAGGCGCCGGTAGTTGATGGTACTTTTCTGGCCTTCGACCTTTTAGCGACTTACAGCTATTTGCGGCTGCCGCTCCCAACTCGGTCGGGCCTTCGATCTTGATACATTAATGTTTAACTTGGCGCTTCCCGGCTTGGCCTACTTGGCTGCCTTGGCACCTCGCGATATCGCTTCCCAGCTTGGCCTACCTGGCCGCCTTGGCGCCTCGCGATTGTACTTTTCCGGCCTTCGACCTTTTTAGCGACTTACAGCTATTTGCGGCTGGCGCTCCCAACTCGGTCGGGCACCTCGCGATAGCGCTTCCCAGCTTGGCCTACCTGGCCGCCTTGGCGCCTCGCGATTGTACTTTTCTGGCCTTCAACCTTTTTAGCGACTTACAGCTATTTGCGGCTGGCGCTCCCAACTCGGCCGGGCTTACCTGACTTAAGGCGCTTCTCGGCTTGGCCTTCCTGGCCGCCATGGCGCCCTACCTGACTTAAGGCGCTTCCCGGCTTGGCTTTCCTTGAAGCCGTCCTCCGAAGCGTTGTTTTGCCCCACCCACCTCCCCAGTCCGCCACCAACGAGTCTTGACTCCTGATCCCCCACGGGGGGGGGGGATCTCCTGGCCTATGCAGGTGCCCTCCTGATCGGCCAGAGAGAGAGAGGTGACGTAGAACCCTTGCTATATATATGAGGATTAACTGACGTCATATCTGACGTCATTACGGACGTCATACTAAGACTTTGACTGACCACGTCATACTAGAACTTGACTGACGTCAGGGGGTGATCGGATTAGATTATGCGGCCTTCTGCTTGAAATATGGTCTAGAGACCTCACTTCAATCATGAGAGGCCAGTTGGTAGGATTTAACAAACTTTATTTAGCAATCGGCATGCATGGCAAATACTTTGGCGCATGACTCCATTAGCCGGTGGCGCTGCTCTTGAGGCAAGAGGAGGGCATCTGCATAGGCTAGGAGATCCCCCAAAAGGAAGATCTGGTTACCGGAGGTTAATTGAGATCTGCGGGCACCGGTAGTTGATTGTACTTTTCTGGCCTTCGACCTTTTAGCGACTTACAGCTATTTGCGCTTGCGCGCCGCACGACTTGGCCTTCTGACTGACCCTGACTCTCTCTCTCGACTCTCTCTTTCCCCCAAAAATGATCCGGGAGATTTACTGCGCCTTACTGGGTGCTGTGCTTTTCGGGGAGCCACCACCAACGAGACATTTTGGCACGGAAGCCCGGGACACTGTTCGTTGCCATGCTCGCCGATTAAGGGAGGAGGGTTCTTTGGGCCGCGGTATGGCCGCCTGCTCCGGGCGGGTGTAGCTGGAGAGCTGATGAAGACCAGCGGGAGCGTCCGCTTGAGGTGCAGGATGAACCAGGATCCTCCTCTTGGCTCCTCTTGAGGCAAGAGGAGGGCACCTGCATAGGCTAGGAGACCCCCCCCCCGTGGGGGATCAGGAGTCAAGACTCGTTGGTGGCGGACTGGGGAGGTGGGTGGGGCAAAACAACGCTTCGGAGGACGGCTTCAAGGGAGATGGACTGCCGTGAAGCTAGCTGCTGCTATGATCGGCCAGAGAGAGAGAGGTGGCGTAGAACCCTTGCTATATATATGAGGATTAACTGACGTCATATTTGACGTCATAGCAGACGTCATACTAGGACGTTGACTGACCACGTTATGCTAGAACTTGACTGACGTCAGGGGATGATCGGATTATGCATGAGTGGCCTTCTGCTTGAAATATGGTCTGGAGACCTCACTTCAATCATGAGAGGCCAGTTGGTAGGATTTGACAAACTTTATTTAGCAATCGGCATGCATGGCAAATACTTTGGCGCATGACTCCATTGGCCAGTGGCACTCCTCTTGAGGCAAGAGGAGGGCACCTGCATAGGCTAGGAGATCCCCCAAAAGGAAGATCTGATTACCCAACCCGTTCTCACTGCGAGCGCGTAGCATATTGACGCTTTGTCCCGTCCCTTGTGCGTCGCTTGTTACTAACATGGTACCCTTGAGCGACACATGAAACGACTTTGTCGGATCGGGCAAGATCGAAGGCCCGACCGAGTTGGGAGCGCCAGCCGCAAATAGCTGTAAGTCGCTAAAAGGTCGAAGGCCAGAAAAGTACAATCAACTACCGGTGCCCGCAGATCTCAATTAACCTCCGGTAATCAGATCTTCCTTTTGGGGGATCTCCTAGCCTATGCAGATGCCCTCCTCTTGCCTCAAGAGCAGCGCCACTGGCTAATGGAGTCATGCGCCAAAGTATTTGCCATGCATGCCGATTGCTAAATAAAGCTTGTTAAATCCTACCAACTGGCCTCTCATGATTGAAGTGAGGTCTTAGACCATATTTCAAGCAGAAGGCCATTCGTGCATAATCTAATCCGATCACCCCCTGACGTCAGTCAAGTTCTAGTATGACGTGGTCAGTCAAAGTCTTAGTATGACGTCTGTAATGACGTCAGATATGACGTCAGTTAATTCTCATATATATAGCAAGGGTTCTACGTCACCTCTCTCTCTCTGGCCGATCATAGCAGCAGCTAGCTTCACGGCAGTCCATCTCCCCTGAAGCCGTCCTCCGAAGCGTTGTTTTGCCCCACCCACCCACCTCCCCAGTCCGCCACCAACGAGTCGTGACTCCTGATCCCCCACGGGGGGGGGGGGGGATCTCCTAGCCTATGCAGATGCCCTCCTCTTGCCTCAAGAGCAGCGCCACTGGCTAATGGAGTCATGCGCCAAAGTATTTGCCATGCATGCCGATTGCTAAATAAAGCTTGTTAAATCCTACCAACTGGCCTCTCATGATTGAAATCATTGCAGTTCTTTATCAGTTTTTTATATAATGTTTTTTTTTTTCAAAATACAAAATACATATTTGTAATTAATTACATTTCTCAGACCAGTTTTTGTATTTGTATTTTGATCAAAAAAATTGCAAGTATTTTGTAATTGGTATCAAAATACCTTTTGATATATTTTTGCCCATCTTTACATGTCCATGTTTGTGTGTGTGCTTCTATGCATGAGCTGTGAGTTTATGGGCACGGTGGGCACGGTGACTCAGTGGTAGAGCTGTCGCCTCACAGTCAGAAGGTCCTGAGTTCGATTCTCGCCTGGGACACTGTGGGCGCTGTGGTTGTGTTCCCCCCCATATCTTCAGTGCCTACTGCCCAGGTGGGGTATCTCGTCGTAAGGGCCTTTCTCTCTGTGTGGAGTTTGCATGTTCTCCCCGTGCTCCCCCAGGGGGTTCCTCCATACATAACCCCCCACTAAAAACATGCAGAAGATCAGATCGTCATCGTCATCCGACCAGTGACGACAACATCCGAAGTTGGTCCCCGGGCGCTGTACGAGAAAGCGACCACTGCTCCTGGCCTGCCCCCCGGAGGAAAGGACATGCCTGGATGGGTTAAATGCAGAGGACACTTTTCACCGGCCACCGTCAGCATGAGTGTGTTGTGGCCGCATGCATGTGTTGTGGTGTTCGTGTGACAATAAAAGACGGGGCTTGTCCCGTTACGAGTTTTTTACGAGAGTTTTTTTTTAATGTCCTGTTTCTCAATGGCAGGAAGACACATCTGACTGTGTCTCTCCGACATAAGTGTTGGTGGTTTCTGCTTCCTTCTTGGTATTTACACCAGCAGAAGGAAATTGAGCCATTTACAAGCAAACAAAAGAAAAACTGAAACACTGTCAAAAGTTGTTCTTTTGATTTGACTTTTGATTAGCTGTATAACAAAAATAATTGGAAGTTTCAACATTCCTGTATGTAAAGAAATGGGAAGAATTACACCACTACATAGATAGACATGATACAATGGTTTCAGCAATGCTTTATTGCAAAGGCAAGTGCAGCGCATGTAAGAATTTCACACATCTGCAAATTCAAATGAAAGATGAAAGATCCGGGCATTGTGGTCAGGGTGGATGGAGGGTGTAACCGTAAGCACTTGCTTTTCACACAACCCTAAGTCACATTGTTTTTGTTATTTAACCCTAACTTAACCAAACCTAACTTTAACCAAAAGTTGTTTTAGTTGCCTAACATAACTAAGTTGTTTTATTTGCGTAATGTTTTCAAATTAACTGGAAACCCCACCCACCCCCCACCAATAGCCCTAACGCCCATAGCCAGCAAATGCTTCGAAAAGCTGGTTATATCACAGATCCGCCCCACACTCCCCCCCGCGCGGCCCAGCACGTAACAGGATGTGAGCTGCCAAAACTGCAAGATCTGTACAACCAGCGGTGCCTCAGGAGGTCCCTGAAGATCATCAAAGACACAAACCACCCCCACAACAGTCTGTTCTCCCTGCTACCCTCAGGGAGGAGATACAGGGTCCCAAGAGCACGCACAAATCGCTTGAGGGACAGTTTCTTCTCACAGGCCACGAGACTCCTTAACATATACAAATAGTGTAGTAGCCGTACTGTACCGCACTGTAGATGCTACCATTATGTATGACTAATGTTCAATAGTATGTTTAATTAGGTATACGCTATTTGCACCTAACAGAATGTTATTATGTTTAATTATGTTTAAAGTATGTTCATGCCATTTGCACTATGGGCAGTGAACACGCCACTGTCTGTGGCGTGTCTTACTGCTTTATTGCTTGTTGCCTCTTGTTTTTTATTTATATATCTTTTATTTTTTGCACTATGTTGTAACGGAGCCTACAGCACAAGAATTTCACACATGATACTTGTACTACGGAGTGACAATAAAAATCTTGAATCTTGAATCTTGAATCTTGAATCTTGAATCGTGGCCTCGCCCGACCTGCAGCGCGCCAAGCTGGCCCTGCAGCTCACATTCGCAGCTCGGCCGCTGCGTGGCCTTGCCCACAACTCAGCTGCTGTGTGGCCAATGAGACCAGCATCACTGATGATGTCAGACATCACTGTGTGATTTATGACATCACTTATGATGTCACAGTGGGATTTATGACATCACGGATGATGTCACAGTGGGACAATCCCAGTGGGACAGACACACAGAGCCCGCAGACACACAGAGCCCAAGCTCCCATTTATGGTGGGGATGTCGGCTAATTTGAAATGTTGATATGCAATGTACTTTTGGTTCACAAATGTTAAATGTCATGCATGTGGTTTCAGTGGCATGCACAGACATTTTGGGGGGCAGTTGCTCAAGTGAAAAAAGGGCACCCTCTCATAATTATTATTAAAAAGAAATACAGTGTGGTGTCCCTGGGTGACTACACTTAAAGTGCCCATCTCCTTCCAATTTACATAAAAAAAAAATACTATGGGAGTAAAGACCACAGATTTGCATGAACTTATTGCTAAAGTAGGTGGGCTCAACACACAGAAACATGTAAGACACAATGTAGTAACTAAAAAAATAATAATTATACAATGAGGTCAAGTTTCAAAAAACCGTCTCACTACAATGAAATGGCTACTCTGGGGACTAACATTATCACACATGAATACAATTGGGCTCATTGAATCCACAAGAGTCTCAGCTTTCCCCGAATTATGTAATTCCAACATGTTTTAGGGACCCCAGTATACCGAAATATTGAAATAGAATGCAAAAATAACAAATTTATAGGTTACTGCATGCAAAGAAACTGCATTGTTTTTGCCAAAGACTGCATGGGATTAGTATAAAGTGGGCATGTCTGTAAAGGGGAGACTCATGGGTACCCATATAACCAATTCTCATTCAGATATCTAATTGATCAAGGGGCCCCTTTGAAAATGGCCATGCGAGTTTTTCCCTCGGCAAAATTTAGCCTAACTTTGGAACGTTATTTAGCCCCCGTCCGCTAGAGCAAGGGTCCCCAAACTTTTCAGCCCCCGACCGCGAAATAATAATGCCAGAGGTTCGCGACCCCCACTATCCCCGGAGGTGGTTGAAGCATACAAACGTTGGTGTGCATTTTGTAAACAAAACAAACAATTATGGAATTTCACACATTCTGGAGATCATCTCGCGAACCACCCAGTGGTGTACTGCACTTTGTGAACCACTGCGCTAGAGCATCTGAAACACAGTCATATTGGCCACGGACATGTCTTGCAAAAAGGGCACTTATCCTTCAAAGGGCTAAAGGGCAGGTGCTTGGGCACCGCGTGGGGTCTATCTGTGCACGTCCCTGTGTGGGTTGCAGAAACATAAACCGACATTTAATCTGGCAACTGGTTGGTTTGGTTGCTCTTGTGTGTAGTGTGTGTGTGTGTGTGTGTGTGTGTGTGTGTGTGTGTGTGTGTGCGTGTGTGCGTGTGTGCGTGCGTGCGTGCGTGTGTGTGTGTGTGTGTGTGTGTGAAACTTGACCAGAAATGCCTGGGAAGCACTGCAGTGATGGGTGACATTTTCCGACAGCATTTTTTAAATCCTAAATACGTCATAATTTTGAAGTTTTGAAGATCAATAGATGCTACATTAGGCTACTGCAAAAAGAAAAGCTGTCACATATTTAAATTTCACCTTTTTCCACACTACTTTTTTTTAACCCTATTCTTTCTCTGTTCTTTGGGAGTTGCAGTGCAACTACATCGTCTCCGCTGGCTTTATTGTCACCTCATCCTTTTCAGTTAGCAGGAGGTGATGTCATCACTACTATGTCATGGAAGATTATGACTTTGTCTCTTTGGAAAGTATGGCTTTGGTGTGATTAATGTCTCATTCACACGTACAGTATGACGAAGAAGCATACTTGTAGGTTACAATAAAGAATGAGTATTTGTTCAGTTTATTCTTCATTGTCTCTGTATGTGAACACCTGTAGGAATTTAGACCGTGACGGTACGGGTTGATGGGGAGAAAAGAAGGAGAACATTTAGGAAGGGTAGTTCATGATACTTTCGATGCACAGTTATTTTGTTGTTGGTTCGTTGGGTCCACCTGTTCTCACAACTGAAATAAAGCTGTGCAAAAAAGTTGACTTTATCCAGCAATGTCTGGCCAGATTCAGAACAAGGTTTATCTCACTTGAGATTCCTTACACAGGGAACCTCTGGTATTTTTGGTATCAAAGCCTAGGAAGAGAATTGGAGAAATGTTTTGAATAAATTACAGAGATATTACTTTCTTTAAAAGTTGTAAGTTGGCTGGGGATATAGAGTTACTTGGATCTACAGCATATCTATATTGAATGGGCTATCCTGGGTCAGTGGGTCATGTGAATAATCTAGATTGAAACCTCCACAATATATATCATCCAAACATAAATAGAAACATAAACATCATTCAAACATAACCCACAAATGATGCATTGTGAGATATATCCCACAATGGAAAAACAAAAAAAAAACACGATTTCAGACGGACAAGCCTGTCTTTTATTATCACACGAACACTTCAACACATGCATGCGGCCACAAACACACACTCATGCTGACGGTGGCCGGTGAAATTTGTCCTCTGCATTTGACCCATCCAGGCTTGTCCTTTCCTCCAGGGGGCAGGCCAACTTCGGATGTTGTCGTCACTGGTCGGATGACGATCTTCTACATGTTTTTAGTAGGGGGTTATGTACGGAGGAACCCCCTGGGGAGCACGGGCAGAACATACAAACTCCACACAGAAAGGCCCTTTCGATGAGATAGCCCACCTGGGCAGTAGGCACTGAAGATATGGGGGGATCACAACTCCAGCGCCCACAGCGTCCCAGGCAAGAATCGAACTCAGGACCTTCTAGCTGTGAGGCGACAGTGCTACCGACTGCGCAACTGTACCCCCCGTACCCCCTGTACCGTACCAAAACAATGTGCAAACATACAAACACAGCCTGTCCTATTGCTGAGTCTGCAGAACTGATGCACCATGTAAGAAGGATACTTTAATCTGGAAATAAACCGAGAAAGTTATATGTATGTCAGGCTTGGAGCCGGAAAAACCCAAAAGCAGACAGACAACCAGTTACGTGTCAAGAGTGAACAGAGTTTTTATTGATAGATCAAGGTGGGGCACTCCGTGTGCTCGGTGGAGAGACAGGCAGAGGGGGTCCTAGGCATCTGGAGGCTCCAGGCCAAGCCACGAAGGAGGCCCCTACCGGTGGCGCCCCAAAGGGGCGCCGCCGGCGCCGCCGGAAAAAAATTTGACCTTTTTTGGACGTATTTTTGCCATATTTAGAGGCTGTTTGAAGTTACATCCCCCCACAGATTCAATGGGCATGACCCTCTGCATCCTCTCTCATTCTCTTTGTGAATCTTGTAATCTTTATATCTTTGTCACTTGTCATCTTTATATCTTTATCTTTGTCACTTGTAATCTTCATAATCATATCTTTATCACTTGTAATCTTCATAATCATATCTTTGTCACTTGTCATCTTTATACAGTAAACCAAATATAGATCACTCATTCAACTCAACATCAATCTACAAATAAACATCAATGTGTAAATAATAAGTAAACAATAAGGCACTCCCACAATACAAAGAAACATCAATAACTCAAATGAAGGCACTATCAGTGGACAGCGAACGGGCACTGCAATTTAGCATGAACAAGGAGCCACATGGCGGACGAATCCACCGCATGTAGAACACAGTATAAACGTCATTCCACACAGACAACAACAAATAATAACACTCACTTGTTCCTTGGACTAGAGATGTCAACGGTTAACCGTTAATCGATTAACCGTCGCTAACGTCGTTGTTCGGTTATTGCTGTCGGTCTATCAGTTAATATTTAAAAAAAAAAAAAAAAAAAAAAAAAAAATCTGCGAGGCCCTCTAGTGGACGGGGCTCCAGGCGGCTGCCTGTTCGGCCTGGTTCAAGGACCGCCTCTGGAGACAGGCAAGCAGGCAGAGGATCCTGGAACACAGAGGACAGATGGATCAGGCATACAGGCAATCAGGTGGGCAAAAGGTTAGATCGCCAAAGTACAAAATAATGTTCAGAACTCGTAGCGATGCTCCACTGGCTGGGTACAAACCGTGAATGGCAATGTTCCAGCATGGACTGACAGGCTGAGGCAGTATTTGTAGGGCCGTGCTGATTGGTACTGATTGCACCCTGATGCGTGCCAGGTGTGTGGAGCCTCCCACTGGTGGCGTCATAGGCCGAGTCACAGGTGGAGTTGTGACAATGTATTTCTAAACGCAAGCTATTTCTCACCAACACAACACTGAAAACTACTTCCTCTACCGGTTTTCAAAACACACAACTTTTTTAAATTATTGTTGATACAAAGACTCTACTTTTCACACCATTCAGCACAGGGGTGTAGTGGTAAATACAGAGGTGGGTAAGCTATCCAAGGTGAGTAGTTTACCCACCTTGTTTTCCCTCATTGATTTATATGGGTGATCTGAAAATAGGTGGGTAAACTATCTGCCTCATTTCAAAAGGTGGGTAAACTGCGTTTACTCGCGTTTACCCTCCACTACGCCCCTGATTCAGCAACACATGTCAGCATTATTTGTAAATCTTCCTCATTTGCTGACACCAAAATAATATCATCAGCATAAAGAAGGATGTCTATATTTTACATGTGGTTAAGCGCTGTGAGAATATAGGAGTATAAAAAAGGCAAGGAAGAAGTTGAGACAACTTTGGGCGTTTTCGCGTAAGAACTTTGCTGAAGCAAGGATGAAGACCATGAAACCTGTCATCTGCATCACTCTTCTGCTGCTTGGTGCATGTAAGAAATTAACATTATTTATCCTAAGTCATTGATAATATGAGTGCATCTTATGATATTTTTTGTTTGCATTCTGTTTTGTTTCAAGTTGTTGTTGAGTCATGGCACTCTCTTGAGAACCGACCAGAAGACAACGAGGATTTTCCATCCATGAGGAAAGATGACACGGAGAGAGCCGACCACCTAGAGGAGGTGAGAACCTGTGACACACAAAGCACTTTTCAAGAGGTCAGTCTTGAACACCTGCATGTTGCAAACTCAACATTCAGCCTGTTGACTGACTCATCACCATATGCTCAACCTATAACACATGAACTGACATCTTCATGGAAACATATCTGAAATGTTTTTTTTTTTTTTTCCCTCTTTACAACTATCACAGTATGAAGCGCTCCCCGGTGTCTGTGAAGGCTGCGAACGTATTATCAAAGCTGTTCGTGAGAAGCTTCATGGTGCAACTTCAAAGGTAATGAATATAAAATGACATCATACTGGTCCATATATCACAGTAGCCTACTGTGAAATTAATTCAATTTAATTGTGAACTGGAGGGGGTCCAAGTGTGGGGTGACAAGTGGTAGAATGATGTTCAGCAGGAGTTTCTCTAGGCACTTCATTACTAGGGATGTTAGGGCAACGGGGCGGTAGTGGTTGAATTCTGTGGGTCGGGGTTTTTTGGGTACCGGGATTATGGTAGCGGTTTTCCATAGGGCGGGAATTGTGGCAGTCCAGGATTCACAGAAAAGTGAGTGCAATACTGGTGAGAGCTCCAGAGCACAGGTCTTTAGCACCCTGGCTGGGATGCCATCAGGCCCCGGAGCCTCTGTAGGCTACTTGTCAGATGCTACCTGAGACCAATATCCCCCTGTAGTTAATGAATCGACTTCTCTTTTCATGCAATTCTGGCAGTTTTAAAACAAAATGTGTCAGATTTAAAACCTAGAAAGAAAAATGTGTCAAAATTGTACATGTTTTGATTTGCAGGCTACAATCTCAAGGGCGTTGGACACTGCCTGCGATAGTTACTACTTCCTGAAGGACATCTGCAAGAAAATCATCAGTAAATACAAAGATAGCATAATTGATGCTTTGTCCAATAAAATGACTGCAAGGGCTGCGTGTGTCAAGTTTGGACTCTGCAAATAACATCCACCTGCTGGCCTTTGTATTGCTGATGGTTTTGTTCTGCACTGATTGGACTGAAGTCTAGCATTGCTGTTTCAACTTTCATTTGAATTTGGAGATGTGTGAAATTGTCACATGCATACTGCACTGCACTTGCCTTTGCAATAAAGCCTTACTGAAGCTATTCTATCATAGTGGTGTAATTATTCACATTTCTTTACATGCCGTAGACACTAGGATTTTTTTCTCTTGCTATACCAACCCACACACAGCTGATAAAGTTGAGACAATTGAAACATTGTATTGTATTGTATATATTTTGATCTACCCATAGATCCTCATACAGATGAAACATGGGGAAACATGAGGAATAATACAAAGGTTTCCACTTTTTAATTATTCAACCAACACATTAATTATATATAAAAAATAAAAAATAACTACCGGAGCAAGCCCCATTTGTTTGACCAGGTTTTTAACATTAACTGGAATTTAAAGTTGGCTTAATAAGTGCTTCAATCATGTTGACCAGTCCATATCCGCCGGGGATGTGCAAGCCACATCATGCAGACTTCCAGGGATGTGTGCTCCAAAACAGCTTAAATTTGGGAAAATGAAATTCTCAGTCCCTTCCTGTAAGCTAATGCTTAAGGCCAATGTGCAGTTCCAGATTGATTGGCCAACCCGGAGATAAACAGAGACAGCCACACAGACACACACACTGTGGCAAACTCGAGGACGGGGCGCAAGTTCACAATAAAATTTAATAAAGGTTTCAGAGGAAAGGGGAAGAGGTCATGGCTGTAGTGAGGGTGTGAGAGATACCAAGGTCATTTTAGCTCTTCTTTGGGGGTTTGGTTAGAAAATTGTATCCATTTTAAAGTAAAATGCTTCAATCTGGTGCACTTTGAGAGCAAAATTAAGAGGCTAGATCTATAAAGAACTACAGCCATCATATTAGATTAATATCCTCTTTACTGTGCTGTTGCTTTACAACGATACAAAAAATAAATGTCTCCCCACATAAATAATATACATTCTGCATACAGGTCACATAGAATACTGCTGGATTAAATACAATGGCCCATCCACACAAACATCACTTATAGGGGAGTTACTTACCCATTCACTTCAATAGAACTGTCCCCAAAGTCTAGTCCCAATCTAGCCCCAATGCAACATTTTAACGTTGTGGTGAGTTATGTCTCTTCCTTCTAGTACACAGTGAGGAAGCAAATTGTTGCATTTCTGATGAACTATGTCATATATCATGTTATTTATGAGGGCTTTAAAACATCAGTGACAGATGAATAGATCTGGGGGCTATTTTTCTAAAAAAAAAAAAAAAAAAAAAAAACGAGGTCATGACCTCGGCGATCTCAATGGTAGTAACGGCCATGGAAGGGGTCAAAGGTTAACTGAAGATTCCTCCCGTCTGGGGTCTCTGGCTTTTAGCCTTTCCTCAATAAGGGTGCTCTCACTGTCCTGTGGGCAGAGCAGAGAGAGAACACTGAGCCTTTCTGATCACCTTGGTGAGACCCAGCAATTTCCCCAGTGATGGAGACTCATTTGAAACAATGATCTTCTTAGCAGACTCTTGGTGGAAGTCAGAGAGGTGTTGTCTGCTCGCTCATCTGCTCCAAACTGACTCACCATACTGCTTGGAAACTGATGATGTATGTATCTACCAGACTCCCTCTGCTGCACCCCTGATTACCCGATGGGCTGCAGCTGTGACCAGTGCCACCGAGAAAAATAAGATGTAATTTGTATCAAGATACTTTCAGACCTTGTATTTTGTGTATTTTAAATACATAAAATACTTTTTTCTTTCATTTTATGTCATTTTATTCTCAAATTGACACATTCTTACCATTGACACACACAGGTTTAAACTGTGGAGAAAAATGTTTTGACATGTCACTTCTACTCTACCTCTGATTGGCTAACCCTCAGAACAAACTCTACCACAAATCAGAGGCAGAGTACGATGGGTCTTGAGTCAGACTTCACATCACTTCTACGTCTAGTATGAAGCCTTGTATTGGTGGAAATTCCCCCAGAGATAAATTACTAATATAAATTGATGATTAGATATTGCATGCACTGGCCTCTCTGCAAATGAAACGGTTTACTGCATATTCAAACCAGTGTATCATATTAGAAAGACACAACTAATTATCTTCTTAATTAAAATTGGAAAAGTGGGTGGCAGTGTGTGTGGCGGCAGTGTGGGTCATGATTGTGATGTCATCAGTGATGTCACTCGATCAATTGTGATGTCATCAGTGATGTCACTCGAGCAACTGTTTGCCCAACTGTGATGTCACTCAAGCAGTTGTGATGTCATCAGTGATGTCACTCGAGCAACTCTGATGTAGTATGAGCCGATGGCGCACATTTGCACGATGGCACCAAGGTGGGTGGGCGGTGTCTGTCTGTCTGTCAGTCATGATTTTGGGAGCCCGTGGAGCCGGCCATAACTGCAGCCATGGCACATCATCTCCAGGGATACTGTTATGATGTCAGATATCTAGGGAATTGATGAATTGACTAATTGTTGCAGCTCTTTATCAGTTTTTATCAAATGTATTTTTATGTATTTTCAAAATACAAAATACGTATTTGTATCTCAAATACATTTTTCAGACCAGTATTTTGTATTTGTATTGTGATACATTTTTTGAGCAAGTATTTGTAATTTGTATCAAAATACTATTATTACTAGTATTTTCGCCCATCTCTGCCAGTGCTCTATATTTTTAAGCGGTGCAACCGCTTCTGTGGGTGACTGTGAGGAGCCTGAGATGTAAAAAGTTCACCTGGAAGGGGATAGGGTAGGGTTAGGGTTAGAGAAGTGATGTCACAGGGAAGTGACGTCACTCTGAGTTGGACAGTTGTGTGTGTGTGTGTGTGTGTGTATGTGTTTGTGTTTGTTTGTGTGTGTGTGTGTGTGTGTGTGTGTGTGTGTGTGTGTGTGTGTGTGTGTGTGTGTGTGTGTGTGTGTGTGTGTCTGTGTGTGTGTGTGTGTGTGTGTGTGTGTGTGTGTGTGTTGAATGCATTTGCATCGATCAGTCGTTGCGCCGTCGCCTACAGCTGGTTGAGAACACGACTGCTCGACTCCTCACTGGCACCAAGAAGCGCGAACACATCATACCAATCCTGGCCTCAATTTACTGGCTCCCCGTCCGTTTCCGCATTGATGTTAAATTACTGCTGACTATTTTTAAAGCACTAAACGGGCTGACTCCACCGTACCTCACCGAGGTCCTGCTGCGCCACCATACCCCATCCAGAGCCTTGAGGTCAGCTGACCAGCTGCTGCTGGATGTCCCTAGGACCAGGCTTAAGACTAGAGGGGACAGAGCCTTCGCTATAGCAGCTCCTAGGCTCTGTAATAGCCTCTCCCTCCACATTAGATCAGCCCATAGCCTAGAGCAGGGGTCTCAAACTCACGGCCCGCCCTGTGTGGCCCGCGATGGAATTGCAAAAAAAAAAAAAAAAAAAAAAAAAAAATTACAATGCACCTGAACGCAACATGCAAGATACCCGCTGAATAAGTTTCCAAATGTTCATGTCATTCTGGCCAATACTCCACTTCTGTTATATGTTATATCGTCTGTCCAGAAAAAAAAGTAACTTAAGCAACATCAGCCTTTCAGCCAACACAGTGGCAGAGCGGATTACTGAGCTGTCAAGTGACATTTATGATCAGTTCTAATTCTAGCTGGAGTTCCAAGGGACAGTTGAAAATTAACACTGCCTAATTTAGTAATGTGCATTGTCCCTAAAAAAGAAAACAAAGTCCCTCAAATAAACAAATAAATTGTTAATGTAAAAAATAGATTGTCCCTCAAATAAATGAATAAATTGTTAATGTTGAGAATTCGAACGGTTGCATTTTTCTCTTTTTTTTTAAATACATGAAGTGGCCCCCTTGTGACAAGACTGGACACTCAGCGGCCCCCAGGTCATTTGAGTTTGAGACCCCTGGCCTAGAGGCTTCTAAATCCCTGCTCAAAATGCACCTTTTCTCCCTGGCCTTCGTTGAGTTGAGCCTGCCTCCTGGCAACCTACATTGTTGTTATTCTTGGTTTATTTTATTACTTGTATCTGATACACTTTGTACTTTAGTCGTTGTAAATGTGCTCTATAAATAAAGTTGACTTGACTTGACAATTGCACAACTGTGATGTCACCCGAGATTTGGGTCTGGATCGAGGCAACAAGGAAGAGGGTGTGTGTGTGAAGGTGTGAAGTGATGTCACTCAACTGGAAATGATGTCACACAATTGCTCGACTGTGATGTCATCAGGTAGTTGTGCTGTAGACACTTAAGATGTAACCACCTAAGAAGTCACCTAAGAGGTCACCTGTGTGTGTGTGTGTGTGTGTGTGTGTGTGTGTGTGTGTGTGTGTGTGTGTGTGTGTGTGTGTGTGTGTGTGTGTGTGTGTGTGTGTGTGTGTGTGTGTGTGTGTGTGTGTGTGTGTGTGTGTTGAATGCATTTGCAATTGTCAACTGTGATGTCACCCGAGATTTGGGTCTGGATTTGGATCTGGGTCGAGGCAACAAGGAAGAGGACGACTGTGATGTCATCAGGCAGTTGTGATGTCATCAGTGATGTCACTCGAGCAATTTTCTTCTTATAGTTAAAATTGGGTAAACGGTGTCTGTATGCTTACTTCAGCACCTGGGTGTTATTTTCCCCCCCACGATGGCAACGGCATGTCTTTTCCCCCCTAGGATGGCAAAGGTATAAATGCTCAGACAGAAACAGCTTAAATGTGGGAAAATTAAAAATTCTGCTTCGTCAGCTAATACTCAATACCCATGTGCAGTTGCAGGGCAGCTGGAGAGTAGCCTGGGTAAACCCAGCCTCCACGTCACCGCCATTTAGTCACATACATTACAGGCACCTAGTCTGTGACGTCACGTTGAAGGATGGGTTCACCCAGGCTAGCTGGAGAGGGGGATTGAGTAGTCTCTCAAGCCAGACTGTCTCTTCTACATTCTGCGAATGTGTCATATACAGCCTGTACTTCACGCCCACAGAGCCTGGTCAAAGGAAGTTGGCGGGAATAAACCCTACTTCAGACCGGAGGAAGTTCAAACCGATGCAGTTGATTGGAGAAATACAAGCAGATGGATGGAACATTCACTCGTATTTCCCCAATCACCTGCATTTAGGCGGGACATGTGGGACATCCCCCTATCATCACTCATTATTTCCCCCAAGTTTCCCTTTCTGCTTTGGCCAAGTTTTCCTAGCTTGAAGTACAGATGTGTAGGCGGAAGCATTTTGAAAATTGCGAGAGCCAACTCATCTTTTTTAAGATACTAGAGAGTGAGTAAAAGAGAGTGAGTGAAACAAGAGTCTTCCTGTCTTTTGCATAAGCTCAATTAATGCACAATACAAGTAGCCTACAATTACAAGTCAATAGCAAAAACAATCCCCCAGCATGCTTTGTGTTGATATGGGGTTGAATCAGGTCCTTCTTATATGTACTGTATGTGCATAGCGTATTATTATCTTTATTTGCATAGCACCTTTCATACACAAAATGCAGCTCAAAGTGATTTATATCAATAGAAGTCAGATAAGAAAATAAAAAAATATACAATTCATGTAAAAGAACAAGCAAAATGCATCACATTAAAATAATCAAATCAATAAAATAGAAAGATAAAAAGTAAAATTAAATTAAAGTAAATATAACTGACAGGAACAGATGTGGCCAGGGTAATAACTTTAAACATTTCATGTGAATAGTAGTAGAATAATAGTCTCCAGTTGAGACCACCCACTTGTGGTTAGAGGTTGATCTCATGTGAAATGATGCAGAGTGAGTGTCAATGTAACACCTCGCCTCACCTCTGCTGTGTATAAAAGTACTCACGAGAATCCCAGACCCTCTCAGAGTTCTCCTCAGAGTTCTCTGTTGGTTAGAAGCCTTGAATATGCCTGTGATGCTCCTTGCCTGCTTCCTGGTGACATTTTCAGGTATGCTCTTGTGTTGTTTGAATTTGATACACTGTTTTCACTTGAAACATATGAACATATCACATGTTTCATTGCAAAACCCATTTCATCAATTTGACTGGATCCTCCCTCTGCATGTTGTAAGGTGCTGCGTGCTCTGTGCTTCACTCCTGCATATTAGTATGTGAATGGCAAGTAACAATTGCCCCCTTTTCCCCGTTCTCAGTCTGGACAGTCCATGGGAGATGCCTCGACTATGACATCGATCTTGATCTTGACCAAATGGAAGAGGAAATCTCAGTGGATGCAAACAAGGTAGAAATGGCTGCTGAAATACTAGGGGAAGAGCAGTAAAGATAATGGTTCACCCATAGCTTATGGAAGCCTATATAACTTGCCATAAATACAATCCTTTTTATTCATTCTTTTTGTAGCGAAGACTGGGGACGGTTGCAACATCTGATGTATTCCATTCAAATAAATATTGCAAACGATATGTCTATGTAATCATCTTTAAATAGTATGGGTAATTAGCAGACAGAAGTAAGTTTAGTGGGCTATATAAACATTTGGTTGGTCTGGTCCAAATAGTCTCTGAGTAACTGAGAAATGCAGTGTTGCAACTGTCCCCAGTCTCTCCTAATGTTGAAATCACTGTATTCTGATTGAAAGCTGCCACTTGATTTGGTGATCTGCCTCCAAACACTCTGCTGCTGTTTAATATTCTTCCATCACATAAACATATTTTGCAAAAATGCCCTCAATACTAATACTACTAGTAATAATACTAATACTACTACTACTATTAGTACTACTAACATCTTAAAAAAAAAAAAAAAAAAAAAAAAAAACTAACGCTACATGTTACTTATTCCTTCTCAAACTACTGTACTTCCTACATGGTGCTAGTCTATCAAAATATCTTAGCTGTCATTGATTGTGTTGCATAGTGGTTTTCTGTACTGTACAAATTGTGATATTGTAAGTCGCTTTGGACAAAAGCGTCTGCTAAATGATGTAATGTAATGTACTATAGGGACTACTATTACTAGGCCCTACTACTAGGACTACTACTACTACTACTAATAGTAATAATAATAGTAATAATAATCATAATAATATATTTCCGCAGCTCCCAGGTTTATGCTGGGTGTGCAAGTGGGCTTTGAAGAAGGTGAGGAAATCTGCAGGCGCCACTGCCGAGGTAAAATCCATCATGACGCTTTAGTCATCATGGCATTGTAATCAGGATGATGGTCTAACTCAACGATCCTTTGGTCAGGCACTGCTGTTGATCTTACAAATTAATTTCTGTTACAGATGATTGCAAACAACGTGTTGTCCGTCTGTAAACAAATGGGCTTCCTGAAAAACCTATGCTACAAATTTGTGAAGAGTAACCTTGGAATAATAGTCGAGGAGCTTTCTACCACTGATGATGTCCGCACCATCTGCGTCAACCTCCAGGCCTGCAAGTGAGTCACTCACAGGCCCCAAACTTGGATGTTGTCATTACAATATTCAGTTGCCGTGTTGCCCGGTGTCTAACCTTGGCTCTGATGGTTTGAATAATACTGATTGCTTTGCTATTTGTGTATTTTGCAGTTAAGAAACATGAGGAATATCCTTGATTTCAAAGAATAACTCCTACGCATCATTTCCTTAGCCTCTCCCAGATGCAACAACTCTAATCTTGAACTGATGAAATGTTAACAGTAGAAACATCCTTTCCTTCAGCACATTTTCCCCAATTCCTAAAAAAAATCTGATGTGCCCGCTGTAGGCCAAAGGAGTTTCTGGATGAAGCCACCAGGCAGGATTCAATAGACTGAATGCAATGGAAAGCCTAGCCCTTTTCAGAACGCTGATATTCAGATCATCTGACCTGAATCCAGCGTCCTTTCTCAGACAAGCAGTATGGGTTCACAAATCTCTCTTAAGCCACAAAGAGGTCGTCCAAGATGGACTTTACAAGTGTCGCATCGAAATTTCAATTAATTTTTAATTACTGTATTTTTCATTAACGTGTCGACCGGGTCGATCCTTTCTAAAACAACACTTCAAGATGGCGCCGGACTGTTGGCTTGAACTGTGGTTTAGAAAGAATCAACCCCGGTCGACAGGTTTTTAAAAAATAATAAAAAATGTTTATCAGCCTCGCTGACTTTCAATACCCGAGCGCGCAAGACTGCCCGGTAACTGTGCGTGAGTTTGAAATTTCGGTGCAGCACTTAATTGTAAAGTCCATCTTGGATTCAGGTCGGATGATCTGAATATACCAGCATTCTGAAAAGGGCTATAGACGGTTTTCACGGAATTGGGTTGCTATGGGAATAGTTTGAACCCTAGCTTATTTCCTGTCAGCTATTGCATTAGCAAACATTGCAGCAGGAAGTAAGCTAGGGGCAATTTTGAATGTTTATGTTGTCAAATTAAAAGCGTCTATATACCCTGACTTCTACAACTATTAAACTGCAACTTTGTATGCTCTGCTGAATTGCTTGATGTCATTTTCTGTATCCGCACAGAATCAACATAAATAAATTTGCTTTGGAATTATGTGTTGTGTTATTGTGAAAATTATTTGTCAGGCTAGATCAGTTTGGATTTCATGTTGTCAGGTGTGTGTGAGTGTGTGTGTGTGTGTGTGTGTGTGTGTGTGTGTGTGTGTGTGTGTGTGTGTGTGTGTGTGTGTGTGTGTGTGTGTGTGTGTGTGTGTGTGTGTGTGTGTGTTGAATGCATTTGCAATTGTCAACTGTGATGTCACCCGAGATTTGGATCTGGATTTGGACCTGGGTCGAGGCAATAAGGAATTAAATTTGGTTAAGCGCTGTCTGTATGCTTACTTCAGCACCTGGGTGTGATTTTTTCCCCTCACGATGGCACCGGCATACCCATGTGCAGTTGCAGGGCAGCTGGAGAGTAGCCTGCGTAAACCCAGCCTCCACATGACCGCCATTTAGTCACATAGGCCTACATTACAGGCACATAGTCTGTGACGTCACGTTGAAGGATGGGTTCACCCAGGCTAGCTGGAGAGGGGGATTGAGTAGTCTCTCAAGCCAGACTGTCTCTTCTACATTCTGCGAATGTGTCATATACAGCCTGTACTTCACGCCACAGAGCCTGCATGGTAAAAGGAAGTTGGCGGGAATAAACCCTACTTCAGACCAGAGGAAGTTCGAACCGATGCAGTTGATTGGAGAAATACAAGCAGATGGGACATCCACTCCTATTTCCCCAATCACCTGCATTTAGGCGGGACATGTGGGACATCCCCCTATCATCACTCATTATTTCCCCTGAGTTTCCCTTTCTGCTTTGGCCAAGTTTTCCCAGCTTGAAGTACAGATGTGTAGGCGGAAGCATTTTGAAAATTGCGAGAGCCAACTCATCTTTTTTAAGAGACTATAGAGTGAGTAAAAGAGAGTGAGTGAAACAAGTCTTCCTGTCTTTTGCATAAGCTCAATTTATGCACAATACAAGTACAATAGCAAAAACAATCCCCCAGACCTGTATTGTATGTGCATATCATATCATCATCTTTATTTGCATAGTATCTTTCATACACAACATGCAGCTCAAATTGATTTATATCAATAGAAGTCAGATAAGAGACAGATAAAAAATATACAATTCATGTAAAAGAACAAGCAAAATGCATCACATTAAAATAATCAATAAAATAAAATAGAAAGATAAAAAGTAAAGTAAAATTAAAGTAAATATAACTGACAGGAACAGATGTGGGCCGGGTAATACCTTTAAACATTTCATGTGAATAGTAGTAGAATAATAGTCTCCAGTTGAGACCACCCACTTGTGGTTAGAGGTTGATCTCATGTGAAATGATGCAGAGTGAGTGTCAATGTAACACCTCGCCTCACCTCTGCTGTGTATAAAAGTTCTCACGAGAATCCCAGACCCTCTCAGAGTTCTCCTCAGAGTTCTCTGTTGGTTAGAAGCCATGAATATGCCTGTGATGCTCCTTGCCTGCTTCCTGGTGACATTTTCAGGTACGCTCTTGTGTTGTTTGAATTTGATACACTGTTTTCACTTGAAACATATGAACATATCACATGTTTCATTGCAAAACCCATTTCATCAATTTGACTGGATCCTCCCTCTGCATGTCGTAAGGTGCTGCATGCTCTGTGCTTCACTCCTGCATATTAGTATGTGAATGGCAAGTAACAATTGCCCCCTTTTCCCCCGTTCTCAGTCTGGACAGTCCATGGGAGATGCCTCGACTCTGACATCGATCTTGATCTTGACCAAATGGAAGAGGAAATCTCAGTGGATGCAAACAAGGTAAAAATGGCTGCTGAAATACTAGGGGAAGAGCAGTAAAGATAAGGGTTCACCCATAGCTTATGGAAGCCTATATAACTTGCCATGAATACAATCCTTTTTATTCGTTCTTTTTGTAGCGAAGACTGGGGACGGTTGCAACATCTGATGTATTCCATTCAAATAAATATTGCGGTAACCCTTTATTTTACAGGTACCCTAGTTACATAATAACTATTTGTAATTACACATGAACACCAAATGTAATTGCATAGTAATTACCAATAGTTATATGGGGCGGCTGTAGCTCAGGAGGTAGAGGGGGTCGTCCACTAATCGCTTTGGATAAAAGGAGTCGGTGGTTCGATTGCCGGCTCCTCCAGTCTGCATGTCGAAGTGTCCTTTGGCAAGATATTGAACTCCAAATAGACTACTTGCACAACTCCATTACCTCCTGAAATCAGTAGGGCATCTTGGTTTCCTGTCCTACACTATTGGATGAACTGATTAATGTCAGGTGTGCCTGATCACTGTTGTGACTGCAGCAGTCAGGCACACCTGACATTAATCAGTTTATCCAATAATGTAGGACAGGAAACCACCATGCCCTACTCATTTCAGGAAGTAGTGGAGTTGTGCAAGTACCTACCGGTAGTCTATTGCTCCCGTTGGTGTGCCAGCACCCTGCGTGGTAGCCTGCCGCCATCGGTGTGTGAATGGGTGAATGTACCTACTGACTGTAAAGCGCTTTGGATAAAAGCGCTATATAAATGCAGGCCATTTACCATTTACGGTAGTTATAAATGACGTTATATATGTATGTCATATGTAGTTACATTGTAACGAACCTGTAAAATGGAGTGAGTCTGTTCAACTGTAGTTCATATGTAGTTATATTGTAACAGACCTGTAAAATGGAGTGTGTCTATTCAACTGTAGTTCATAGTTACATGGTACCGGACCTGTAAAATGGAGTGAGTCTGTTCAACTGTAGTTCATATGTAGTTATATTGTAACGGACCTGTAAAATGGAGTGTGTCTATTCAACTGTAGTTCATATGTACTTACATGGTACCCGGACCTGTAAAGTGGAGTGAGCCTATTCAAGTGTAGTTCATGCAGTTACATGTTACCGGACCTGTAGAGTTGAGTGAGTCTATTCAGCTGTAGTTCATATGTAGTTACATGGTACCGGACCTGTAAAGTGGAGTGAGTCTATTCAACTGTAGTTCATATGTAGTTATATGGTACCGGACCTGTAAAGTGGAGTGAGTCTATTCAACTGTAGTTAATATGTAGTTTCATGGTACCGGAGCTGTAAAGTGGAGTGAGCCTATTCAAGTGTAGTTAATAGTTACATGGTACTGGACCTGTAAAGTAGAGTGAGCCTATTCAAGTGTAGTTCATGTAGTTACATGTTACTGGACCTGTAAAGTGGAGTCAGTCTATTCAACTGTAGTTCATATGTAGTTACATGGTACCGGAGGGTACTACTACTACTACTACTACTAATAATAATAATAATAATAATAATAATAATAATAATAATAATAATAATAATAATATATTTCCGCAGCTCCCAGGTTTATGCTGGGTGTGCGAGTGGGCTTTGAAGAAGGTGAAGAAATCCGCCGGCACCAATGCCACTGCCGAGGTAAAATCCATAATGATGCTGTAGTCATCATGGCATTGTAATCAGGATGATGGTCTAACTCAATGCTCCTTTGGTCAGGCACTGCTGTTGATCTTACAAATTAATTTCTGTTACAGATGATTACAAAGAAGGTGTCGTCCGTCTGTCAACAAATGGGCTTCCTGAAAAAGCTATGCTACAAATTTGTGAAGAATAACTTTGGAGAATTAATCGAGGAGCTTTCTACCACTGATGATGTCCGCACCATCTGCGTCAACCTCCAGGCCTGCGAGTGAGTCACTCACAAGCCCCCAAACTTGGATGTTGTCATTACAATATTCAGTTGCCCTGTTGCCCGGTGTCTAACCTCGGCTCCGATGGTTTGATTAATACTGATTGCTTTGCTATTTGTGTATTTTGCAGTTAAGAAACATGAGGAATATCCTTGATTTCAGAGAATAACTCCTACGCATCATTTCCTTAGCCTCTCCCAGATGCAACAACTCTAATCTTGAACTGATGAAATCTTAACAGTAGAAACATCCTTTCCTACAGCACATTTTCCCTAATTCTTAAAAAAAATCTGATGTGCCCGCTGTAGGCCAAAGGAGTTTCTGGATGAAGCCACCAGGCAGGATTCAAGAGCCTGAATGCAATGGAAAGCCTAGCCCTTTTCAGAACGCTGATATTCAGATCATCCGACCTGAATCCAGCGTCCTTTCTCACACAAGCAGTATGGGTTCACAAATCTCTCTCAAGCCACAAAGAGGTCGTCCAAGATGGACTTTACAAGTGTCGCATCGAAATTTCAATTCATTTTTAATTAGGCCTACTGTATTTTTCATTAACGTGTCGACCGGGGTCGATCCTTTCTAAAACAACACTTCAAGATGGCGCCGGACTGTTGGCTTGAACTGTGGTTTAGAAAGAATCAACCCCGGTCGACACGTTTTTAAAAAATAATAAAAAATGTTTATCAGCCTCACTGACTTTCAATACCCGAGCGCGCAAGACTGCCCGGTAACTGTGCGTGAGTTTGAAATTTCGGTGCAACACTAATTGTAAAGTCCATCTTGGATTCAGGTCGGATGATCTGAATATACCAGCGTTCTGACTTCTACAACTATTAAACTGCAACTTTTTATGCTCTGCTGAATTGCTTGATTTCATTTTCTGTATCCGCACAGAATCAACATAAATAAATTTGCTTTGGAATTATGTGTTGTGTTATTGGGAAAATTATTTGTCAGGCTAGATCAGTTTGGATTTCATGTTGTCAGGTGAAAACCTTGCTTCGACAAAATGTCAACTTCAGGAACTAAGAAAAACAGGCTTGGTTTTTTGCTTGAGGATGAAGCATTCATGAGTTTATTTAGCAAAACTTCATAAATCCAAGGGGGTGTAGATTGTTCTCAACCAATAGAGGAGAGCACGATCCTACAACTGGAGTGGAACATGGAAATAATAGGATATAATAATCAAACTTGTAGTTAGGAGGTTTTCACACGAGTGACAGCATATGGGGCTCTGATATCATCATCATCAGTATATAAATGGGAGCTAGGGCTCTGTCTGTCCCACTGTGTTTCATCAGTATATAAACGGGAGCTAGGGCTCTGTCTGTCTGTCTGTTTCTCTGTCCCACTGTGTTTCATCAGTATATAAACGGGAGCTAGGGCTCTGTCTGTCATAAATCTGACATCAGTGATGCTGGTCTCATTGGCTACACAGCAACCGAAGTGCGGGCATGGCCACGTAGCGGCCGAGCTGCGGATGCAAGGTGCAGGGCCAGCTCGGCGAGCCTAGCAATCAATATATGTGTGTGTGTGTAGGCTACACTGTGCAAGATGCAATCATTAAACTTTAGGTGTCAGTGTAGTTGACATCATAATGAAGGCCGAGTTAGAAACTGAGAGTGATCCGAGCCATAATATATATACACACACACAGAATTTTATTTGTGTCCATGAAATCTTTTAGACTGAGAGCAACACTGTGTACACAGTATGTCCGCTTTTAATGCAAATACTTAGCATTTTGAGTGTCAGAAGGTGCTATACATTTGGTGACGATTGACTGTCTTTTGACACATGGTTAACATTTAGAGTGTTATAGGTTCTTTTGCACGGGTGGTATTGTTATGAGAAATTGTTTTACTCTTTTGGGAATTGCACATAGTTTTGAGAATGAGGTTACACTTTTGGGAACTGCATCTAAATGATCGAGAAAAATGGTAAAGTTTAGAGGTGACACAGGAAACCAAGACGAGAGCTCTTCACACATAAACTAGTCTGGGCACCTTCCACCCCGCTTTTTGTCATGGGGCGTAAACCACGGAACCAGAATGAACACCGGAAGGCAGTGCGCCAAAAAACGTCTTTGTTGCCGTTAGCTCGACGTCTCTTGCCTCGATTAATTGTCTGATGCAAAGCTTCTGTATTGGCTTAAAAGATGTGAGATTGTGAATCCGCAATGTTTCTACAAGAACTTCTTCAAAAACTTCGTTCGGTACATCCATCTTTTGTTTTGTTGTTTGCCGTTCTGATACTTGTGTCAAATTGTCAAGTTAACGTAAAAGTTAACGCTAGAAACGCTGCCCATCCGGTCTAGGGCGGGCTCTAGGCCGGAACCAGGTAGGATGACAAAATCAATTGTGGGCGGGAGCCAGGCTTTCTCGCCGAGAAGAGCCTGGTGACGCGAGGTTACACATAAACAGACACGTCACAGAAAACAATGATAGGACAAAGACTGACTAATCATCAGCGATGTCACTCGAGCAATAGTGGTGTCATCATGTCTATGACATCATCAGTGATGACAATGTGCGCTGCGCATGCCAATAGTGCAGGCGAGGTCACGCAGCAGCCGAGCTGCGGGCAAGGACGAAGTTGAGCAATTGTACGCTAAAGCGCAAATTATGCTCGAGCAAAATCGGCGGCGCGGACTGCGCCGAGGGGATCGCCGCAGCTGGGCGTAGGGGGCGTGCAGCTCCTCGAAAATGTCACTGCACCGTCAACTCATTGTGAGGAATGAGGAAATGCCATTTCCTCATTTAACGTGCTTGTCCCTGATCTAGCAAAGCCTTCTGCAGGCTCACCAGAATGAGTTTTGAAATAGAGGGACAATAAAATGTCCCCCCACCGACATGATTGCAAGTTCTTGGTAAACGACACGATAACGTTTTGGACGTGTTTTGAACGAGTTACGTTCGAGTATGCAGTCTCGCTGTTGCCGCTCGTTGGCAGCAAGGCTCCAAGTCGTGGCTGCGCAAAACCATGCCGGGCGCTTAAGTGACGTCACTCGAGCACTCCATGATGTGATCAGTGACGGTCACTCGAGCAATTGTGATGTCATCAGTGATGCAAAGTTGAACAATTGTGCGCTGCGCTTGCCAATAGAGCAGGCGAGGCCATGCAGCAGGCGAGCTGTGGCCTAATATAAACCTAAAATATAAATGCATCACACCGGAGAGAAAAGAAAAGGCAGACACATGCTAATCATAAACACACCCCTACCCTATTATTACCATGACTGGCCTGGTTAAACAAGTGGCTCTATTATGTTGCCTGTCATGTATGCACGATACAGGGTTTTTGTGGTCTTTCTGCAACACAACTCGTATGTTGCAAAAAGACCACAAAATGCAGCAGAATTTGATTTCCTCATTTGATATCGACCCTTGCCTCACAGATAACACTTACTTGCAACTGAAAACATTATTTGGCACTAAAAAGACCTGTCTATTGTTCCAAAAACAAACAAAAGTTGGCCAGGGTTCATTAAAGTGTTTTCAATCACATTTGTGCATGTGAAGCTTGTAAGTAAGGGATTGGTGACTCACAAGCAGTCAACATGTAGATTATCTTTATCTCGCTATTAATGCAGCAAAGATAGTCAAGGCCACTATTTAAAAAATTAGACCAAGGTGAAACACAAAAGTCAAAAAACAAAAACCAACCCATGACATTGCCCACTAAAACCTCCTCTGCCAGGAAACGGTTGGGTGTCAAGTCAACACCCTGAAGTGTGAGAAACGTTTTAGCTGTGAACGAGGGAGGCATGCTTAATGAACAGCAGCAGAGTCACTTTAATACTTTCCGTAATCAAATTCATGCAAAAGTTCTATAGGCTATATAGATGGCGTTCATCACAACACAAACAATAAGCATACCAAAATGTATTTATGCATACAAAGACGTTTCACGAGTCAACATAAATAAGGCATACAACAGGTAACACATTCTGTACTGTATATTACAGTATATCTGCAGCAGAATGTCCACACATGCCACAGCATTGGTTGTTTTCAGTAAGTCCCATTTGAAGACGTAGGTGTGCAGCTCACCGTTAATTCAACAGGCTACCCATTGGATTCAGTGTCAGTCATAAAGGGAAAATGGCAGAAATAAAGATTTGTCCTTGGTCTCTCTGAAGGTTTCAGATGTTGAGAGCTTGAAGAGTTGTCCTCACACAGAGGGGGCAGCAGAGAGCAGGCACTTGGTGTTTCGGTCAAGGAAGTATCCGTGTGACTGACCGTGCTCCCAGCTCTGCTTTAAGGCCTGGCGGTCCAGCTTGTTGAGTCCCTGGGAGCAGAGGCGGAGGTCCTTGATCTGCTCCAACAAACCCTCCAGACTGGCACTGTCCCAGGGACCAGACACCTGGCAGCCTGAAGGGTGCAGCAAGTGGTGAGCAGGTCAAAATGTATGTATGTAATTAATGAATTTCTTCCTTTCATAGGGATTTTATGAACTTTCAAGGGAATCCCCCGCACCCCCACTTCAAGGGAATCCCCCACCCCCCTAACTCCAAGGGAACCCCCCCCCCCCCATTCCAAGCCCTTGTTAATTTCTGACCCTGTCACAAAGGCAAATGGTACCTTGAAGGTTTAGTAGGGCCAACGGTCTTCTTGCCTCTCTGAGAGAGATCAGGACGCTGTGAAGCCCTGCTGAGGTAATAGACGGGTTCGCTGATAGGTTCAGACACACCAGAGAGGGACACAAAGGCAGACACCTGGAACGAGAGACAGAAAAGTTACAAACACAAATAGATACAGTAGCTACAGAGACACAAGAATTATAGTCAAAACCACAGAAATGCCAGAATAAAACCTTCCAGATTTGTTGGTTCTGTATTAGTACAGGAGGCATTTCCATACATTGTATTAAATCACCCACTCGCATAATTATGAATGCACAGCAAATGTATTATTGTAGCAGCAGATATGGCATCAACAAAACCTACACAAAGTATGTAGATACAGTCTAAAATAAAATTGGCAGCACTCTTTGTGTGAACATATATTGACAGTTTTGACACCATTGCATGCATACAAGAGAACACCACACGCCCACACGCACACACAGACCTGGCCAAGGTGGCTACACTGGTGTCTGTCAGTCCGTTTCCTGCCAGGCACAAGTGGGTCAGGGGGCACTCATCCTGCGATGGACAAACATTTAATAATTTTAGAGTTCAACATTTGCAAGTATGTGTGTGATCAGGCATAGTATGTGTAAATACATACTGTATATCTCTGTATAAATTATCAGTGCAAATCATCTCTGTATCTCTAAGTGTTTGTGTCTCTTACGGATGAGGGTTCTAACATCTGCTGCATGCCAGCCAGTCTGATTAGAACACTGCATGGCTAAAACTAAGACATTCAAAGTGTGTACTGTATTATCCTCACTCCTTTATCTAGTAAAATACAGTATCAGCATTGATTAGTTGACACTTGACATTATAATTAGTAAATGGTTTCTTAATTGTTAATACACAAAAATAAACATTGTTCACAAGTCCCAAATCTCAAGTCCAAGTCAAGTCTCAAGTCTTTGAGGACAAGTCTCAAGTCACTGTGTGTGTGACTTAGGTGCGACTCAAGTCCAAGTCCCCATCTCCGTGTGTGCATACATGTGATAGCACTTTGGTGAGGTGTTCCAGAGCAGGGTAATCCGCAGGTCCACTGCAGACAGCCGACAGGTCGAGGTGTGTGAGATTGTGGAGAGGCAACGTCTTCAGCACCAGCTCAAAGCCTGTGGAGCCCAATGTGTTATGGGATAGACACACCGACTTCAGGTGGCTTGTGCCTGTGGGACGGAAGAATGATGTTAGTTTTACATACAAAATAGACGCGAATACAAAAAAAAACGCGCATCGCGGTTGTATGCCTCCGCCAACAAGTCGGACTCGAGTCTGAGTCCTGGACTCGAGTACAACAAAACACTGTCTCAACGAAAGGAAAAACAGCTAAAAGAGCACACACAGAAACTGATTTGACATTTTCAGGTTATTCCCCCTTGCTGTTACCTGCGAGGGCGTTGGCTAACAGTAAGCGATGCTGCTGGAGGAAACGGGCGGTGAGGCCGCAGGCCCGCAGGGACAGGCTGGAGAGCAGGGGGCAGCCGGACAGCAGACAGGACAGAGACTCGGACACACCGTCACCCAGTGGGTTCATACTGAGGTCCAGCTCCTCCAGACACTGCGGAGGGGAAGGACAACAGAAGTGATTGTGTGGATTCTATTACATTTTATTGATACATTAATACCGTCATAAGTATTTGCTGCGTGGCTACTAGTCTAGCCAGTCATTCTCAAATATGAATAATGATGCATGCTGTGTGAGAATGCAGCTTGTTAGCAACATTGTGGCGACAACCGTTTGTCACCACACCCTCTGCTGCTTATCACACTTCAGCAGGCAGCACATACAGGGAGGGGCTGTGATCACTGGTGTGACTATTAGACTATTACGGTAGTCACTCTAGCCACAGTTGTTGGGGATAGCACTTTCTTTCTCTATTCATGCACGCATGTTACACAGTAAAATGAGTGTAATGATCTAAATATGAGGCCAATAAGTGGTTCTTTACTTAACAATTGATCATACCAATCCACGCATGCTGACTGTGTGGATCACTGACAAACAACTATGAACAACAATAGCAAGCAAAAACAAGCTGGGGTCTTTACCGGAAACGCAGGATGGGTCTGCCCCTTCAAGGCGTTCATCGCCTTCTCCAGCCCTTCACCCGTTATGTGATTTAAAGAAATGTCTAGCAGGCGAAGTCGAGGCATGGTGATCGCCGTGGCAACCAGTTCGGGGAGAAGGCTGTCTTGAAGGCGGTTGCCGGAAATCCGCAGCTCGGCGAGGCTGGCCTGCAGTTTGAGGGCGCGCAGGAGCGGGGAGAGGGAGGAGGGGGGCAGGCTGAGGCCGCACACCGACACGGAAGAGCTGCCATCCTGCACCTCGCACAGACGGGACACGCGCTTGTTCTCATCTGCAGGAATAAACAGCCAGAGACACCTCATTACATCACATTCTCAAAATTAGGGCAGGATTAAAAATACATATAAATAAATAAACAAATAAATATAGCTATTGAATCGATTCATGAATCCCAATATCAATCTTTTAATATCATGCATTTTCCTATGGATGCTTGAAGTTTTAACCCCGTTGTTGTTTGGTTCTTCTGTAAACATAATTTTTTTAATAATGCACCAGGTTAGAGTGTTCCTTGTACAATTTACAGCATTCGTTATTTGAGAATCTCATATCCAAGCAAAATATCAATACCGCGAATCGAATCGGGACTTTGTGTATCGGAATCGTATCGAATCTGGAAATCAGTGGCGATACCGAGTCCTAATCAAAATGTGAATGTGTGTGTTTGTGTTTGTGCATAATATGTGTGTGTTCCTCACCCACTGCCAGGCTTTGACAGGCCTTCTTGTAGCGCTCAGGGAGAGGAGGCAGATCCCAGGAGCTCACTTCAGCCAGGACCTGCAATCAACCACACCACAATACAGTCTCTTGGTCTTGAGAAAATGAGTAACACTGAACATAAAGCAGCCCCTGCGCCTCTAACTGGCCACAAACCTCTTCGTTGGTGTGCAGGACAGACAGCAGATGGTCCTGTGGGGAGAGGAGAGCACCTTCCTTTTGTAGGGAGAGGCGAGGCATGAGGCCACATTTCTGGTAGTACCTCTGAGCTGCCTGCTCACACAGCCAGGACACGGTGCAGGAGTCTGCCTCACTGCAACACGGAGGAACAGGACATTACTTACAGTATGTGTTACTACGTACCAAGGCCGTTTTATGCAATAATTTTTTGTAATCTTCCGTTAAATGTATTATGCCTGATTCTTCAAACACCTCTCTAAACGTCTCTGCATAATTACAGTTATGCCAACCTTTGTGGAACTGGGATGAGGAACACATCTTCTTGAACTCTGACCCTCATTCTGATTGGTGGAGGCACTGATGTGTGCATGGGAACAGCGAATGTTTGAGCTGGAGCCTGAAATACACACAAAATATAAAAATTTACTCTAAACAAACCTTTTACACTGTTTTTTTTCATGCAAGTCTATAAAGTAGTGGTTCCTACACAGGTGGCGTAAAGTCATACTGTTGTGAATAATCACCCCATCAGTCACCTGGCGGCTGGCGCTATCAACATAAAAGATCTTCAACACTGACCAATCTCGCCAAAATCTACAGTCAAGTAACAAAGATCTGGAACTTGTGTAAGCATCCAGTAAAGAAGACATGAGGTCATGATCCTGGAGGCGGGTGATGGTGTTCCTGCAGCAGTGATATCTGAAAATGGATCTCCTTTTTGACCATCTCTCTCTCTCTCTCATTGGCGACCACATTCATCACAGTCTTAAGTTAATAAAAAAATGGAGACAGATTCTTGACAAATGAAATGAGTTTCCAGTAATAGCCCCTAGTGATGCTGAAGCATTAATAATTGTCGAGCCGCAGTAAGCCTTGTGGTGAAGTAGTAATCTGAATTCTCTTTCTGAATTTTGGCATTGACTCATCCACTCTTCAAATCACAACATAACATAACACAACATACTTCGTTTTAGAAACACTTTTGTCCAAGGCACATTATAGTAGCTTGATGTTTTAACACAGGTCACTCCAGTGGAAAGTGGAAACCCATCCAGAATCAAGGAGAGGCAACACAGATTCTCTCTCTCACCTGTGTGACATGTATTTGGGAGGGCGGGGGAGGCGTCTCAGGTCGAAAGTCGTCATCGTCACCCGAAACGGTGGGGCTGTGTGACCTGCTGACCTCCCGTCTGCCCAGCCTGACCATCCCTGACAACTGAGTCATCTTGACCTGGCGAGGCTTACAGGAGCCATTCTTTCTGAGAGAGAGACCCCTGCTGGAAGAAGATGGGACTGCATAACCTGGGAGAGGAGAATGAAAGAATTAGTGCTTAAATGATTAGTCGATCAACAGAAGATTAATCTGAATTAATCTATGATAATTGATTAATGGTTTCAGTCATTTATCAAGTGATCAAGAGTCAATACCAAACATTCGCTGCTTACAGGTTCACAAATGCTACGTTTTGCTGCTTTTCTCTGTTTTTATGGGTTCAAGCCCCGAAGGGGCTGGAAGCTCTATTGTATTTGCTATGTATGTTTCTTTTCCTTCCGTAAAACTGTCTATATCTCAGAAACCCTAAGGCCCACAGTAACCAAATTTTGCACCTAGGCTAGAAAACTCACCCACTACTCAGAAACTAAAAATTATACTGATCTACCAAAGTTTGGCGATATTACCATTACCAACACCTCATTTCCTGTTTTTTAACCATCCATACCACTGGGCCAATCCCTGAGATTTGGCCCAATGACAGATATTCAAGCCTCTTCGGGGGCATTGCTTGACATCATCATACCACTAGGCCAATCCCTGAAATTTGGCCCAATGACAGATATTCAAGCCTCTTCAGGGGCAATAGGCTCGAACCCCTGGTATTGCCGCTTGCAGCTATTTCTCTTTGTTTTTGTTTCTTTTGCCCTGTTGACATTTTATAGACTAATTGATTAATCGATTAATTGAAAAACAATTAATTAGACTAATCGATAATGAAAATAATTGTTAGTTGCAGGCAGCTCTAGAAATAATGCAGGTATAGTTACGTAGCTATGAAATCTAACTGAAGTCATCAGGATAAATCACACAAGGAAAAGCAAACCATGGGAGAGGGACTGACATAGTAAGACATTATAAGTTTACCTTATATTATGATTATGAGCATGTGTGTTTAATGTGTATGTGCATTTGACAGTGTTTTGACCGTTGTAAACACGAACCTCTGCTAGCTGTGTCAGAGTTGAAGTGTCTGTTTTGACCTCTGGCTGCTGCGGAGAAGCTGCTGTCCTCCGCTCTCGTTCCGTTCTGCTCCGCCCCGACCCTCCTCTTCTTCTTCGGCTGGACTTCCCCCAGGTCATCCTCCAACCAGTCATCTGCCAGATACTCCTCCTCAGGCACCAGTGCCGATTTGCTACTGGAAGAAACCGCGGGCGTGTTGGTGAACTGGGACTGTGCCGGAGGTTGGAGGAGCGTTTTGGAGCTGCCCAGGCCCCGGATGGCACTGTGGTACTCCGGTCGAGCGAAGACAGAGGGCGCTGCGTCCTCCCTGGTGCTTTCCCAGACAGAGTTGGGGATTGAGCTGGCTTCCTTTTTCAGGGGAACTTCCTTCTGGCTCGGGGCTGCTGGCTGTCTTGGGCGGACAGGACGGAGGGAAGGGACTGGACTGTCTGGACCCTCTGAGTCACTGTTGTCGTTGGAGCTGCTGTCACTCTGAGAAAGACAAATCATTACACAACCTGCCACGTCATTGACTTTAAAACCTGCCACGTCATTGACTTTAAAACCTGCCACGTCATTGACATTCATGCGGACATGTTCAGTTTAAACTCAATATTAAGTACTAATGCATTACACAATATTTAACGAGAAATCCTCATATTAATAAATCCTAGTATTATTTCTCTATTAACACACAGAATGCAGACCAGACAGCAGACTAAAAACAACACACTTGAACTAGAGACCATCTGGCGATGGGATCACACCAGCCGCGATGCCAGCGACCAAACGAATGTGGGCTTGGGGCATAAAGTGGGGGGCCAATGTGTGTGTGTGTGGGTGGGGGGGCGGCCCCCTTGCTCAGCTCATTCCCATTTTTGAACTTGGCCTTCATTTAACCACATACAGGTATCTACTATTGCGCTAACAAAATCTGTCCACAGACAGACATATAAACAACTAGCAAACAAAGTACTCAAAACAGCTTCTGTGGTAGTAGTTCTCGCAATAATAGGTGTCACCAGGACCACATTTTGGCATGATGACTCACACACACGCACACGCACACTAGAGCTGTCACTTTTTATTCAAAATTCGAATTTAACTTTGAATGCGGGGGAGGGGGGGCATGTTCGAATGTAATTGACCTGTTCAAATTATTATTATTTTTTTATTAAAAGAAAAAAGAAAAAAAAGTAATAATAATAATAATAATAACATTGTTTTCTAACTTAGCATCGATGCTAGCGGGACTTACCCAGCTATCGTCATTGCCTGCTTACTGCTGCTTGCTGGTAATGTTAATCCCATGTCAGAAAAAGTCTCCAGATTTGTCGCGTTAGTCTCTTCTGAGAAAGATTGTCTCCAGGAGGGTCTGAAAAGTTGTCTCGAGTTGGATGCAGCCAAGTTTGTGAGGCAGTGTTGTGACTGTGAGCGTCCAAGCTAAGACAGCAGCGGAGAGGAGCTGACTGACTGGACCATGAGGACAGCTGAGGATTTTTTTTTATATTCTTTTAATATTTTATATTATATTATATATATTTATACGATGTAACCGGCAGGCGCAGACTGCATAATCGGGCACGTCGGGCCGATGCCCGGTGGCCTGGCCTGGCCTGCAAAAAAATAAAAATAAAAATAAAAATATATATACCGTATATATATATTTTTTTTTAATTAACCAAAATTAACCAATTAACTTAGAATATATTCAAATATTTTGCGGGCACTTAAAGTTCGTTCAAACTTTATTTTGGGGAAAAGTGACAGTTCCTGTGTCAGAGATAAGGTGCCTCCAAGGTACTGGGAGTTTTCAGGCACAAAGTTGCTATGAAATCATAAGAAGCATAATATGCCAAGGTACGCAGACAGCGTGTGTGTGTGTGTGCATTAACTACACACAGACGGCATGAACCAGACCTTACCCCATAGAGAACAGCAGCCTGTGTTCCTCTGGCTCTGTGGCGCTGTGTTGAGGCATTACACTGCCACCGTGTGGGGATGGCAGGTACTGCGCTCACTTCTGACTTCCTGGTGCTCCTGGGCAGGTCCTGGCTGGAGGAACAGTCCCGGCCTGGTGACAACAGCGGCTCCGAGTTCTCCGCATCAAACAGCTGGCTGTCCTGCAGGGCGTCGAAAGGCTTGGTCGGGGCTGGAGCAACTGGTACTGTGGCAGAGAGATAAAGGAGTCGGTGACAGGGGCTAGGACCAAGACAAGCCACTTCTGGTATGGTGCGATGATATAAAGCAGTGGCTCTCAAACTTTTTCACGTCAAGGACCCCTAAACTGACACAAATTAGACCATTGACCCCAATTTGAAAATATTTTGTCCCAGGGTCCCCATTCTGATAAGATTTTTTCTTTTAGATGTTTCATTACAGAAAGTGTATGAAACCCATGACCAAAATAGTCATACATTCATTTTCATTGCGTTACTTATGGATGGAATTATAGTGAAAATAAATGATTCCCCTTTTTTTTGCTGGGTACCCCCTGGAACCCCATCGGGCACCAGGGGTCCCCAGACCCCACTTTGAGAATGACTGATGTAAAGGCCTCACCGCCTCCTGCTAGTGCTTTCCTCAGCAGTCTCTCTGTAGCTGCACACTCCTGCCTGGTCTCCTGGTCCAGCTCTCTGCTGTAGGTCCGCTGCCACTGTCGCAGGCTGTCTATGGGGCTTTCACCCTGGGAGGAGGAAGTGACAGCATGAGATGGATACACACAAATACTGTACATCAAAAACATGTAATCTGTTTGTTTTTCAATATTTTATTTTGCAATTTTCAGAACATGAAAAACAAAAACCGGCTCAGACACGGGGGGGGAGCATACATACTGTATATCATCAACATTCCAATGACACAGCGTGGTGCTACCAGCCGTGTGAAGTACTTATGTGCTTGTAAGAGATGTGTGTGGGATCCCACGCAATGGGTCCATGAGAAGTCAGCTGGGCGAGTTACTTGTCACTTTTAACCTCGTCCAAGTAGGCCAGAAACGGGTCCCAGAATAGTTGAGAATTTCTTAAGTGAATTGGTCCTCAGGAACCGGAGTATCTTCATACGTATAACCGAGACCATGTCCGTCAGCAAAGGCTGAAAAGAAGGTGGAGAGGGAGACTTCCACGCCTTCAGAATGAGTCTCTTGGCGACAGTCCCCTGCGTCAGAGACTGTTGCACAGCCGTAGGGAGGAGCAGAGAGGATTCTGAGCAGCCGAAGATGGCGAGTTCCGCTCCGGCTGAAGGGTTATTTTATAGGCCTTAGAGCACCAATCAAATATTTTGGCTCAGAATCCGGATAGTAAAGGGCAAAACCAAAAAAACGTGGGACAGTGTACCCTCTAACACCTGACACCTATCACATAGTGGTCAGAGGGGTAGATCTTGTGCAACGTAGACTTGGAACAATGAAGACAGTGAGTGACTTTAAATTGGATCAGCTGGTGTCTGCTATTAATTGAACAGAGTTGGACCACAGACAGACTCCTGTCCCATATAATTTCAGACAAATCAACACCAAGTTCCTCCTGCCACGCCTCTCTAATCCTCTCAGTGGGGGCCCTGATGCAGCCATCAAACAGACACACAAATCTAGAAATAAGATGCCTGGAGTGAGGGGCTTAACAAAACATAAAAAAAAGCATGTTCATTTGGGAGAACTTCAAAATCACAAATCTTGGATCGAACATAATCTCTAACTTGTAGGTATCTGAGCCAGTGCGTGTTGGGCAACTCAAATGTCCTCCTCAGAAGATCAAAGGATGCAAAATGACCATCTATGTATAGGTCTCTAATGGAAATTGGAAACGAGCCCCTTCTCACTGCAGGTATGGTCGTTTTTGTCTGACCATGAAGGTAAGAAAGAATAATTAAAACAAATTGGTATGTGGACAGAAACATCTGGTAGACTCAAAACACTCCTAACTTGGTTTAGAATTCTGACAGTTTTTCAAAAACATGTATTCTGTTGACACACTGAATACCAAACACACCCTGGAGTTGCGTACGGTGACGGAGGCCCCTCGTTCCACCAGGAGTCGAGCCACCTTAAAGTGGCCACAAGCGAGGGCGTCATGAAGGGGAGTTACACCCTCACACAGGGGACCACCTGGGTCACCGACGTTAGCGCCTCGCTCCACCAGCAATGCTACAATATCTGGTGGAGAGAGGGAAAACAGATGAATAGAAGAGTACAATATTCTTGATTCTCATGATAAAACTGTAACTAGTGATGCAACGGTGTCCGACCTAAAAACAACTTAGAAACTTTGAAACAGGGTTAAATACAAGTAACAAGTCAGCTTAATCAGTTACCATAGTGACCGTGGTTACAGGCCTCATGCAGTGGAGTCCAGCCACAGTAGTCCCTGGGGTTCACCGGGTGACTCTAACATACAGTCCAGAGATAGGACATTATTAAGTCTCATACAATCCATGGATAACAGCTGAAAGAGCCAGTCTCTCTTTGTGAGATTAAACTTAATAAAAACTGCTGTGGCACATTCAAGAAGGAACCATTTTATTGGTTTGTTTAGTCAATTTTTAAATCGCTATCGACGCTATGGCCACTGGTTTGATACTGGTCGCCTGCTAACTGGACTAAGTATAAAGAAAACTGTACTATTTACTGAAAATGTCACTCTTCTGCATGACTTCCATTGTATTTTGCTTTGGTGCATCGCTTTTGTTGTATTTCTGCAATTTTTCCGTTTGTATTGATCCTGGTTTCTCGGTCAGGTTTCAATTGAAAAAAGGATTCTAGAAACTAAAAATTTAAAAAGCATGTATTTCTCACCTGCTCCACCAGATACTGGACCTGCTTCAGGTTGCCGTCTATACAGGCTCTGTGGAGAGACGTCTCGCCCTTCTCATTCCTCTTGTTCCACTAAAGGAAGAAGACAGAGTGAGCAGCAGGAGACAGTATGGAGAGGGAGGACGAGATGATTTCCTGTGCAAATTGACAACATATACTATACTGTATATCTAGGAGGACTTAGGTGGGCCAATGAGACCCCGACTCAGCACTTACCTTTCCTGTCCTCCTCCTCCCTGACACCATCTTGTCATAACCTTCCAAATCATCATCTAGAAATCATATGAACAGTCATGTAAGACAAGCACGATAAGGTCCAAACAAAAATGACAAGTTAATTCTGGTGGTAAATAAACGCATACAGAGTTGGCAGAATGGCAGCAGTCCACAGCACACACAGCCTACCTGAGTCTGACAGGTGGATGTCACTGTCCTCCAGAGGTTCACTGTTCTCCATCTCCTCCTCGTCGTCCTCCTCTCCATCGCTCCCGTCTGCACTCCAGCCCTCTGAAGCACACAGCTCTTGCAGCCTCGCCTCCGTGTCATCGGCATTCGACGAGCCGCTCCGTCTCTGGGCCGCCAGCCACAGCCTCAACACACGCTTCTGCAGCGCCAAGGATCGTCAGGCTTCCTACGCGCTTTCCATTTGGAAACTGCATACATTTTCCCAAACCCTAATTTCTTTGGTCTGTGTCCAATTAATATGATCTATGTGCCACAATCAGCCCATGTATCCAGTTTCAAAGCTTTTAAGACCTTATACATTTCATTTTTGATCACCCAGGTCTGCTTAGGGACACTATCTACGTACATAAGACACATTCTACCAGCACTCTGTACTGTAAGCTTTCAAACCAACATGAGCTAGTAGTGCTACCTCACCTGTAATCTGGTCTGCCCAGCTCTCTGGGCGCAGTGCAAGGCGGTGCTGTAGCTGCTGTCGACATCCTCAAAGGCACAACCGCTCTCCTCCTGAGATACCGTGATGTTCAGCCACGTGTTACACTCCTGACACAGACATCCAGATGCTAAGTTACATATCATGGATAGCAGAGCAGAATACATAGTGTACATGGACACTGAATCAGAATGAGGAGTGTACTCTAGCTATGAGTTGTCTACAGCAGTGGTTCTCAGATTTTTTGACATGAAGGACCCCTAAACTGACAAAGATTAGACCACGGACCCCCATTTGATAGGATCTTGTCCCATGGTCCCCCATATAATAATACGAAAGATCGATGCTTAGATGTTTTATTACAGAAAGTGTATAAAATTATAGCGAAAATAAATTACCCCCCTTTTGGGCGGGGGACCCCCTGGAACCCCCTCAAAGACCCCTGGGGGTCCCCGGACGCCCATTTGAGAACCACTGGTCTACAGTGTGCGATGAGACAATATATGATACGATTCAATATGGGGCTCATGATTCAATACAACCATAATGACTGTGTGGATTTATGTTGATTTCTGAGACACAAATCTTTCTAGTAAAGGCACTGGTGTTGAGTGTTTACCTCAGTGGGGCTGCCCTGTCGGAAGGCCAGCTCGTGTCTGTAGTGCTCCACTGCCTTGCCATGCTGTCTCAGGTCAGTGTAGGTAGCAGCCAGGGACACGTGGATGACAGCCAGCTCCCTGGCAGGCTTTCCCAGTGCCTCAGCCCCAGACAGCTATAGCGCATTAACACCACAGCTTATATCATTCATTGTTGTGACATTCTAAGAGCATCTGAGCAGACTGGTGCGCATAGTAGCATAATATTTGCATGTTTGTCTCACCTGAGCTTGGTATGCATCCAGAGCTTTGCTATAGCAGCCCACCTTACAGTAGAGATCCCCCAGCTGCTCTGCCAGCCCCACGGCCTCATGGGGACTCCGCTCTCTGGCCAGATCCTCCCCCATCTCCTCCTCTAACTTACAGCCTCGGTCCGCTGTGAAATTGTGATTGTGAGAAAAATGTAACCATGCCATCATCAACTCAGCTACCTTACACTGGTGAGACTGAGCAAACATTTTAAATAAAAACTAATAATCAAAAGGACTGAGTGAATCAAATATTGCTCTTTTACCATATTTAAAAGCCTTCTTCACCGCCTCTCTGTCAACTGGCTGCTGGGAGCCCAGCAAGAGAGCCTTCTTCAGAGATCGTCTAGCTGCTGCAAAGTCACCCAGGGACAACTGCACCTGCACACAATTACACATACATATGATGTTTAGAGCAGGGTCCTGCACGGGTCCAGTTTTGCAAACCCACAGGCGCAAAGCTCAGCACCGGACACGGTACCTGCAATTATCTCCAAGTCAAATCCGGCCCGACCCGAGTTGTTGATATAAGGCCCGCGACCCGACCCGTTACGCATACAGACTCTATTAGCTGCTGAGAGGCTAAGTAGGGGAGGCTTTCTGTCCAATCGTTGGCGCCAATCAAACGCCACTCTGCGGCTGAGTTTTGAATGTTTATTTTGTGCAGTACAAGAAACAATGCCGGATGTGGAGAAACAAAGCGTACGATCAACAGAAAATAAAGATTCCCCACTCTTCCCTCTGCCTAACTGCTGCCTAACATCTCCAACACCAACACTCCCCCCCACGTCATCTCCCAAATTACCGGAAATAACGTTGAAGCAGTGTGAGCACATCACAAATGCATACATGGCTCGTACAATGTTTCTTCTTACCCGCTGCCTGTCCGCATTTAGTTCATTTATACAAGTGCCTGTGAATTCATATAAGTATAATTTTTATCCGGTGTTAGACAATGTTTTTGTGGGTTACCCGGCCGGCAGGTACCTGACCTGGTGCAGGACTCTGGTTTAGAGCCTAAATGATGATGGGCAATATATAATATAATATAATACATTTTTCATACCTTGCCAATGCAGTGGAAGCACTCGCTCTCACTGAACTTGTCTTTGATCTTCCTGGAACACTCCTTGGCCTGCTCCAGGCAGCGCACAGCATTCGAATGCTGCCCGTTACGGAAGCAGATGTTGCCCAGGTTGAAGTTGGCACGGTACAGATCTTCCAGCAGCTGGCTCCTCCTAAACAGGTTAAGGATTGAGGAAGAAAGTGTAATTAACAATGTATGTATGTATACTATGTATGTATGTATGTATGTATGTATATATATATATACACAGTATATATATGTGTGTGTGTGTGTGTGTGTGTGTGTGTGTGTGTATATACACACACATATATATATATATTATATATATATATAATATATATATAATATATATATGTATAATATAATATGCTCATATTATATTAGCATATTAATATGCTAATATAATATTAATAATATAATATAACTAATATATACTGTGTGTATAAAAAAAACACCCTTGTCAAGAAAGGATCATCAATGAAGGATGAAAACAGAGGGTGCAACCTTCAAAGGAACATCATTGGTAATTTGCCCACTACCTATCTGAATAATAACAAAAACATACAGTGCAGTTAAATATGATCTTACTCTGCAATGAAGACACTGCGTCGGATGAACTCGCTGCAGCGCTTGGGCTGCCCCAGATGATCACAGACCAGACCGAGGTTAAGGAAGAGGCGTGCCCTCATCTCACTCAGCTCCCGCCCCGGCACAGTGCCTGGTGGAGACAGGGGTCAGATAGGTCCCAGTAAACAAATTGTTGGTTACAGCAAACTACTGTAGCTCTATAAAAAAGAAGCAAATCTCCCAGAAATACTCCCGACACTAAAACAAATGACAGACAAGTCTCTCCAGGAAACTCTGTGGATACACACATGCACACGGACACACACACACCTTCCAGGCGCTCCTCCACAATGGCCAGACTCTTTCTGAAGGCATCCTCTGCTTGCTCTAAACTCTCCCTCGATTGGTCTGATTCATAACGGAAGAGGAAGGTTCGACCAATAGTGGCCAGTGCCCGTTGCTCCTCAGCGTGATCTCTGACAGAGCGAGCCAGGTCTAGGTGGCATCGCTGGTGCTGGAGAAGACAAACACACAACAACTTTCATCTGCTTCTTAAACATCCTTGTGTCATTTTATGTGCAGAATATTGTAGCCATACATCTGTGTCACTCTGTAAGGTTATACATCCAACGTACTAGCGCTTTTGAGACTTTGGTTTAACAGCCACAATAAACAAGGGAATAATGCAAAAACTTATTTTCTGCAAGCATCTTAAGACAACAGTACAATATTGTCTACTCACTTTCAAAGCAGACTCAATATTCCCCATCTCTGCATAGCACTCTCCTATCTTACGATTGGCCACAGCACGTCCAATCACATCATTTAGCACCTCAGAGAGAGCTAGCTCCTGCTGGTGCTCCTGGATGGCAGCCTCATAATCACCTGGGACACAGGAGACAGGGGACCATGACATTCAAAATCACATTTTACATTGTGATAGCCAACAATAAACATCTGGACGACCTGGACATATTTCTGAACATATGCAACTTCCATCTGCACTGCTTCAAAATGTCTGATCTGTGTCCATGTCCTGTAGTTATTTATCCCTGAAGCATATTATGATAAATGCTATGATGCATACATAGATATTTGATTCGATACATAGATATTTCGATAGCGTTATGTGTTTTAGCTCAATGTGTAGGCTAAAGTCTGATCATGTGTCAGCAGCATAGACTGTAAAAATAGGTCAGCAGCAGTGAGACTTGCAATCCTGATGCGAGTCGAAGAGCCACACTTACCATTTCTGGACAGCAGCTCCCCCAGTTGATTGCAGATATTGGCTTCCTCTCTGATGTTGTTGTTGTTCTGGGCTTTTCCCTTTGCTTTCTGTAGCTCTGTGTTGACAAAACAGAGATCGGGCAAGCGGAAATGAGAATGTTGTAAGTAACGTTAACTGATGACTGTGGAAAATAATGCGGAGAGAGATGAGCAAGACTGCTGCCATGAAGCGATACTTACGTTTTATCTCCCGTGAAGAGCTCATCTTGATTCTGCTCAACGGCCCTATTTCTACAAATCAATGACAAACTACGGCGCCTGGGCTGCTAGCGTTAGCTAAACGTATGCTAACTGGCAAGAATACAAATTCTCAAAATAAACCTCCTTTTCGCTGGATTTTACTGTTACACTTCTCGGCTTATCCGTTAACACGACCAATAGCATTTTCGCACTCGATCGTGCTCGCTGACTCTCAGTAGATGTCACTATAAACTAGATATTTCGTTTGATTATTTTTAGCAGTATCTTCCTTCAGTAAATTTACAATGTCCCGCGCCATTACTGCGTAAACCAATGAAATGACAGCCATGGTGGCCGTATGCGCCAAGTTCCGCCCTACTCTACCTCTGATTGGCTTACGCTGATATTTTACCTAACCTTGACCAATCGTCACGCTTCATCCCTAACCCCAACCAATCATCACGGCTGGTTCACACACACGCCTACGCCTATGCCTACGCCTATGCCTATGCCTATGCCTACGCATATAGGCATTGCTTCATGCACGCCTGGCGCCTATTTTCGTTCACACAGGACGCCACGCTCTGCGCTACGCTGAACACATGAGCAGCGGTTTTTTTACACTTTTCAGATCTGATTTATAGCATGGGTGAGTCCTCTTTTTTATTGTAATGTGCAAGTGAGGATGTCTGTCTATTTCCTGGCCCGCTGTAATTGTTATTTTCCCTCGGGTAATCATGTGACTATGAGTCATCAACACCATGAGTGAAACTTGCATTGAGACAGGGGGGGTATATATACATCTGACAGAAAAGACGTTAATAGAGGAACACATGAAGGACAGCTCTCCTCTCCCACTATGCTCCACCCTCCCTTTTGGGCAAACTCGGTAGAAAATATGGCCCAAGTCCACCAGAAACAACAGCCAGCTTGACAGTTCAGCGCGCCTAGAGCTGAAAAATAGAACAGACGCCTAAACCAGTGTTTCCCAACCGGGGGTACGCGGACCCCTAGGGGTACGCGAGCACATAGCAGGGGGTACGCGGAAAGATTGAGGATTATATACAATTTATTTTCAGATGAGAGGAGAGAGAGAGAGAAACTCCGCGCCGCAACTATTGTTCCGGGGAGCCCCGGCGGCTCCCTGGAAGGTGTTAACTGTGACACCTCTACTCTGTGAAAAACAAAAGAAGTCGTTCACGCTGGCTGCAGGTCAAACAATAGCTCCCACTATGCGTGGCTCAAACGCCCGGCTGATCCGGATTTCGGTTCAGGCGAGCCAAGCGAAAAAAGGAAAAGGGACGCCAGGTCTAAACCGCGGCTGTTCAATGAAAAATACATTTTGTATGGATTTACCTGTACCTCAGCGGATCCACCGCAGCCACAGTGTTTTTTCTGTTGCGAAGTCCTGGCAAATAATTAAATGAAGCCAGCTCATCTGCAACGCCACAAGAGCACCAAACACGCAGCATGTCTTGGTAAGACGAATTACTTTTTCACTCGAAAACTCTCAGAGTTCAAGTCGAGTCGGGCTACAATGAAGAAAG